>NC_080790.1:24031480-24334511 GCF_028018385.1 Neofelis nebulosa
TAACTACACTTAAAAAAAATTATACTCCACTCTTCCCACATTCCCAGCCTTATTATTCTTTATAGTATCTATTCTCTTCCAATACACTGTATGTTCTACTTATTTATTTTTTTGTCTCTATGAGAACATAAGCAACAGGAAAGCAGGAATTTATGTCAGTTATGTTCACTGATGGATCTCTAGTGTTTGGAACAGTTCCTCACACATGTGTTATGTGTTGAATAAATGTGGTATGAATGAATGAATGAACAAATGCCTCCAAGTCCAATCTCCTTCGACTATAATATATGGCTCCTTTTCTAGTTTCACACTCTCCTGGCCTTGGAAAAATCAGTTCCTAATACCACTGCTCATAATAATGTAACTAATGTTGAAGAATTCAATATGGCAACGAACTTCTGCCATCACTTCTTTATTTGGGCATATAAGGCTTGTTCTCTAAGAGCTGTTTATTTCTTCATTAAGTGCTCTACTTGAAGTTTGGAGGCACTGCCACAGGTAGATCACTAGGCTTATAGTCAGGAGCTCTATACCTCTAATCTGTCTCCTCCTCTCCCTACACACTGTCCCAGGCCAGTGTCCTGTTGGGTCACCTACAGAAGATTCTCTGTTGGTCTCCTTGTTCTCAGCCTTTTCCCTCTAATCTCTCCTCTCCCCTGAAAACCAGAATGATCTATCTAAGTGGTCTGTCATCTTTCAGTTTTTAGTGGCCACTTTTTTTTACTTGTAGTTAGACTCATAGAACAGAGAATCTCCATTTAAAGTTCCATCTCTCACCTTAAGGCAGCCTCTGAAGAGGTCTCCAGGTCTCAGGGAGCTATAGAAGTCAATTCATATTCCCTGATCAATATGGGGCTCAAACTTGGCCAGGACACTCTGCCTTACATAAACCATCAAAGGTGGTCTTTCACTTGGAAAAGTGTTTTCTCTACCTTGGTCATCCATGTACCTCCTTCGTGATTTTTTCCACAACTGTGTGCCTCTCCTATTATTGTGGACTTCATGTTCTTCCTAAAATCAACTTATATTTATAAACTTAAATCTAACTTAAAGAATCTATGTCACTATTATTACTTCCATAAACTAAAAGGTGGTGTCATTTGTTATGAATAGGAGGTAACCTTAAAATTAAATATAAACTCTTCAAATGACAAAGAGTATTGGGTAATCTGTAAATGCACACCACAGTATGGGAGACACGGGCAGAGAGAATAGAGCCCCAGCTCCTTCCCATGGCCTGTTCAGTGCCCTCCAGGAACACAGAACTTCTTAATGTTCTCCCCATGCTTATCTTTCATGCCTCTCTGATTTTGTTAATTCAGTTGTCTTTGCCTGGAATGTCTCTCCCAACTAAAATTTACTTCGACATTTTATTATTATTAATATTATTATTATTATTACTATTATTGTTGTTTATATTATGAAATTGTTACACATACACAGTTTAAAAAGCCAATTAGCGCTCCAGACTTACAACACAAAGCAGTTGCCCCACCATCCTAATTCTCATCCCCAGAGCAAACACTTTCAATCTTATTCCCTTTTTTGGGTAGATATAGATACAGATATAGATATAGGTATAGATATAGATATAGATATAGATACAGATATAGATATAGATATAGATATATAGATATATATAAAACATAAAACTTATCACTTTAACCATTTTAAGTGTAGAGCTCTGTGGCATTAAATACATTCACATTGTTATGCAACCATCATTACTATCATCCATCTCCAGAAATTTTTCTTCTTTCCAAACTGAAATTTCATATCCTTTAACAATAATTCCCATTTCTCCCTCCTCACAGCCCATGGCAGGCACCATTCTATTTCTGTCTGCATGAGTCTGACTACTCTAGATCCCTCATACAAGTGGAATCATGGAGTATTTATCCTTTTGTGACTGGATTATTTCACACAGCATGACTTCAAGGTTTATCCATGTTGTACCATATAACACTTTCAATTCATCCCAGGACTTCCTTTCACCATTATTCTAGGAATTCTCTTTGCCTCTCTTCTGGATGGATCTCCTGTTTCCAGGTTCCCATGTTTTCCTATTTCTTATTTTTATTCCTTTATTTTGATGTAGCACATCCTCCAGTATATTTTTAAGAAGAAAGGGTATATACAAAGTAAAATATTTTAGACTTTGCACTTGTAAGAGTATCTTTATTTTAACTTCACATTTAATGATAGTTTGGCTGGGTATGGAATTGTAGGTTGGAAATTATTTTCCTTTGGGATTTTGAAGGCATTTATCAACTAACTTTTGTATCCCTAAATTGCAGATATTGTTCTGATTACCTATTGTCTGTATGTGATTTTCATATGTTTTCATCTGAAATATGTGCAATCTTTCCTTGTTTTCTAGTCTTTTAAAATTTTGCAATTATGTGCTGTTGTGTACACCTTTTATATTGTGGAATTAACCGTATTGGGCACCTTCTGAGGTTAGTGTGTGTGTGTGTGTGTGTGTGTGTCTGTGTGTGTTTGAAATTTATTCATGTTCCCTGCATTAATCTGGGAACCCTTTCCCCATCTTTGCTTTGATTTGCTTCTTGGTTTTGGTTTCAGTATCTGTTTTTGTTTTTGTTTTTCCTGTTAGAACTACACAGTTCTATTAAAAGTATTATCAAATGTCTGTTGGTCTTTGTCCTTTCTCATTTAAGATTTGAAGAAACTGAAAGCCAACTGGAACCTCTGAGCGCATGGATAAGGGCTGTTGCCTAATAAACTTCATAGGAGGGTGACTGGGCCTAGGACCTAACCATTGTGTAAAGGATCCCCCATGTCAAGTTCAGTAAATTTTTCTCTTGGGTTTTCCAGGTTCCTCAGAGAGAAACCTTCTGCTTTCCTTCCTGGCTGGGAGGGCATAACCCTGGCTGCCATTCTTCTGAAGCCTGAAGTGGGAAGGAACAAACTAGGGAATGTTTAGGATAGAAACTCTCCCTTAATTCCCCAGTAGGCAGTATGATGCAAACCCATGCTTTCACCTTTGCCTGTGTCCTGGACTCTATCCTTAGATTCTATTTGGGGTTCCTCTATTCTTTCCCTCAGTTGGCCCATTTGCATCCTTCAGCCTTTATATATGCCTCTCCCTGGCCCTCTTTCCTCCCTTGCCAGCCTTAAGTTCAGATATTATATCCCTGATATTTTAAATTAACTCATAATATTCATCTTTCACATAATAAATAGAGTCTACGTGTAGATTCCTAATTCTAGGCAGAGGACTTAGGCTTTTGGGAATCAAACTCCACATCCTTGGAACCATAAAGAAGGGAATGAAGAAAGGAAAGTGCCCAATCCAAGCCTTTCCAGTTTCAGATTCCTGATTTTGAGACACTAAGTAACAATAAAGATGAACATCAGTAAATATTTTAGACTACGACAAGCCTTTACATGAGTAAGCACATAGTAGATGCTCTTTGGAAACATATGAAGGTAAATTTAACACATGGATAGGGCTGCAAGTACATGGTTGCTTCTGAATGGAACTAAGATTTGGGGATCTTTAAATGTCTTTGTGCCTCATCAACAATTGGCTTCCCAGTACTTTTTTGATGATGGACTGTCTCTCCTTTAACTGGGCCTTTAGTTTGTGACCTAATCTTATTTGTCATGGTTCCCTGAGACATGCCAATTAGAGCTTTCAGGTCTCTGTGTATTTTGGTATCTGGATATGTCTGACTCACTTAGGGGCTTTCATCCAGTGACAATAACCATACCCCATGAGGTCTTCATGTTAACAGGGTTTAAATGTTTTCTACCCCCTCAGGCTCTTTGGGTGATGATTCAACCAAAGAGAAAATGTGAAGTGAAAGTTTGCACCCCCTCCCCTTCTTACTCTAGTGCATTGCAATGGGGCTACTTTTAATGTGCTTAGTAACAATTAGCTCTTGGAGCTGCAACAGCTGCACAATGCTGATGCTCTCCAGATGCAGCCAACGAATTAAATCATGCGATAATTCAATTGGAAAATTGGGTGTAATTATGGAGAATGCAGAGTCTGCTAGTCGCCTCAGAGTAACTTGGAGCTCTTGAAACAACAGTGGTATGGGTTGTTCATAAAGTGTGTGGCATACACAGAAACTGACATCGGTGTTTGCAGGAATCTCAGTGCCCTCTCTGACAACAGTATTACCTAGCCCTATATTCAGTTAGGAGCTAGCTGAGTGCCACCAAAAAAAATCTCCTTTGTAGGGGCGCCTGGGTGGCTCAGTCGGTTAAGCGTCCGACTTCGGCTCAGGTCACGATCTCGCAGTATGTGAGTTCGAGCCCCACATCGGGCTCTGTGCTGACTGCTCAGAGCCTGGAGCCCGTTTCAGATTCTGTGTCTCCCTCTCTCTCTGACCCTTCCCCGTTCATCCTCTGTCTCTCTGTCTCAAGAATAAATAAATGTTAAAAAAAAAAATTAAAAAAAAATCTCCTTTGTAAATTCAAAATTTTTTACAGATCACCCTTCATGACATGATGGTGGCTGTACTTTGAGTATCTGCTGGTTGAGAACATGGAAAACAAGCAAAGGCTAAAATCCCCAGGGACTAGCAGTTGTGTGTTAATGAATATAACCAGTTAGGTCAGAGAATCCTAAGATAGGATACCTTGAACATTCTGTTTTTATTTTTTTATTAATTTTTAAATTTTTTTAAAAATGTTTTTTTTTTTATTTTTGAGACAGAGAGAGACAGAGCATGAGCAGGAGAGGGGCAGAGAGAGAGGGAGACACAGAATCTGAAGCAGGCTCCAGGCTCTGAGATGTCAGCACAGAGCCCGACGCGGGCTCGAACTCACAGACCATGAGATCATGACCTGAACTGAAGTCAGACACTTAACCGACTGAGCCACCCAGATGCCCCTTGAACATTCTATTTTAACTAGAAAACACACACACACACACACACACACACACACACACACACACATCTAATTTTTTTGTGTAGGGCCAAAGCCAAGGACTTGGGTCTTCTGTTTGTGAATTATCTTTATTATACTCACCATACCCTTAATGAATTCTCTATAATTTCCCATTTGGGTTTATGTAAAGGAGAATAATAACCTAAAAAGATTTGTGGAGCATTTTGAATAGAGACTTCTTAATGATATTAATGCTTTTCTTTCTAAACTTTTATAGTCATCTTACTTCCACTGCAGATGCTCTGTGTACTGCTTGCCATTGTGCCCTATACAACTTGAGGTGGCATCATCCATAGGGCTCCTTCAGACTGTGTGGCTACAATCTGCAGAGCCTTCCTCAGGGGCCCTGTCTCATTCAGCAGTAACTTCTTTTTTAGTGGCTTGTCTTTATTGAATCTTTCCAAAGCATTCAACTGAATTTTCATAGAAACAATAGCTCTCTTCTTGCATTGTAATTGAATTTTGTAATTACCATAAATATCATTGAGAATGAATATAACAATGGACTCTTGGGAAGCTAACATCTTAACTGATGGCAGCAGAAATGTGCAGGTGTACTAGAGAATAGCCTGTTGACCTCGAGTGTTCAGGCTGCTGTGGGCATCAATCAGGATGCTTTACAGAGCGAGCAGTTACTACAGTGAGTTGGTAAAGTGGAGGTTAATTAAGAACTTCTACTGTCCTACAATTTAGTGATATTCTTAAATGAATTTGTATTTTGTTCTTCACTGTTGCTTCTATATATTTTTGACACTGTCATCCAGAGGGATGAGATATCTTTATCGTTTTAGTCCATAGTCAGATTTTGGGATTCCTTATCATAGCTCTCCAGACATATTAGTTTTCATTTTGGGAACCCCTGGCTTAGGGTTTCCTGCCCTTAGTGGAGTAAAACATATTGAGGTTGGTTAATAAAGTAGTTAATAAAATTCTCTTTGTATAGAAGTGATTTAAAATTGAAGGGGAGAATGATGAAGGTGCCCTCTTCCATAATGAATGCTTTCTGAACAGTTTGAAGGCTGCAAGAAACATTGATGCTGAAGAGGAAGAAAGCTACCAATTTGCCCAGGGAGACCTTCTCCAATTCTTGTTCCTTTGGCTCTGCCTTTGAATGCATAACATCTTGTCTTTTAATTAGACCCGGCCAGGTAATAGCAACCTCTTTAGACTTGAGGAGCACACTATTGAAGAATGTACCCCTGGAGCAGATGGTCTTTGGTTCAAATCATGGCTCTGCCACTTGCTTATCTAAGTTAGCTTAATTCAAACCAGTCTCTTGTCTGTAAAAGGTCCTATCAATAAGTACTCCACAGATTTATTATGAGAAATAAATGCTTCAAGATATCCCAAAGGACCAGACATGTGTAGGCACTCAGTAAATATTAGGCAGGAGCAAAGTTTTATTGGAAGGTAAAGGAATTGGGAAAAAATCTAAGGTGGGAGGGACAGAAGATGCAAAATAGGGATAGAAAGAATATAAGGAGGATTAGTTAAAATAATATAGAGAATTTTATAGTTACAAATTAAACTTATGTACATTGTATCATTGCCAAATCCTAACAACCCTGTGAGATAGGATGGACATTAGTATTCATTTTACAGATGAGGAAGCTGAAGCCCCAAAGATTAAGAGTTGGTCAAGATGATGGAACAGAGTTGAATCTAGACCCAAGGTCTGCTATTCTTAGCCTAGTACTTTCACATGAGGCCATATGAGCTTCAAATTTCTGTCATTACCACAGCATATCAGGGATTCTGTGATGAATCCCATCCTCCAGATGACCTACTTTTGGTCTACAGAGAACTTCTACGAGCAGGGTAAGTGCTCTAGGAAGCTGTTTTGGGTTTTACAAATCTGGCATGCCTTCCAACAATTATTTCAAGAGAAATAAGTATGGAGAGAATCTATGAAAACAAAAGGCTGGGCCATTAGGTTGTGTACAGGGGAACACTGAATATGAAAACTGCAACTGGAGATTACCCACTGAAATTAAGAGCCAGAGAAAAGTGATGTTATGAGTCCTGAGTTGTTTTATTAGTGGATAGAGAATTACAGGAAGTGATATGTTTTGAGGACAAAAAATTTAAAGGTCTAATGTAACTCTTCAGGCATATTAAAAGACATTATTTCCATATTCTTCTTGGATAATCAATCATGCCATAGCAAATTAAGAGTTCTTATTTTTAGCCCTATTAGCTACACAATGATAATGAAAATTGATTACAGTCACATTCTACTCCTTAAGATACTGTCAGTAAATGAACTGAAATGCCCCAGAATCAATCCATTTAAAAAATATCCCAAAGGTTGAAAAAAAGCTGTCATCAATTACTCTGACATCTGTTAATAAAGAATAGATGATAAACTGAATGTTTCTGTCATTGTTAGCTTACTGTAGGCCAATAAAACAAGTTCTTTTGTTCCACTAACTAGAGACATCTACAAGAAGCTTAATGGATCTAGGCTGCTGAAGACCATATATTGGTTTCCAGAAATAGAATTCACAGAAATGTTCAAAAATACTAACAGAAATGGGCAAAAACTAAAGAGAACAAACATATTTGTCTCTGATTTATCAACCTTCAAAATCTAAGAGAGTTTTCTGTTTCTAGAGTATAGAAAAGCAATCTCAGGATGCTCCTACAGGTGAAAAAGTGGCAACTTTGGAATGATGTAGAAATGTTGATAGGTGTTCAGTAAGGTGGCATTAATAAACTGGAGATTTGGAGAAACTGGGAAGTGTACATTTTGTGGACCTAATTGAATGGTTTTGGACTTTATGTTTTTAGAAAGATATGAAGATATCCAATGGAATAGTAAGTGATAATATACCAGCTCCCCATGGTGTTTCTACAAGCTGATCTCCTGGGTCCTTGAAAAGATAGTGAATGTAGTATCTTAGGGGATCCACACTAACACTAAAATCTTACTAACCACAGATTCTGGAAGGAACTCATCCAGTCCTTCCTCTGGTTATTCTGAGCTGTGTCCATGGAGGCCTGGAAGGGCTCAGTAATGATCATATAGGGCAAGAAGATAGTTCTCTGGGTTCTAGGCCCATGTATCATCTTTACCCTGTGTTGTAAAGTCTCAAATACTTTCAGAGACCAGGGCCATTAAAAACCAACCTCTCAAACATGCATTGCTTTTGAAAAAAGATAAACTAGTCTAGATACTCTTTGTAAAAAAAGAAAAAAGAAAAAAGAAAAAAAAAAGAAAATATAAAGATTCATTTCTCTTTTATGAGGGATTGAATTTACTTAACTTGGAAAAATGCTGGATTAAATCTCAAGTTTCTCAATATTTCTCAACTGATTTGCATATGATCATACCATAGCTGGAGATTGCATCAAAAGAGTTGACTCTCCATTCTGTTAAATGCCTATACCTTTATATCTATATATCTATATCTATCTTTCTATATCTATCTATCCATATATATGTCCATTGACTTCTTCCTCCAAGAATATATAATTCTGAGAGTCAAAAGCATACAAGTATGTATAAATTCAAATGCACAGAAGAGGTATGACAGAAATTTTTGAGGTGACGGAAATTTTTTTCATGATTGTAGCAGTGGTTTCATGGCTGTGTGTGTTTATCAAAATCCACAAGACTGCACACTACAAAGAGTGAATTTTACAAATGTAATTTTGTACATTAAACCCTTTAATAAACCTCACTGGTATTGTGAAGACTAAAGATGTCTTTGAAACTGATATACACCTCTTAGAGCACACTACAAATAGAAATTAAAATGGCAGAGCACCAGCCAAAGAAGGCTGGGCAAAGAGGCCTGGGAGGTTGGGAAGACGAACATGAACGATCAGAATGACTCTCTTTCCGACAAATACCCAGGTCAACTATTCGCTTTGATGTAAAAAAAAAAAAAAAAAAAGTAAGTAGATATGTTTGAAAGTCACTCCTGAAAGAGACCTTGAAGAACGGATGGAGATTGTTGCGGGGTGGAGAGAAACTCCACCCAGCAGGACAATGAAAGATGACAAGTCAGGTCACGGTGGCTGAAGAGGAGACAATGATTTGTTGTCTAACTCTCCAGCCATGATGGGACTGTAACTAATGAGGTTATTCTGGTTACAAAGGAAGCATTCAGCCCCCTAATGAAAAACTCTTTGGCGACTGGTGTTAGGGAAAGAAAAAACAAACCAGCGGCTTATTATTAGTTCCGCAGCAAGTTAATTAATTTTTGCCAGTCACTTCAGGTCACTTGCCGGCCAGAGCATCTGTCTCACTCAACTGAACAACTGGAAGGATGGTGGGTGTGTCTTCAGGCCACCCGTATGTCCAGTTTCTGGGAGCACGAGGTGGGGCCAAATACCATGCGGAAAAAAATGTGAGCTTCTGGTGCTCTTCCTGCTCCTTTCCCCCCATGATCCACTCAAGCCAGGCCAAAGAACTGCAATTTCAATGAGATACAAAGCAAACACAAACACTTAAAAGAGGTTATTTCTGCCTCTGTACATCATTCACATGAGCATCAGAGTGCCGTGCCACAGTGAATACAGTGAACACTGCAGCAGCCTGCAGAAGTCCCAGTCCACACTACCTGCCCAGCTCTCCCATTGAAGAGCTCTGGCGCCATGATAAGGTTAACTTCTCCAGGCTTCTTGTCGCTCACTTGAATTGCCTATCTGCATGGAAGGACACTCATTTGGCATCCCTTCTATCATTAAGAAGTTTGAATTAATAAATATACATTCTTTCTCTGAGAAATGTCAAGCATTTGCCAGATACTACTGAACACCCTTTCAGAAAGACATCAGTATAAGGCCTGGTACAGCCCCTCTTCAGAGATGGGAGTTGCCAGGGCTAAGAAAGTGCTCAAATAAAACACCTATGTGTTTGTACAGAGGTTGCCTTGGCCTCAAAATATGCTAGTGTTTCTTTTAAAGATGTGTAATATGCAAGCACAATGAATGCCATTTTGTTTACCATACATATTCACGCTGGAGTATTTATTTTCTAGGGTAGATTAAGTGATACAAATTTTCTTAATTATGTGTGTTGTATAATATATACTACATATATATAATATTTATTACATACTCACCCCCAGAAAAGACCAAGATAAAGAGGCTCATAAACTACACTGAAGCAGGGACCATAAGTTTAATCCCCTCTATGAGCTGGTTTAAGCTACTGTTCAGCTGCTATGGTTTTGAAACCATATTTCATTCAAAATTATAAAGTTTTCAGCAAAAAAGAAAAAAAAATTGGGGAGGGGCTCATTATCTCTCGCTACCACATACATCTTACTGGGCTTTCAGAACGGTCTTGCCTCCACCTCCTCCTGAATAAGAGACAATGAAGTTAAAGCCCTAGTTTTAATGCCTAGCCAGACACTCAAGAACTGTGGTTTCCTCTCCTCCCACCACCCCCAGCATGCACATTCACCACCAAGCCTGCTGCAGGTAGTTAACAGGAATGACTGGGATCCTCTAAACCCATTCAAACAAAGAATTAGTGGTTGATAGGGAGACTCTCTGTCCCACTAGGAACAATGCTACTTAATGAAATAAGCAGTGCATTTATAGGTAGCACATCACATCCTGCGACGAATCAGTCAGTCCCAGGTAGGCAAGTATGTGTGACTAACATTACTGAATCCCGGAGCGGGCTCCTCTGCCCTGGGAAAGTGAGCTGAAGAGAGGGGCTGGAGGTCCCCACTGGGGGCTGTTGGCTACTGCGACTTAGCAGTGCATAAGATGTGGACTGTTCACAAAAGCTTGCTGTACACTTTATGTGAGCAGCTCCTTGAGGAAGATGAGATATTCTACCTGTGGTGGGATACAGCAGGAGACCAAAAGTTCAGAGAGATGAGGGGAGTTACCTAGTCTCTCAGGGCTGAGACGAGACCCAAGATGTTACAAAAAGCAAGCAAACAAACTCTGCCAGCCTACCAGGTGAACAAACCCCCAAGTAAAAACCAACCCACCTTTACATTTATAATATCTGCCCTCAGGGACTAGGCAGTCCTGACAATCCATTCTGACTCAACATCATTTGGAAGTAGATGTTAGTTTTTAAAAATTTAATTTATGTATGTATGTATGAATGAATGTATGTATGTATCTATTTTCGGGGGAGTCTTGATCTTCATAAAATATTTAACACAAGCAATTTAATCAGTCTCTTAGAACATTCTTCCTCTTCCTTTCTGCACCCTTTACATTCTTTTCCACCTTCTCATTTTGTTTCATCTCTTCTCTTCTCTTCCGTGATGTCTGTCTTTTCCTTGCCCTAATATAACCCTTTCTTACATATCCTCATTTTCTATATTATTAACTAGAACATATCTTTTGAAAAGATCAACACTCCTATCCAAAGGCATCATAAAATACACATCCCTTTAACATATGTGATTTTGGAAGGAAGCCCGGACCTTAGCAAGCAAGTCCCTGATGTGCTGTAGAAAATGGAGCTATCGAGAGTCAGCCCAGAATGGTCCTTTTGGGGCCCAGGACCCAGCCAGGGCTCCACACCCACAGACCCCCAGACATGTTTGCTGACTGGTTGTGCAATTAAACTCTGGTCTGGGAGATGCTGTACCAGATGAATAAGGAAAGTACATGGACTTACTATGAACACAGACCAAAGAATATTTTAAAGCCCGAGTCATCCATGCTCAAATTGTTCAGCAGAGTTAGAAACAAACAGCCCAAGAAGAGTGGCCAAGGCAGTCCTCAGCTGCCCCCTCTAGAGGCCACTCTTATCTGGAAGTCACCAGTGGGGGCCAGACTACTCCCTGGATGCTGGCCACCCAGCTCTGCCAACCCTCAGACCAACGCTTAATGCTCTCCACTCTGTCCTTTCCAAGGGATGGAGTATGATGAGGAAGGAACAAGGAAACACAGGAGGAAGAGAGGGTGAAAGGGGAAAGAAGGATGTCAGTTGAAGACTAGGAAGAAGATAAAGGAGGGAAATAAATAGGGCCAAGGGAGAGGGGAGAAGGAAGGCAAAAAGGGGTGGGAAGAAGAGTGGGCAGAGGCAGCAGGCAGCAAGTAAGGGAAGGCTGGAACTTTCCTTTTGGTCAAGAGTGTACCCAGCTATACCAAAGTATACTGATTTCTTCTCTTTGGGATCTTCTTCATTTCCATTATTTTCTGTATTTCTTGTTTCCTTCTGAATGTGATTTACACAGCCCTCCCTTACCCTTGTCTTGAAGTACTGTTTTAGCTATAAAGACATAAAGCAATGAGACTACACATTGCCCTAAGGGCAAGTGGTCCTTGCCCTACTTCTCATCTGGTTGACTTTTCCCAGGAAGCGCTTATGTCAGACATATGTCCTGTGCAGTCAAAAGCACTAACTGCCCCTCTGCTCCTCTAGGCTTCTTGCAACATAGTTATGGAAGCAAGGGAAGACACCAACATTTACTGAGTATTAAGTACTGTTCTAGGTATTTTATATATACATTGAATCATTTAAAATCTCATCATAGCTCTATAAAACTATTATTATTCCTACTTTATAGATGATAAAGTAATTTTGCACTGATGCTGTGATTTGGGGCATATTCCCAGACCCACCACATGGGCTAGCTCATTATATTTTTATTAAATGAATAAATAAATGTTTCCACTTTTACAATTAAGAATATTTATGGCAATGTTGTGAGGACACATTGAGTGTGAAATACCTTTGAACTCTAAGAAAAGAAAGAACAATGACTGTTTAGGTTTTATAGGTGCTGTTGTAAGACCTTGCCATATATTAGCCATTTAGTCCTCACAAAAATCCTACAAGGTAGGACTCTTTATTTGCACTTCACAGATGAGAATAAAGGAACTTTTCCAAGGTCATACAGCTAATACATGTGGAGCCAAGATCTGAACTCAAGCCTATGTTTACTCCATGGTCCTGGTAACCTGCATATTCCACTTACAAACTACTGAAATGGCCGGTCTGCATGATTTAGAATTTACATTGCAGAAAACTGAAATTTGACAGAGGCCAAAGTAAGAAATGCCTCACCTACTGAGCTCCACATATTTGGCAAATTTCACATTGCCTTTTTTTTTTTTTTAAGTAATCTCTATGCCCAATGTGGGGCTCAAACTCATGACCTTGAGATCAAGAGTCGCATATTCCACTGATGGAACCAGCCAGGTGCCCCCAGACTGTGTCTTTTATTGATATCTCTTTCATGCATATGTAACCCTAAAGTCTACTAGGGCCTGCTTCCCTGCCGTTTGAAGTCTAGAGAAGATGAGCTTGAAGTTCTAATTCCCTACCTTGTGGAAGTCTAAAATTCTCATTAAGATTTCCAAAATTCCCAGGTACTCAAGGCCATTTCTGGCTCCAAACTCATAGATTTGTCTCATTTGTGCCAATGTCATGTCTGTTTCATAACAAGTTGGCCCTGAAGAGAAACTTGACCTCTGCCTGGACTTCCACAGAAAAGATCATTTATACAAGACCATTTATGTGTTTACTACAAGATTTGTGGGAAGGGGAACAGCAATAAATACAGAAAAATAATTTACATTTGAGGAATGTGAACAGTCTCAAAATGAACATAGGCTTGCCAGCTCCTATAGTTCTTCAAACTAGTAAGGAACTATCAACGATGGATTCACTGGTCCTCTCATTATTTTCATGCAGAACACATGGACATTTATAACTTCAGATCTGTTATCTACCCCTAAGCACTTCATATGAAAATATTTTTCTAAATAAAGACAGTTTCTTCCCAAGAGGAATTTGTGTGCCAGTTTTCATAATACAGCTTTTAACCCTTGCTGCATGTTTGTGATTTATCACTTTGACAAAAGTTTTAGCTCCTTAGGACAAGTACCATATCTTACACAGCTATGTATTTCTCACTGGGCCTAGTAGACCAGTAGACACTAGGTGCTTGAGGATTGTTTGATGATTAATAAGAAACCACAGCTTTGTATATTCATACATCGACTCATAGGAAGTTTGACTATTAGATAAATACTCTCCCCACTGAACACATTCTCTGAACAACACTGACTTTCCATAAACCCATGTACAACTACCACTGTATTTCCTTAAAGGGCAATTCATAAATCAGATCAGACTAAACCATGAGCATAATTTCCCCACTGAAACTCATAATTTTCATCTTCCTGAGGAACTGTAAAACATGATTCCAAAATGACCTAGTGATTATGTCTTTGGGACAATGAAAAAAGTTTAAGTAAAAGTGTCTTGATTACGCTGGCAGAGAATTCTTTCATGACGCCACACTCTTATCAATCACTTTAGGTGAGTCAAAGTAAACATAATCAGTCAAAGCTTTAACAGAAGAGGTTGAAAGAAAATTCTTGGTCCAAAATGATTGCTCTCGCTCCTTTTCTCCTTCCCATCGTCCTCCTTCACTCCCTGCCCCATTCTTTCAGCAACTTTTAACCCAGAAAATTAAATGAGCAATGAAAACATCTGTGCAATCCTGGAGCAACTTCCCTTTATTGAGTTTAACCTCATGAGGGCCACTTCAGGAGGACTGGATTGTATTTGGACAGCTGTGTCAGGTATCTAGGACATACTAGGTATCTTCTCACAGCAGGTTTCAATGAATCAGACAGTATCTTCAATTAGTTTTCATTCTATTTTGTTTAATGTTTAAAGGGAAGCATAGGACAAAATCTAACTTTGGACATAAAGGGCTATGAAAGTTTAGATTTGGGTGCATGTCATGGCAGGAAAACCACAGCAAACAGGTCTGGTCTATAACCTGGTATGTTTCAGGTCAGGTGTTTATAATGCTTCTCTCTAGTGTTTGCCTATATGCCAATTAGAAAAATAATGAAATGTTTGGCTCCACACTGAAAATATCCTGAGAAGAACTTCTGAAAATGTGTTTCTTTTTTTTTTTTATTACACTGAAACAATAAAATGACAGAGGAAAGAAAGGAGGGTACTATCTTTGGGAATGGTCTTATTTCCTTGGTTCCTTACTTACTTCCTCCCGATTAGCATAGGTTTCCCTATTCTCCCCCAGGTGAAACCTCCAGAACTGTTTCTCCTACAAACACTGATCCTATTGCCAATGTTTCTGATTGCTGGGAGAGAAAGTTCAGTGTTGGCCTCACAGGTAAAGACAATGATGAGAATGGCATTCCTGCCATAGTTCATATCCTTGATTTGTGTAAGTCCAGAGAAACTTTGTGTAGCATGATAAAAAACCAAACTTATGGTCTGCTATTTCAATTTCTGAGCTCCATTTCTTAGACAGTGACATTACTAAATATCCAGTTGCTTAAACTATATAATTAAGTCAATACTGATTCTCTTTTCTTCAGCCACCAAGACAGGTTTCATATTTACAGCCTAATTTCTACTCCCAATGCAATTGCCCTGGTTTCAGGCACTTGAATAGTCTCTTTCCTGGCCTTGTTTTGGTTACTCTTTCCTCATATTCTTCCTCCATCACTATCAGAATGGTCTTGGCAAAACAAGACCTGGCCAAGTTACCCCTCTGTTTATAAGCCCATTAATGTCCTCCTATGGTCTGCCTTATAAAGTCTGGATTCCTTAATGTGACTTCTAAGGTCTTTCTTCACAAGTTGGTTTAAATCTGTCTTTCCATCCTCATGTCCCACCACAACCCCACCCACTTTGCCCCTGTCCCCACCCATTGGCAGGCACAGCGTAATGGCTTTCAGCTCTTGAACCTCCACTCTGTGCTCTGTGTAGAACTCTACAGACAATGCTGCCTCCTTGCAACACCACATAGGGTTGACAGAGGTTCAGTAATGTGTCCAAGGTTGTCCACTAGTCCTTATCCTCTGGATGGATTGACATTTGCTTCCCCATCCTATATAAAAACTCTACCCTTCCTTTAAGCCCCTGGTCAAATATCAACCCCTCTTTGAAGCTGGCCTCAGAAATCCCTGGCTCTCCCAAACTCCCCTTCTCTCTCACCTAATGTTACTCTCAGCCTCCTTTGGTTTTCCATAGAATGTTGTTTAAGCTTGATTACAGCAATGATCACCACCAGTTTAATGTGTCTGCTACCTACCCTGAACCGTGAAGCATATGTCTAGTGTATTTATGACATCATTTATCTTTTATGTCTACCATGGGCCTGGCACATAGTAGGTACTAAGTAGTTAATTATAGAGTTAAGTACTGAGCTCCAAAGTGTTGGAGGGATCCCAGGTATTAGAGGTTGAGAGGGGGCCTATGCAGGCAGGCTCAGGGCATGATGACAAGAATATTTGGGACTCTTGACTAAGGCAATTACATCCACCTCATCATTCAGAATTAGAGTTCAAGTCATTATGGGACCACATGATATTGTTTGCATCCATAGAGCTTCTCTTAGGACCCAGAATGAGGCTATACCTGGGAATGGAAACAAGGTAGACTTGCTGGCTTTTAAAGGATTTTTTTCATTAAAACACACAGATAAGCTATACTATGAATTTCACTCACGTAAGAGCAGCCTCCTCTTCTTCCTGAGAAGTAATGAAATAATTAAATAGAACTGACCCCTGACCTGAACCTCCCTGCCCCACATCTCCCCACTATGATGCATCGCTGTTTCTCATTCCTTTCTGCTGTCTTGCCACCATGCTGAAGTTCACGCAACACTGCTCATCTCTAGGCCATTTTCAATTAATTTCCTGAGTAAAATTTCATGAGACACTATCAAACCTTTTGCTAAAATAAAGATATATTACATCTAGTCTGTTCCCTTAGTCTACTAATCAAAAAAGCAATCAACTTTGTCTGGCATGATTTGTTCTTTTAAAACCCATAATGCTTATTGCTCATAATTCCATTATCCTAGATAGTATTTTTTTCCTCTTAATATTTGTTCCACTATTTTAACAGGAATTGAATTACTAGATGGTCATTTCTAGGATCCCTTTTACCACAACTGCTTTGAAAGTTTGCTACCTAATTTGATACTATCAACAGAACAGAATTTCCTTATTCTGTCGAGTCACAGAAGAATAAGAAAGGGGCTGCCAGGAGTCACTTGGTCAGTGCCCCTGCTTCTTCTCAAGCCTCCATCACCTTCCTGAACCATTTCAGACCATTATCCATTTTTCAAAGTCTCCCATAACAGGAAAGTCTGAAACTTCTTTTGATAACTAACTCGGTGATTCACAACATTATGCTCAGGAAGCACTTCCTAATTTCTCATCTGAAAGATGGATGGTATGATGGAGAAAGCACAGATTTGAGTTCAAATCCTAAATGTGCCATTTACTAGTTGTATGACTTTAAGTAATGCACCCTATTTCTTTTTTTTAATGGAAAGTAAATACTAATTCTTAAATAAACACATTTTAAAATGTTATATTTATTTTCTTTAGTTTTTAGTTACAAAAGAAATATGTGAAAAAAATTCTGATGAAAAAGTATATTCTCCCCTTGGCTCTCCAACAAAACTACCACTCTCCAGAAGCAACTTGGTGATAATGGTTTGATCTACGTGCTTCCAGAATATTTTCCATATTTATTTATTTATTTATTTAAAAAAATATTTTCCATATTTAAATAAACACATACAAACCAAAATGAGGCTATAACATGCATATTGTCTTATAATCTACATTTTTCATTTAACTATATCAGTAGCTTTCCATGTCAGTACATAGATCTATAAATCTACCTAAAATTTTTCACAATAAGTATGTACTGCTTTTGTGATTAAATTTGTTATGGATAAATCCTAGTTAATTTGGCCAGTCCCTGTTAATGGACATTTAAAGTAATTTGCATTTTTTTCTATTCCAAACAATGCCAACAGAAGTCATGTTTAAACATTAATGAAAATCAAGACAGGGAAGGAGTGAGAACTTCAAGACCATGAAAGTTGCCTCCTAAAGGCAGACCGCTTCTCCCTCCTCCTCTTCCCCAGCTTCCCCTACTAGCAGAACTTAATGGGACAGGAACACAGTGAAGGCCCCACCCCTTTGAATGAAGAGAAGGCTCAGAAAAGCATCCAGCATGAAGTTCACTGTGAAATTTTCGAAATCCTCCTTGGACATCGCAAGCTGCAGCCTGAGTGTCAGGAGGAAAGTCCTTCACCTTCTCCAGAGCTCAGCTTGTTTACTTATTAAATAGTAATAACTTTTTCAAAATTTTCATTTAAATTCCCATTAGTTAACATTCAGTGTAATACTAGTTTCAAGTGTACAATATAGTGATTCAACACTTCCATACATCACCCAGTTCTCCTCACAACAAGTGCACCCCTTGAGCCCCATCACCTATTTCACCCATCCACCCACCCACTCCCCTCTGGTGACCATTAGCTTGTTCTCTCTAGTTAAAATCCTGTTTCTTGGTTTGCCTCTCTCTCTCTTTTTCCCCTTTGCATGTTTGTTTTGTTTCTGAACTTCCACATATGAGTGAAATCATATGGTATTTGTTTTTCTCTGACTTGTTTGACTTAGCATAATACAAGTTAGCTACATCCATATCATTGCAAATGGCAAGATTTCATTCTTTTTATGGCTGAGTATTCCACTACACACACACACACACACACACACACACACACACACACACACACACACCACATCTTCTTTATCCATTCATCTATCGATGGACAGTTTGACTATTTCCATAATTTTGCTCTTGTAGATAGTGCTGCTATAAATATAGGAGTGCATGGGCCCCTTTGAATTAGTATTTTTTTTTTATCATACCTATCATTGCCATTTACTGAATATTTACTCCATGCCAAACATTGTGGCAAAGAGAGTTAGTGCATTACCTTAATTCTCACTAAATCCCTTTGAAGTAGATGCTATGAATCTCATTTTTAATTGGGATGTTAAGTCATTATTGAATTATAAGTTATTTATATATTCTGGATACAAGTCCTTTATAGAGTATGTGATTGCAAATATTTTCTACCAGTCTGTGGCTTGTTCTTTCATTTTCTTAATGATATCTTTTAGCAGAAAAGTTTAGAGTTTTAATGAGATGCAATTTATCAGTTCCTCCTTTATTGATTGTGATTTTAGAATCATAGTATCGAAGAACTATTTTCCCAACAAAAGTCATAAAGATTTTCTATTTTTTTCTAGAAATTGTATAGTTTTAGCTCATATGCAGCTCTATAACTCATTTTGAGTCAATTTTTGTGTAGTGTGAAGTAGGGTCTAAGTTTAGTTTTTTTTGTTTATGGACATCCAATTATTCCAGCACTATGTGCTGAAAGACTATTTTTCCCCCATTAAATTATCTAGCTACCTTTGTTAAAAATCAACTGACCATTCATGTAAGGATTTATTTCTGTACTCTCAATTTTGTTCCATTGATATATATGCCTTTCCTTGCCCCTATGTTACACCATCTTTGTTAACTTGGCTTTATATTAAAATCTGAAATCAGGTAGCATAAGTCCTCCAAAATTTTCCATTTTTTCCTCCTTAAAACATTTGTCTTATCTATTCTAGGTCCTTTGCATTTTCATATAGACTTTAGGCTACCAAAAAAAAAAAAAAAGTCTACTGGGACTTTGATAGGGATTGCATTAACCTTACAGATCAATTTGGTGACAAATGCCATCTCAACACTATTGAGTTTTTCAATCCATGGAAATCTAGTGACTCTATTTTTGTTTATATTATCCTTGATTTATTTCAACACTACTCTGTAATTTTTAGTGTGCAAGGCTTCCACTTCCTTTGTTACATTTATCCCTATGCATTTTTTTTCTTTCTGATGCTCTTGTCATTTGAACTGGTTTCTTAATTCCCTTCTGAGAGTTTTATTTTTGTTTTCTGTTATAAATATAATTGATTTATTATATTGATTTTGTATCTTGTAATCTTGCTAAATTCATTCATTTTTTCTATTACTTTTTGTTTTCTTGTGAATTCTTTTGGATGTTCTAAATAAAAGTTTATATTACCTAATAAAGAAAATGACACTTTTTCCTTTTCAATCTGTACATCTTTCATTCTTCCCTCCATCTCTGCCTCCTTTCCTTCCTTCTTTCATCTTTCTCTTTTTCTTTTCTTTATTGTGCTGGCTAGGTGCAATGCTGAACAGAAGTAATGAAAGCAGACATTTTTACCTTGTTACCAATCTTAGGGGAAAACTTTCAGTCTTTCATCATCTATGTTGTTAGGTATGGATTTTTCATAGATCTGTTTATCAAGTTTAGGAAATTTCCTTCTATTCCTTGTTTGTAGAGAGATACTATCATGAATGAATGTTGGATTTTATCAAATGCTTTTTCTGTGTCTACTAAAATGGTCATATGATTTATGTCCTTTATCCTATTCATATGGTATATGTATTATACTGATTGCTTTGTAGATGTTAAACCAATCTTGCATTCCTGGATACATTCCAGTTGATCACAGTGTCATCTTTTTCATATGTTGCTGTATTTTGTTTGTTAATATTTTATTAAGGACTTCTGTATCTATGTTCTTGAGGGATATTTGTAAACAGCTCTTTTTCCTTGTTATGTCTTACTCTAGCTTTAGTTTCAGGGAGAAGTGAGTGGCCTCATATAATAGTTGGGGTGTACATTCCTTTATTTTCTTAAAGAGTATATGTCTTCATAGTATACCTCATAGTATTATTTGTTCTTTAAATATTTGGTAGAATTATCCAGTGAAGACATTGGGTTTGGGCTTTTCTTTGTGGGAAGATTTTAAATTACAAATTCAAGCTATGTACTTGTTATATGTCTGTTCGAATTTTTCTATTTCTTCTTGAATTAGTTCTGGTAATTTGTATCTTTCTAAGAATTTGTCCATTTTACCTAAGTTGCCTTATTTATTGGAAAAAAATCTATAATATTTTCTTATAATTATTTAATTTCTTTGGGGTCAATAATGATGTTCCCTTTTTCATTCCTGGTTTTGGTAATTTGTTGTGTCTTCTCTCTTCTTCTCCTCTTGATTCCTCCAGTTAAAGGTTTGTCAATTTTGTTGATCTTTTCCAAGAACCAACTTTTGGTTTCATTGCTTCTCACTAATGTTTTCTGTTTTCTATTTCATTGATTTCTATTCTCATATTTATTTCTTTTCTTTTGCATGCTTTGAGTTTTCATATAATTTTTTTAAGTTTCTTGAAATGGAAGCTTATGTTATAACTTTGAAACTTTTCTTCTTTCCTACTATAGGCATTTAAATCTATACATTTCTCTAAGCATTTATTTTTAGTTTTATCCCATAAGTTTTAATATGCTTCACTTTAATTTTCATTTAAACTATTTTGTAATTTTCTTTGTGATTTCTTCTTTTACACCTGAATTATTTGTTTAATTTATTAACATTTGTGGATTCCCCATATTTCTTTCTGTTGTCAACTTCTAATGTATTCCATTGTGGCCACAGAACATATTTTATATGGATTTCAATCCGTGTAAACTTACAGTGACCTCATTTATGGCCTACCATATAGTCTCCTTGGAGAAAGTCCTCTATGCACTTGAAAGGAATATGTATTCTATAGTCCTTGCGTAAAGTGTCCATTATATCTGTTAGACTTAATTGGTTGATAGTATTGTTCAAGTCTTCTATATCCTTTTCTGTTTAATTATTGGAAGTAGGTTATTAGAATCTCCCACTATAATTATTAAATGATCTGTTTCTTCTTTCAGTTGTGACAGTTTTTCCTCATGTGTTTAAAGGCTCTATTGTTAGATGACTATATATTTGTAATTGTTATATATTCCCAGTGAATGGACTCTTTTTTATCTTTATAAAACACCCATCTTTTCCTTGGTAATATTTATTGTCTTAATGTCCATTTGTCTGATATTAATATAGTTATTGGCTTATGGTTACTGTTTGCATAGTATCTCTTTTTCTATCCTTTTACTTTCAACCTGTTTGTGTCTTTGAATAAAAGGTGTACATCTTATAAAAAGATTAAGTTAGATCTTGCTTTTTATTTAGCCTGACAATCTCTGTCTTTTGCCTGGTTGTTTAGACTATTTACATTTAATATAACTAGTGATTTGGTTGGATCTACATATTTGTCTTTTGATATTTGTTTTTTATATGTCTCCTGGTTTTTGTTTCCTCTATCCCTTCCTGACCGCATATTTTGAGGATCATTTTAAAACTTCTGTTATTATTTTTTTTTGCATTTTAGGAGTTATTTTCTTAGTGGTTGCTATTTTATATGCATCTGAATTTATCACAGTCTTCAGATTAACACTAACATAATTCCAGTAAAATATAGAAATTTTGCTCTATTTTCTACCCTTTGTGCTATTATCATGTGTATTACATCTATATTTATGTAAACCCAAAATATAGCTTTGTAATTGTGCATTTATATGTCTTTCAGAGTTGTTAACAAAAGAAATAAAAACGTATTTATTGAGCATTTTATATTAATACACATACTTATTATTTCTACTATTGTTCATTTCTTCCTGTGGATTCAAGTTATCCCCTGGTATGATTTCATTTCAGCTGAAGGACTTACTTTAATATTTACTGTAAGGTAGGTTTGGTGGCAACTTTGGGTTCTAATTTTCTCCCCTGAATATTTTTATTGGTTCTTTTGTTGTTGCTATTTTGTTTTATTTTTACTAAGTTAGTTTGTTTCTTTGTTTAATACCTTGGCTGAGCTATATCTGTGAAATCTGTCTTTCCCCAGTGTATGACTGCTGATGACTCTGTTCAGCTTTGTTGTTGTTGTTGTTGTTGTTGTTATTGTTGTTGTTGCTGTTGTTTTAGTGTTCTTGCTTTTAATTTTAAGCCCTGGCTTCCTATGCTTCATCCATGTATATCTTAGTGGTCTGCAAATATTTGGACAGAGGACATGCTTAAACACTTTGAACCACTAAAAATTCTGTCCTTTGTCAATAGATCTGTATGTGGGTAAGGTAGTATATTCAATGCTCAGGATACTGATGTCTCTTATGCATGTATGTACAGTCTTAGGGTTAAATAGAAGGTTATGGCCAGCTTGGACCTTTTCCCATCCTCATTGGGAATATACATAATCTCAACCATGAATATACCTTCCCTGGCCTCAGGTTAGCTGCACCACAGATGATCATTTTCACCAACAATATTACTAGGCATGTATTTTGCCCCCTCCTCCAAATCTAGTGAGCCACCTTCAACTGCAGAAGTTGTTTGTCTCCATGGTGTACCCTACTTTGTAAGGACCTCTGTGTAGAGAGTTGGGTAGATAGGAGAAGCACCAGGTCAGAATGCCACAGATTCCCACAGTTCTTACCTGGGTCTTATCTGTAACCACACTCTGAAAGGAAGACAGAAGTTCATCAGTTTCTTAAGCACAAATACTTCTCAGATCATTACATTCATTTGGTCAATTTTTCAGAGAATCCAAATGGTTGTTTTTGTTAATTCTGTCCAGCTTTATAGTTGCTTTGGGGGGAAAGAATTTGCCAGTCTCTTCACTTCACCATGGCTGAAAATCCTGCCTTACCTTACTTCTTTGAATCTAATTTTATTCACCTGAAACATAGATATCCATGTTTCTGAAACTATTTTATAGGGTTATTATGAGAATCATATAAAGCAGTGCATGATACGTGCTTGACATAAAGTAAGCCCTTGATAAACATTAACAGGGTCACTATATACAGTTGAGTGATTTGTGCCCTGCACAAATGTGTTGAGTGAGGGGATGAATGGGGTTGAAATTCAGCTCATGCTCTGCTTGTCCAGCTATGAGTTCCAGCACTGGACTGCATCTATCCAGAGGAGGCATGTTTTTCCAATTCCTTTACCCAGAGAAGGCAAGATTTTTTTAATTCGCACAGAAATGTCATACAGTCTAGATGGTCTCAGAACATTGATTCCTGTTACCTTCCTCCCCTCACTTCTAGACCTTCTTAGTGAATGTCAAGTCTTTTATCTTGAACTGGCCCAGTAAATATGCTTACACAAAAGCCCTTCATTACTCTCATGTCCTTTGGTTGTTTCTCCTCTGTTTTCATGTTCTTTTTTTCTTTCCCTTTTTCAGAGTAAATGGGCTCAATTATTTTGCTCATGCATTTATGGAAACATGAATTAAAAATAAGTTGTGGACTGCTGCCTGCTGCTAGTGTGGATGTTGGGAAGAGTATTGCTAATTAGATTTCCTGCAGAAACTCAATTTCTAAATCCCTCTGAAAGACTCAGGACAGCTTCAGGATCCTTCTTTCACTCCATTTAAGCATCTAGCTCCCTTCTGCAGGACACTGAATTTCTGTCTTGCCTTTGAACCCAGAGATAAAGAAGCCAATTGATTCAGCTTATGTTTCTAGTAAGTGGGGTTTTATTTATTTCCTCATGGAGCAGAGGGGTTCAAGAATTTGTCTAACTTTCTTGTTTCTCTAGCAATGTTTCTCAAACTTGTCCTTATATGTGTGTCACACAAAAGGCCAACATGTCTGAATATGTCTTTATTGGTAGGCAAAGCCTGCTTCCTGTCCATGTGCCAGCCATTCCTACTGATCCTGCCTATTTTGCTTCCAGAGTTGTGGACAAGGGGAAAGATACATTCATCTTTTAAGGAAAAATACAGGTTGAAAACAGAAGAGGATCAGAAGACATAGGAATAGAAGAGAGAAGGAAAGCAAGAAACAAAAAATAAGGGAAAGGAATGAAGCATTTCTGTGAGGGCTGGACAAATGTGAGTGATCTCTGGAGGGTTGAGAAGTCAAAAGAATTGAGACTCTTACCTTCTCCAAAATCCTCATTTTGAAAGCATTAATTATTTTGAGTGCTCTATCTTTTAAAAAATATTTTCAATGTTCTTTTTTTATTTGAGAGAGAGAGAGAGAGAGAGAGAAAGAAAGTGTATGTGTGTGTGTGTGTGTGGAGAGAGGGGCTGGGGGGGAGAGAGAAGGAAAAAGGGAAAGGGGGGGGGAGAGAGAGAGAGAGAGAGAGAGAGAGAGAGAGAGAGAGAGAGAGAGAGAGAATCTAAAGCAGGCTCCATGCTCAGCGCAAAGCCTAACACAGAGCTTGATCCCATGACCCTGGAATCATGACCTGAGCTGAAATCAAGAGTTGGACACTAAGCCAACTGAGCCACCCAGGTGCCCCAAAATATTCTCAGTGTTCGTGATCTAACTTATAGTTAGTCTCTAAATAGGGTATAATCTGTGTTAAGAGCTTGAACATTGGAAGGATAGCAGCGACTGCATTGAGGTTTCTGATACTCAACTCCCTGAGTACACATCACTGTGGAATGGATGCCTTTTGGGCATAAACACATCTTGTTAAAAATGAAGAAATAAGAATTCTTAGGAGAGGGGGTATATATAATCCAATGAATTATATCTTAATATAATTGTCTAGCCCAAGCAATATTGCAGATTAGAGTATTAAAAAGGAGCCTCTCATGTCATTGTTGCAGAAGTGAATTTAACGTCTATCTACTTTATGAGAAGACCATTCTCATTTTAGGCACTCTCCTTTTTGAACATTCTCATTTTATTTATAAGGAATAAATCATTACTTATTGCCAGCATAGTACTTCAAATGCCCCTTCCATCGCTTCCAGTATATAGATGCTGATCACATCAGAGAGATGACATTTGCCAAAAGAGAACACAAATGCAGGTCAGGGTGCTCCATAACAAAGGCACTGGGAGATGCCACACTATGCATGCAACCAGTCTCATTAACAAATAAATGCATCAAGCATATTTCCAAATAATAACAGCTTCCATGAAAATCAATTAAGAAAGATGTAATACCCAAGTGTGTTTTGATCAAGCATTGACTAGCAATCAGTACTAAGAATCCTAAAGCAAGAAGTGGAATGAATCAAAATAGATCATAATGCTTTAGAGGAGAATAATTTGAACTATTGTTGTAGCCACTCACATTAAAGGCTCTTAATTATCTTTTAGTGGGGGAGAATTGGACACTAAAATCTGAACCCCCATGTATTCTATAGAATCTACTACAATTCCATTTGCAAATGTGCATGATTACCATTGCTGGTGAGGGTTCAGTCATTCTCAGCAAATTCTTTTGTCATGTCCCCAAAGTCCTAAGTTTAGAAACACCACTAGAGACGTTATACTTGGATACCTGGTATGAATGAGCTTCTTATGTTTCAGGATCAAGATTCCTAAATCAAGAGTGAGTAGAACTCATTGTTTTAAGCTGCGTGGCTGAGATAACCATGGTCAGACTAGGCTATATGTCACTTTATATGCCATTTTGCTGTTTACAGAGTGGTCTCTCATGCATTATTTCCACCGATTTTTATCACAAGTCAGGAAAGACAGCCACAGAGGTAAAATTACCCCCAGATCTCTCTTCATCTCACACTGAACCAGTCTTTCTCCATCTTGAATGAGTAAAGATTACCTTTCCAGTCTAAGTAGAATTACACTGTAGTTATACCCATTCAAGAGAATTTTATTTTATTCCTCTTTGCAAGGTTCTGGCTTTCCTTCAATACTCCTCAAGTATAAATTCAAAGGCACTCATGACTTTTTTTTTTTTAATATGAAATTTATTGTCAAATTGATTTCCATACAACACCCAGTGCTCATTTCAACAGGTGCCCTCCTCAATACCCATCACCCACCCTCCCCTCCCTCCCACCCCCTATCAACCCTCAGTTTGTTCTCAGTTTTTAAGAGTCTCTTATGTTTTGGCTCTCTCCCTAACTTCTTTTTTTTTCCTTCCCCTCCCCCATGGTCTTCTGTTAAGTTTCTCAGGATTCACATAGGAGTGAAAACATATGGTATCTGTCTTTCTCTGTATGACTTATTTCACTTAGCATAACACTCTCCAGTTCCATCCACATTGCTACAAAAGGCCACATTTCATTCTTTCTCACTGGGCTCATGACTTCTTAAGCAGAGCCCATATTTCTTTAAGATGTGTCTTATCTGAACCATTTGATATATAGAAACAAGTGAGGCTAAAAACTCCACTAATAAAAGGTTCTTAATAAGAGGAAATAAGGAAGTCAGAAAGACAGCTTCTCTTAGAGATTATCTAGTCCTACCCACTCAATTTACCAGTTGAAAAACTGAGGCCTGAGGTCACATGTTAGTGAAGGGCAGACCCACCACTCCTGAGTCCCAGCACAGTGTTCCTTCTGTTTCTACAGGGCAGTGCTTGTTGCAATAACCCAATTTTACTTTCTCACACTAATTGCCTCACCATGTAGCCTGGACAGCAAGCTTCCTGCTGTGCCTGCCTCAGGCAGTACTCCTTGCTCTGGCCATCTGCAAAGAAGATAAAGGAGACAGTGGGCTTCCCTGGACCCTTATGAAGACACTGCCTTTACAGACACCACAGTGGCTATAACCTGGTTGTGTCAGAGAACTGAGCAAGTCTCCCCAGCATCACTAGCAGGTGGTCAATGCCATGAGCTGAACGTACCTCCAGACATTTAATGAGGGTGAGTCCCACATAGGAATAGGCCCTGGGAAACATTGTGTTTTAGGAAGAGTTTAGTATAATGGAAAGGACATGAGATTCAGTGTTCAAAAGCTGGAATCCAAGATCTGGCTCTGCTACATACCAGTGTTGTAGACTTGGGCAATTTACTTCATTTCTCTAAGCTTCTGTCTGTGGGTCAAGGAATACTTAATGAATGTCTATTTTATACTGGACCTTGGGCCAGGCTCTTGGGACATCACAATGAATGGGAAAGTCCTAGTTTTCTTTCTTTGATGCTTACCACTTAGCCTCAGTTTACCAATCTATTCATTTAGTCACACTAATAATACCCGTCTCACCATGTTATGAGAATCAAATGGGATCGTGGACAAAAAAGCACTTTGCAGACTGTAGCTCTTGCCATTTTCATTTAGGACAGAGCCAAGGGCCAGTCCCTGAGCTGTCAGCAACTCACCACAGGCCTTGCATGTGTGGTTTCACTGTCTCCTCCAGCCACCTCACACAGGAGCTTCACAGAAACTGCCCTGGGAAGCATCTCAGCTTCCTTCCATGGGTGAGGTAGGTAGCCTCACCCCAGGTTCTCCATTTTGGAACACAGTCCCTCCAGCTCCTGCCCAGGGTGCCTTCCGTCCTTCTTACCCACAGGAGTCATAGCCCTAGAACTTCTGCTACTTCTCGCTTCAGTTCCCGCTGCTATAACAAATTACCAGAAACTTAGCACCTTAAAATAATACAAATATATTACCCTACAGTTCTGGAGGTCATAAGTCTAACATGGGTTGGTGATCTAATTCCTTTCAGATGAGATTCAAGGGAGGAGGCACTGTCTTGCCTTCTCCAGCTTCTAGAAGCCGCTTGGCTTCCTTCTCTCCTGGCCTCTTCCTCCATCTTCAATGCCAGAAGCTGCTGTGCTACCACTTTACATGGAATTGTGCCCTCCTTGATGTTAGACATCCCCTTGACTTAGACATTAACCTGCAGTGCTCTGCCTTCAGTAGGGGCTTACCAATTGTTGGTTTAAGAAATGAAGAAATACATGATTCAAAAAATAAACAAAATTGAAAAATTGATGCCTATTAGCACATGATGATCTTCACATCTCTGTCTCTCTCTGACCTTTGCTTCCATCATCACACCTGCTCTGACTCTAGCTCTCCTGCTTCCCTTTTCTGTATATTACGACCCCAGCGATTCCATTGGGCCCATGCGTATAATCGAGAACAATCTCATCTGCGAAGTCACTTTTGCCCTGTAAGCTAACATATTCCCAGGTTCTGGGAATTAGGGCTTCTTTGGGTGGTCATAATTGTATCTGTCATACCAGCCCACAGTCCCATGCTGTGGACACTCTCAGGATCACCAGCCTCAGGGGCTAACCTGACAAATTCGTCTATGCTAATGGGCATAGGAGCTCCTCTTTCTTCCTTTCATGGTGTCACACAAGTGTCTAGAGGAATGCTCCCTTATCAGAACAAGAAATAGCCTTAGTGACAATCTAGTCCAAGACCTTTACCTTACAGATTAGGAACCCAAGGGCCATTACAGATAAAGTGACGTCCATTATGGCAGAGTTGGGATGAGAGCCCAGACCCCTTCTCCCTCCAATGCCAGTCCTTCTTTCCTTATGTCACATGCCCTGTGGGCAAGGTTGTTAAGCTCAGGTAAAGAAGGGCATAATCATCACCAGACAACCATGATCCATCCCCTCCCAGTGAAGGCTTCCTTTAGAGGCAGAGGCAATACCCTGGGAAAGGCTCGTCCTCATGGAGAGGCAGGAAATACTTCACAGACACTCTGCAAGTATTCTGGCTCATTAAGGCAAGTCCCTCACTGGAGCTCAACTGCTGCCAGGTTGGCACCAAAATCTCATTAAAATGAAAGAATCACAAGTCACAGCTTGTTGAAGGATTTGCTCAAGGGTCAGGACTTAAAGCCCAGTGACCTCATTGCTCAGGAGATGAGGGACACATTTCTGCAAGCAGCACCAGAGAACTAACATGGCCTCTCATGGTGAGTTCCAGAGGAGGGGCAGGGATAAGAGGCTACAAATCCCTCCAGCGACCTTACTCTGATGAGAAGTTGGCTCAAATGAAAGGCATGGCCACTAAGAACCCTTCTGAAATGTCTGAAGAGGAAAAAATTCAATTGAAATAGAGCATGCCCCCGGTGCTTACATGCTGTAAATGGTACCTGGGTACATTCTTGAACCTGATGCACATTTGGTTCCCACAGTTACCCTTTCCCACCCTTCAAGGACAAGTCAAGCAGAATGAGGGTGGGGTGGGAATGCTCTTGATTTGTGGGCCAATGTTAATGTACCCTACCCTGGCAGGCAGAAAAGCAACTTGCTTGTCCACCCACCTGTGCGTCCCACCATTGCCAATAGCGCCGGCTTTTTTTTGGTTGTTGTTGTGGCAGAAAACAGTTAACATGCTTCTCGCCCCCACCAACAAAAATCTAAAATAATAGCCTCAAATGAGAATTTTTGATCCCTTGTATTAAAAAATATATATAACATATTTTATTTTATTATAAAAGCAATGCATGTTCACTGACTCAAGTTTGAAAACTACCAAAGCACACAGAAGAAAATATAAATCACTGATAATTCAGTCATCTAGAAATAACTTCTACCACCAAGTTGGCAGATAAAGACTTTTTCCTTATGTATATACCTCGTTTTCACTTTTATAAAACAACTTATACCACACATATTGTTTGATCTGTTTTGGCAGCAGAATATTTAGGTATACTATGTTTTATGTAACAAATTCCCTATTGTTTGAGCATTTAAATGATTTCTCTCACCATCATAAACAATACCACCAAGATAGTTTTTTAGATAAGCCAGTAGGAAATACTTGGTTGCGACCCTGTTCCTTAGGTCTGTCAGGTAGTCTATAGAGAAAGGCATCTTTTGATTCTTAAGGGTTAAGTTTGTATTATTAGTGGCACTCTGCCCAGAAGCGATTTCTTTCCTCTCTAAACCAGGTAGAGTCTGAGAAAAGAGATTAAATGGTTTTTGAAATTTATGAGTTGGAGAGACCACAAGAGCTAGACCTGTCTAAGAGGCCTTCTTGGTGGAGGAGTGTCTGGCCAGTGTAGCCTAGAAGCTGGGAGGTGAGTGCTCAGGGAGAAACCTGCTGAGGCAGCTTCTTAAAGAATCTGTCAGAGACATAAGTGACCCTGGGGCTAGGTGACATGCTTTAACGAACCCAGAAGTCTGATCCCATTTATAGGATGGGACAGCAGATGTCCTATCTCCAAAGTGTCTCCGAAGTATACCCATGATTATGTTTATTTTTATCTAAAGAAGACAGAAAATAAGCTTTACCAATAGTATTACACATATACATATAATTGTATAATATATTTGATAACATATAATTGATAAGTATTTACATGGAATGGGTACATGCTCAGAAATATTTTACTGATGAGGCATATAATAAATAAAGTTCAGAGACTGTTGCCTTAAAACAGAAACTTCATAGTAGACAGAGTAAGAAGCATAGGAAGAGAGCTCCTGGGGGCAGGAGCCCAGGAACACTTTGCATAGACAGTCCCAGTTGGGATCATCCCGTTTGAAACAAGTGAAAAGAAAAACAAAAACACACACACAAAAACATTGTTCTGTCCTGGAATGTGTGTGTGTGTGTGTGTGTGTGTGTGTGGTATCTGTCATTGTAATTGTATTTTTCTTCTATTCCAGTTTGCCTATCTCTACTGACCACTCTCCCAGCTTCTACACCCTAAAACCAGAGGTCTTTGCTAAAGGCTGCTTACACAAAGTAAGGTGAGCAATTATTGACTCTCCCATGAGCCAGGTTACCTGAAAGGTGATCACTAAACCCTGTGGGCAGGAAGCACCTGACTTTAAGCAGGCACTAGCACATTTCACCTCTGTGACAGTGAGGGGTGGGGCAAGAGGGGTGCCGCCAGGGTGTGCTCTCAATGACACTCCAGCCCTAGAGCTCCTCTCAATTCTGCCTCACTGACAGCCTGTCTTGCCATCTCCATCCTGTTCTCACCCATGGAACTGGCTCTCCAGAAAGAGCTGTAAACCCACTCACATGCACGTATCGATGATGGAAGAGGCTAATTTATGAGGTCCCACTTAGTCAGCCAGTAAAGCCCAAGAGCAGAAATGGGTGGCTAATGACAAGTTTTACTGGATGAAGGAGGAAATGCTAGGCAGACTTTCATCCCTCCATTTTCCTGTCAACACTGCAAAAGGGTTAAGGTCAGAGCATGAGACTTAGAGCCAGCTCAGTCCACTAGCTGCAGCCCCCAGGGACAGTGGGTGCAGAGAGAAACTGAGAGAAACTGCCCATCAAGGTTGTACCTGCAGCTCAAAATGTGGCCCAGTTTTCAGGTTCCAGCTACTCCCGGGATGGGTTCAATCTGAAAAGTGTTCAGACACTCTTTTAAGAACTCTGCAAACCTTGGGGGGAAGGAATTAAAGGAAGGAGAAAAAATGCTGGTATTAATCTGAGCTCCTCTGAAATCACCTAACTTCCTAAAGGGTCTAAGAGCCCCCAAGTGCAGGGAGAGGCACACATGATCCACATGCCAGTACACACACAAGGGGAGAAAAATCAATGTGTAGTAAGTTGAACCATGGTCCCCAAAAGATATGTCCAAGTCCTAATCCCTGGTACTTGGGAAAGTGATCTTATTCAGAAACAAGGTCTTTGAAAATGAAATTAAGCATCTGGAGATGAGATCATGCTGCATTTAAGATGGGCCCCAAATCCAGTGATATATGTGCCTATAAGAGGCATATCTGAGACATGAGAGGAATGCCATGTGAACACGGAGACAAAGACTGGACTGATGCATCTACAAGCAAAGGAGCACAGAGATTACCAGCAGCCACCAGAGGGTACGCAACAGGCATGGAATACATTCTCCTGCAGAGCCTTCAGAAGGTACCAACTCTGGGGCGCCTGGGTGGCGCAGTCGGTTAAGCGTCCGACTTCAGCCAGGTCACGATCTCGCGGTCTGTGAGTTCGAGCCCCGCGTCAGGCTCTGGGCTGATGGCTCGGAGCCTGGAGCCTGTTTCCGATTCTGTGTCTCCCTCTGTCTCTGCCCCTCCCCCGTTCATGCTCTGTCTCTCTCTGTCCCAAAAATAAATTAAAAACGTTGGAAAAAAAAAAAAATTAAAAGAAGGTACCAACTCTGATAACGTCTTGATTTTGGACTATTGGCTTCTGGAACTGGGATAAAATAAATTTATGTTGTTTTAAGCTACCTAGTTTGTGTTTATTTGTTACAGCAGCTATAAGAAACTAATGCACAAGGGTATAACTGGAGCAGAACGACCCCACTCTGGCATCGCAGTCCCCTTGTCATCTGTGGCAGCAGTATTAGCCATTCCAGAATTCTAGGACAATGACAATACTTATTAGCCTTCTGAACTCAAGGCATGTTTTTTTTTTTTAATTCCAATGTAGTTAACATACAGTGTTACATTAGTTTCAGGTGTATGGTACAGTGATTCAACAATTCCATATATCACTGGATACTCCTTCAGACAAGTGCCCTCCTTAATCCCCATCACCTATTTCGCCCATCCCTCTGCCTACCTCCCCTCTGGTAACCACCAGTTTATTCTCTATAGTTAAAAGTCTGTTTCTTAGTGTCTCTCTCTCTCTCTCTCTCTCTCTTATTTTCCTTTGCATGTTTGTGTTTTTTCTTAAATTCCACATATATGGGTGAAATCATATGGCTAGAGAGTATGCTAAGCAAAGTAAGTCAGAGAAAGACAAAAGCCAAACCCAAACAGAGACTTGAGAATCAGTTTTGTGGAAGAGAGTTGAGTTGATACAGGAAGGATGTCCGCTCCTCTCAGCTGAGTCTAGTCCCATTCTTCTTGGGTATACACATGACTGAGGGGTTATGGAGGGGTTCTGGGGAGAAGCTGCTAACCTGTTTTCTACTTTAAAGCTAGGGCCCATGCTGGAGACTAAGATCTTGTCTTGCTGGAGAAGAAAAATGTGACTACATTCTAAAACACCAGAAGTAGTAGATGTCAAACATGCTCCTGGCACCTCTTAAAAAGTCATAGAACGCCTCAACCTGATGATTCCTCAAGATCTTATTAATTTATAATGTTGTGTTCAATCAAGACCATCACTTTTTATTATCTTGCTGCTCTGAATTGTATCTTCCTTATTATTCTCAGCTACAGTGGCTATAAATTAAAATCATTCAGAATTTATACTCTTACAGTTCATTATCTATGATTGGTATTATCTCACTGCCTTTTTCTGGTCTTTCTATATCCTCTGACAAGAAATATTGCAATAGAGTCTAAATACCATCCAACCAATAAATGTTGAGTTTTTAAAAATCTCTATTGACTGTACTACCCTAAAGTGCACCCCATTCCTCCTTCTTATCTCCACAACCAGAATCCCTTCTGCCAAGAGGGGATCATCAGAGAAAGGGAGATTCTAAAGAGATGGCATTTAGGATTGGGATATAGGTCCTTGCTTTGGTGCTGTGCAAATTGGGCACGCCATTTTCTCTCCTTCACCTCTTTCCATGACAGTCAAGAGACATTAAGACACGTCAGCTTGCTTCATGAGTAGCAACCTTACTTCAGTGACCAGGGAGTGATATAATTAGTTGAATCAAAAAGCAATGAGTGGCCCGTTACTGGATGTTCTGAACACCTCTCAGTGACATTCCAGATGTGTGCCTACAAAGGCTAGAGGCTAGTCCCTTGTTTCTAAGACTGATCAAGGCTGTGTGACTATACAGATCCTTCCATTAGAGCCCAGGAAAAAGAAATACCAGTTTCTGACAGTGCTGAGATTCCCTCAAGTTATGCTTGGATGTGTTTGTTCACTAAGGAACTTGATCAAGCGGACTGATATATCTACAATGGCTTTTGCCATGGCTATTCACATCATTGTCCTTCATGTTAGTAAGAATGTTTTTCAGACAAATGGAAGCTGGCAATACTCACTAAAACATGAATATTCCAATCCTTACTGTTCTAACTAATTGGAAAAAGTTTGTAGTCAGTGCATGTACTGGTCCTTTATAAAAACATAAAGGCACGGATATATTTCCACACTCAGGAACACTTATTTCTTTCTTCTCTCCTCTTCTTCCTTTCGTTTTTCTCCTATAACTCAGGGTAACATGAAGATGCCAGAGATCACAAGAAAGCAGATAAAGGAGGAGAAACAGGTCACAGAGTGGCAATGCGTAATCTATTGGCACTCTTCTAAAATTCATTTAAAAATTTAAAAAACACCAACTTTCAAATTGATAAAGTCTGACTCCACAAAGTCTGTGTATAATTGCTACTTGTCCCTATCTCCTGATTTCACTGAACTGCACTCACAATTCAATAGCCATCAAACAAAAAACATACAATGACCAAAAGTACATGTACTACCAGGACTGTTGGGAATTAGGCTCTGGAGCCACCCCTATGGATGCATGAAAGCAGGTCCACGTCAAGAGTATAACAAACCTAGTTATGTCTCAGAATCACTTGAGAAGTGTCTAAAAATATTTTTTTAAAAAAACACAAAGGAAAAAAGAGGGAGAGAGTCCTGTGAAAACTGAGACTCCACTGAAATACTGTATTGCATCCACCAGATGGACGAAAATGACAAAGTCTGACAATATCAGGTACTGGTGAGGATGTAAAGTCCTGGGGAGGAATGCTAACACCTCAAAATGGGGTATAACTTGGTACGAGCACTTTGGAAAATAGCTTGGCACTCTCTATTGAAATGGAAGCTGCAACCCATGACCCAGCAATTCTACTCCTACTCTCTGCTCCAGCGAAATTCTTGGACACGTATATGCACCAAGAGGCATGTACAAAATGCTTACAGTAGTGCTGTTGGTAACAGCCAAACCACAGAAATGACCCAAATGTCTAAGGATGGTGGAAGAAATCAACTGTGGTATTTTCATGCAGGGATTTAAAACCAAATGAACCACAGCTACATGCATCTACATTGACAAGCCACAAAACAACAATATTATTTCATTTGTATAACAGGTTACAAACCTAATCGACATGCTGTTTGGGGCTATATACATAAGTGGTAAGGTCATAAGGAAAAGCAAATGAACGATGGACACAAAATAGGATAGTGGTTCCCTCTGAGGGAAAGGAAAGATTTTGGATCTAGGTGGGTGACAGAAGAGGTTGTAAATGGACTGACAAACGTTCAAATTCTTATGCTTGGTGTTGAGAACACACATGTTGATTTCATTGTAATTGTGAATCCATGCATACATGTTTCACTTTCACATGCTAGATTTTATGCTAAAATTTAAAAATATACAGATTTCCAGGTTCCATCTCAGATCTGTTGAATCAGTATCCCAGGCTGCGGAAACCAGGCAGTACTTTGTATAAGTTCTCCAGAGGAGTCAGATGCACTGTAGATGCACTATAGGGTTAAGAGCCACTCACCTACACACAATACTCCCCCCTCCCCCTGCCAATACACATCAGCATCCAGGTGAAAGCAGCTTAAAATATAAATCAAGGTCAAGCAATTTCAAAAGAGTCATAAAAACAGAAAAAAAGGTCAGCCTGGGAGAGTATGAAGAAAGGAAAGTTCTCTCACAGTTCAGGGTCTGAGGCTGCTATAGAAGCCTGAGGGCATCAGGCTTATTTCTGTGCCACCTCCAACCTCCCCCAGAAACTTAATTGAGCCCGTTAGATTCACAGAAGCATGAGCCTGAGATAACTGCCTCCCAGACCTGGGCCCAGGGCAGGCTTTCACTAGGGCTTTTGCTGCAAAGACAGAAACACGATGTGGGAGAAATCGCCCTTGTTTGGCACTCATCACAGGAGACATCTAGACCTGGACCGACACATACAAGCTATGTGATCTTTAGCAAGTCACTTCCCCTCTCTGAGCCCTCGCTTTCTCATCTGCCCTGCCTCTCTCACAAAATTGGAATCCCATGAGACTGTACGTGGAAGGGCTTTGGAAAATGAAAGTACTACTCCGAATGGTTCAGTGAGTCCATTACCACATCAGTGGCTACTTTTCCCTACAAGTCAGAAACGTAGGCTGTCAATTCTGAATAAGCAGAGTTTTCTGGGTCCAAGGAACGTGGAGCTCTAAGATTTGCCACCTAAGATTTGAGACCTGAAAGCTGGACTAGGGCTTAGTGTCTCCGCATCTATCTCTAAACACTCAGCAAATATTTAACAAACACCCACATCTTATTCAGAGTCTAACTTCTCTGGCCCCTGATAATTCAGAAGAGGATGTTCATTAATCGCTCAGGACTACTGGAAACACCTTGCAAAGCTACAACACAGCCTGAATATTCATTAATGGCTTTGAAACTAACATTTAACCCAGTTATACAATACCTTCCAAATTAAAAATGCCAGATTTAGCAAAAAAAATGCAGGACACCCAATTACATTTGAATTTTTCTTTTTTGTAAGTTTACTTATTATTTTGAGAGAGAGAGAGAGAGAGAGAGAGCGAGCACAGGAGGGACAGAAAGAGGAGAGAGAATCCCACTGACAATACAGAGCCTGATGTGGGGCTTGAACTTATGAACTGTGAGATCACGACCTGAGCCAAAATCAAGAGTCAGATGCTTAACCGACTGAACCACTAGGTACCCCTGAAATTTTTAAATATAACTGGAAGTTGGAATAATTTTAATGTATAAGTATGGCCCAACTATTGCATGAGATGTATTTATGCTAAAAAAAAACCATTGTTCATCAGAAAACTCAAATTTAAGTGGGTGTCCTGTATTTTACCTGGCAACTCTATTCCCAAAGGACAAACAGATCAGCACTTTCTCCTACATCAGTATGAGAGCTATAAAATCCTATTTCCTTTACTTGGTGAGAGAGTGAAGGGTCGGCTTGGTCCTGAAATTGGACTTGCATCCTACGGAAGGCGCACACATTAAAAGCAGGTTTCACAGGAAACAGGTTAGAGCAGAGCCAGGAAGCCTTAAAACTGCAAACAGAAATAGACATACAAACCCTGTGCTAGCCCATCTGGGACACTTTGTGGTGGCCTCTACCCTTACCTCTGGGCATCTCCTTGGAGTGCTCTGTCTCAGGCCCGTCCAACAGGTCCATCTGGGAGGCCTCCTCAGAGGGGACTCGGCGCCAGGACCAGCTCTGGTTCCGGAGGTCGTGGAGTGGTGGGGAGTACTCCAGCTCACAGGGGAAGTCAAAGCTGCACTCCAGACCTGCAGTGACAGCCAAAGGTCAGTGGAGCAAACTGTCTCCCAAAAGAAACATTCCAGCACCGCCCCCGCTCCGCCCTCCGCTCCAGGAAGGTGGCCTTCATCTCACCCACAACCCTCATCTCTCCGGGGTGGGGAGCTGTCAGTTTCACAGCTGGCTTGGCTCCACATTGCTGTAAAGGGGACTAAGAGAGAAACAAAGGTGTTCCTTGTGTTACTCAGATTAAAGGAGGCATCTTTAGAGAAGGCAGGTGAAAAAAGAGCTAACAGGTGGGACCGGAAGAAGCTCTGCATCCTGTGAGGTTACCTGGTGACATGAAAGGGCCTGAGGCCAAGTGGCTGGAGCCTGGCTTTGCAACCAGATAGGTCTGAATCTAAGTCTGCTGCTTAGCAGCTGGGTTGACTCCAGGCAAGAAAATCAGCCTCTGTGGCCTCAAATTTTCTCATCTGTACATTGGTGATGATAAATCTACCTCTAGAGTTTGCTGTAAGAGCCAGGAGGATCATGTGCTTTCTGTATTTGTGAACGTGCCTACAGTAGATGCTCAAGAAAAATCTTCGCCAGGTTCTGCTCTATTTGAGAAGAGAAGGCCAAAGGGAGCTCAGGCCTTTACTCACAGCCCTGTCTTCCAGCCTTAGATCTACTCTTCGGCTCCCTCCAGACAAGAGGGCCAAGGCCATGAAAGCTAGTCTGGGCTCATTCTCTCTTGGGGAGAGGGTGGGGAAGGTCACTGGTAAGGAGAGAGAGAGAGAGAGAGAGAGAGAGAGAGAGAGAGAGAGAGAGAGAGAGAGAGAGAGAGAGAGAGAGAGAGAGAAGGGAGGCAGGAAGAGACCATACGGTGGGACATTTTATGACCTTTTACAAGGATTCTTGTGCCCAAACCATTCCATGTTTGCCCTGCTTCTAAGATACACTCACCTCCTTCCCCTTCCTAACTCCATATGCATTACCCAAAGTGGCTGAAGTACTTTGTACCCAGTAGGTTCTCAATGCTCACTGATGATGGGTAAATGGAATGTGTGCCAAAGTGTGAATTATTCATCCACTTTTGACTTCATTGTCTCCCTTCAGCCATGGGGATGTGAAGAAAGGGAGGATATGATATAAAAAATCCAGAACACTGGACTTGGTGTCCAGGCTTGGACAGTCTCTTCTCATGTGTGGCACTGGGTGCCCTCATCTGAAAAACATGGGTTTAGACCAAGTGACTGGGGAAACAAATGCCCAGTGAGACCTGAGCTCCAACTTCAGCTCTGCCACCAATTTTGCCGGTGCCCTTGAACGAGACACTACACCTCTCTGGGCCTCAAGTTCCTCAAATACAAAAGGAGACTTAGACTAGATGTTTTCTAAAGCTCCTTCTTAATTTGGCTTTTTAAAGATTCCTAAGTCCTTGTTCTCAGAAGTGTTATAGGGAATTTGATAAATCAATCTTCGTAGTGGTGCTAATGGGTGCTAACTCCCAATTATCATTGTGCATCGTAACAGCTGCTAATGTGGCTACTGCTACCTTGACCTCCAAGATGAATCTGGTGTTAAAAATTTCAGAATGCAGAGGGGAAGGGTGTCAATTCTAGTGCAGGCAGCTGGTCGTCACTGGATTGTCCCTTAGTCACACACACAGGCAGCTAAGCCCTATGCCAGAGTGGGAATAAAAGAATTCCTGTTGACTTTAGCCAAACTAAGTTTAGGTGGGGGTTGGTGGGGGGTTGTGGGGGAAGAAAAATCCTTCAATTACACTTCTATTAAGTATCTTTCTGCTTCTCAGCCAGTAGAGATTTATGTACCAGCTGCTCTCCAGGAGCTGCCATCTTTCTGGTCCTAAGGTTAATACTACTTGACCTTTCACAATACAGACAATTCACCTTTATAATGGTGAGCTGAAATGGGCAGGACTACAACCTTGTTTGAGTTGACATGCCACCTGCCGCCAACATATTTATCAGCTTTGAAGACTTTCTACTTGCCCCTGGGGGCTGAGCTGCTGCTGTGTCCATGAATTGGTGTCCATGAATTGTAGGCTGCTTTAATCTTCAAGACTTACTTGCCAGCCACCTAGTTTTGATTACAGAATGCAAGGAGAAAGCGGTCCAACATTGTGTATTTTGTAGCATAAAAATTATCCTTATAATGAAAAGAGTAGCCACTAATCTTGGCTTTTCTAAAGAGGGTCAAAAAGATCCATCTATATTAACAAATGACTGAGTCAAAAGATGGGAGAGAAAGGTACTGGCCATTCCCATCCCACATAGACAACTATTGGTGACTTTCCCAAAGCTTTCTCTTCTGTGGCCCAGCCTCTATCTTGATTTTTCTTCTCCAATTAAAGTCGTCCTATTTCTATTTGGAACAGAGGGGTGGCATGCAAGATCAAATACTGCCTGGTGTATATTAGACAGACAACAGAATATACAATCCTAGTATCAAGCATCATCCATCCTGGGATCTTTTAACTCTGAAGAGTCAGAGAACCGGCTGTGTTTGGACCAAACCCTGCCTGGTGAAACAAGCTAGGCACATGCTCCAATTATCAAATAGGTTCATTTTGAAATTCTTGCTCCAAGGCAGCCTCCCTTTAGCTGTCAAAGCTGCACTCTTTGGCTTTAAATAGAAAGGAGGTTAATATTACTGTTCATTTTGGGTGAAATTGAATTGGGCTTTTTAAAATTCCAGTTTAATTTCTCATAAAATATCAAGACGGGTTTCTTTCTCCTGCACTAGCCTCAGTGCCTTTCAAGCAATAACACCTGGGACTCATTTCTAAAAACACCAGGATAAGGAATATTCTCCTTGGGTCTTTTCTAAAGTTGTAGACCTAGGAAGCTTCTTGTGTCTCCTTAACCCTCTTCTGACCCAGTCCTGGTAGGATAGGGACTGTAGAGTATATTTTACAGATAGGACTCAGAGGGATCAAGGGTTTCAGTGAAGTGTTCAGCCTTAAGCAATCCAATGGCAGAGGCAGGTCAACACGCAAGAGAAGGCATGGGAAATAACATTCACTGAGTCCCAGCCATCTGCCAGAGACTGTGTGTGTGGTTTTTTTTTTATGTTACTGTTTTTCTGATGCCACTATATCTAACCTACAGAAAATCACTGAGAAGTAGATGGTATCTTCTCTCTACAGGTAAGGAAACAGAGGCTCAGAACGTTTACTCTACTTGCCTAAAGATCAAAGGATCACCCTAAGGCAGAACCAGAATGTGACCTAAGGCTGGATAATGATGAAGGTTGAGACATTTTTCATCATGCCTCCACAGTTTCAAAATCACAATCCAGGACCAACAGAGTAAATTAAATAATATATGAGAAACCTGGGAAGTGTTATATCTTGGCTATTATTACACCCAAAGTCTGCAACCTCTTCATATTTGCAAAGGCTTGTCCTTGCCCCTAAGGGAACAGATTTATATTTCCTCTGTGTCAGGCTTATTTTTCAAAGTAACCATGACCTTCAAAACATTCCAGAGATCTCGGGGCACCTGGGTGGCTCAGTCAGTTAGGCGTCGGACTTCAGCTCAGGTCATGATCTCATGGTCCGTGAGCTCAAGCCCAGTATCAGGCTCTGTACTAACAGCTCAGAGCCTGGAGCCTGCTTTGGATTCTGTGTCTCCCTCTCTATCCTTGTCCCTCCTCCCCTTTTTCTCAAAAATAAATAAATAAACATTAAAAAATTTCAAAAAAATCTAGAGATCTCAACTTACTTTACCTATCAGGACCCAGGAGAATCTAACCATTGAAAAATAGCAATGAGAAAAAGACATACTTTCCAGAACCTGCTGATCATTGCTACCCACTTTCTTGTTACTTCCATTGTAAAAAAAAAAAAAAAAAAGATAAAGTAATGGAATCTTCTGGAAACAGTTCTCCTGCTGAGAGGGGTGTCAGGTGCTGTGAAGAGAAAGGTCTTGGTAGAGCAGTGAGGATGGTTCCAGGCTTGGTCCTGCATAGAGCAGCTGAGAGACCTCAGCAGGTTCACTCACCTCTCTATGCCTAGTTTTCTACCTTTGAAAAATGAAACAAATGGAGCAAATACCTTCTACAGTGCCCTCTGTCTCTGAAGGTTGGTGATTCTATAGGGCCAACACAACCAAACCTACAGACCCTCAGTCACTTTCACTCTGCCTACCTCTAAATGAGGGCTTGTTGTTATCCCTAGAAGCAGAGTCCCCATGAAATGAGGCTGAAAGTGCATCTCACTCAATGGGGACTCAGTTTACCTCAAGATCGTCAGAGAATTAAGAAGAAAATCTCAGGTTTTACAGTGACTGACTGTTCCTGAGTAAGTGTGAATGTGAATGTGTGTATGTGCGTATGTATGTTCATACATTTTTATCAGCTTGTACCTATGTTCTGAAACCTTCCAGAGTATGAGTCACATTTCAAAAACTGAATTCATTAACAGTTAGCTTTAAGGCACTGTTCTAGTATAAAAGGCAGCCATTCAAAAAAACGTTACAGAAGCTGATCAGAAAACCCTGTGGTAGCCCTGCCCAGAGAGATGCCCAGTTCCCTTTTCAAATGCCCTTGGCTGTAGAGGAGTTGGCAATGACCGCACACTGAGTCTGAGGGTGGAAACCTAGCCTTTAGAAGTGTGTGAGCCTACCCAAACATCCATGCTAAGGCCTGTGCCTAGGAGGCCACCTTGGCTAATCAGTGGAGATGGGGGTCCTCCCAGGCTGAGATGCATGAGGAGATTCTGTGAAAGTTCCAGGCACCATCTACAACACCACATAAAGGTAATAGGGAGACATGGTGTCCTTTGGACACTCAGGTGTCCCCTTGGGTAAGCTTAGAAACTCAAACAGTCCTCCTTTGTAGACTGACCCAAGTCTCCAAAAAGCTCCTTTGAATCAAGGCCTTTTCTGCCTCCTTGATCCTGACCCTGGAAACACAGAGATTTCCTACTAGTTTCCTCAGTCACCTTGAGTCAATTTCAAGTGAGGGTACCAGCAGCCTCTAGTTTTTTAAACTTTCTTTCCAAGACTAGCTGGTTTCCAGGATCCTTCAGAGCAGCTGTCCTTGGGCAGGTCCACAGGAACCCACTTGCTGACGTCTCTTAGTGTCAGCCCACCATGAGGTTTAGAAACAAATATTGTAGAATGAAAAGCGAAAGCAGTAATAAAAAAGAGAAGAACACCATATTTATCCATCCTATGACACTTCACCCTTCTTTAATTGTTTTTCTCTTATTAGGAGTGTGTCAGAAATCAAGCTTGGGGTTGGACTAATGTTCTTGGCTCTGGCAGCACTGAGTATGCATTTGTAAAGAAGAGCTGAGGGGAGGACCTCTGTGAAGGCCTGTGGGAAGTATTTTCATAACTGACTACATTTACTGAGAGCTTACTGGGTTTGGACACAGTATGCCAGGCACCTTACATCATTATCTTATTTGATCCTATGAAGTAGGCAGGATTCTTACCCCCATTTAGCAGATAAAGACACTGGGTTTAGAGAAATAAAGTTACATCTGAGTTAGATATGAAGTGATTGAGTAGGCTGTGGGCTTTCACTGACCTGCTTCCTTCCTGGGACCCTGAGGCCTTGATGGCAGTATCTCACAAACAGGGAATTATGAATTGAAAAGGAAGCAGCAACAGAGCCACCCTCCTTCAGAGCCACAGACACCAATAAGAGTCAAGACCTACATTGAGGCAGGTCAGAAACTGGACCCATGGAGAAACAGGCAGGGCACAGCTAGAGGCAGGACAGGAGCTGGAGCATCTGAGCTGCCCTTGATGGAGACAGAACTGGAAGGCCTAGGTGAGGATTGAGTCAGAGTACACATTTCTACGATTCAAGTCTTAACCCCCCATGGGTGTGTTGACTCAGGAAGCTAAGAGTACACCTCAGGTAAGGCCCAGGGCTCAAAGTGACCCATCTAGATTTCTTAACATGTTCTGGGATATCCGCTGTGTTTCTTGGATAGGGATAGGGGTGGGTTGAGGGAACTGAGGGTGGTATGGGCAAGGTTTCTATGGTCATCAGGGGCCCATGAGAGAATTCACCCAACTGGATACTCAGCCATGGAATCTGCATCTGAAAACAGAGAATTATCTGGTTTTGGGGGCACCTGGATGGCTCAATTGGTTAAGCTTCTGACTCCAGCTCAGGTCATGATCTCACAGTTCATGAGTTTGAGCCCTGCATCGGGCTCTGTGCTGACAGCTCAGAGCCTGGAGCATGCTTTGGATCCTGTGTCTCCCTCTCTGTCTGTCTCTCTCTCTCTGTCTCTGTTTCTCTCTCAAAAGTAAATAAACATTAACAAAATTACCAGGTTAGCTGCTAGTTTAAAAAATAGCAGCATGATTGTGATATGTCTTGGGATGCCTATTTGACTGCCAGGATGCAGATGGCCTTGAGGCTGGGCTTGGCACTCCTCACTTGTTGAATGGTAGTCTCTGTGGTCCAATCCAGCCCTATAATCTTCTCCTATGAATCTATGATGAATGAATATGTCTTATTCATTAAGTGACCTTAATATCATCAGGTTTGTTTCTCAGGGATAGAGCACAAGACCTGAGATTTGATTCCAATTACACCACCTGCCAGATGGGCAGTATTAGGCACTCTCTCCCTCTCTCAGAGCATCGGTCATCTCGGTGGTCAGACTAACTTCCCAGAACTGCTAGAAGGATCCAATGAAACGATGCATGCACTTGGAATGGAGAAATTCCTAACGCATATTAGCTGATTCAGAATTTGTACAGCCATGCCCTTTCTGAATAGTTTCTGTTTACCATGAGAAATAATATTTACATGAGCCATTTTAGCTGATGGCAGATGACCATTTCCTTCATATTACATTGTCCCATGTGAAGGTTGGCATGTCTACCTTTAGACGATATTCACAGAGTTAAAGGCTATTAGAACTTGAAATGACATTTGAGGTCAACTCCTTCTCCCATTGGACAGGTGATAAAAACCAAGACCCAGGCAAGGGAAAAGACTACCCCAGTATCATGTGGCTGGTCACACAGCGTGGAGGGCATTTCTTCTGCCTGTGGAGGCCTTTTCAAATGCCATCCTCTCTGGGTAGCTCCAGGCTGAACATCAGTTGCTGAATCACCAGCTCTTACTTCCTCAGGCTTAGCTTACTGGCACAATTTAAGCTGAGGCTAGATTGCTTCAGGGATGGCATATACAAATGCCAGTGTATCCCTAACAAGCCTGATTTGTGGGTTCAACAAAGAATTGTATGAAGCATCATGCACATGTAGCAGTTCTCTTGCAGGTGGCCTTTAGAGGTCATATAATAGAGCTTCATGTCTGAGGCTGCGGTTCATTTATATATAGCTCCAGAGACCAGCATTCTCAAAACTCTGGCAGTCCTTAAGGATTGTAGCCAGCTCAAAGGAGCTCCCTTGGCTGCCAGCAATCCTGAGGCACAAGGCAGAGTCATCTTCTTTTCTCAAGGTATTCTCCAGAACTTCTCGACCATTGAGCTTCTGGGTGATGAGGGACCTTTGGGACTATCTGACATGAAGAAACTGAAGTCTAGAGATATTACGGATGCAAATGGGTGGGTTGCAAAATTGGTACTAAAATCTGGTTCTGAGCCCTGTGGTATTTATTATTATTATTCTAAGCTATAACAAAATAATAATAATGATAATAATAATACTTTAAACAATTAGGGCAATTCGCAAAACTCTAGACTTTTTTTTTTTTTTTTTCTGAGACAAGCTAGCAAAAACACATATGGCTAGGTTTCAAATATCTCCCAGTGATTCAAAAAAAAAAAAAATATCTCCCAGTCATTCGATGGCTCAAATCACTTCCAATAAGGCTTTCTGGCTTCTCTCATCCTAGATGTACTCTTCTGCCAACAAACTGTTTTTTGATGGTTGCTGGAAGCTCCCTGCTAGAGAGTAGGTCTGTGCATAGGCTAGAAGCTATGATAAGAACAAAGGGAGGAAACGCAGTGGGAGTGAAAGAGAAAGATCACTAGACAATTCTTGGAAATTTCCAAGCTCTGGGCTAATCAGCCATGTGCTTTGGGGCAATTCATTTAACCACCTGAGTCTTGGTTTCCTCATGTATGAATGTGAGAGATTTATCACAATAATCATGCTGATAAAAATAATAATACCCACCATGATGATCAAATAAGGTAATGAATGTGGACATGCTTTATAATTACAAAGTACTATATAGGCATATCTTATTGCCTTTGTTGCCTGTGCCTCAGATTTACCACCAGGAGCTGAGAAATGAGCTAGACTGACTTGACCTCAGAGGACCCAGGGAGACACTGACCAAAACAGGTATCTTCCTAGCTTGCTCTGTTTTATATCAAAACTGCATGGGGCACTAGGGTGTCTGAGGAATATTGAGGAACTAGCTGCTGCATGGGATCAGACTGTTCAAAGTGAAGAAAGCTTGGCTCAGTCACTTGACTCGCTGCATATCTGGGGGGCAAATTATTTAATCTCTCTGTACCTCAATTCTTTCATGTGTAAAATGGGGATTAAAGCAAGGACGACCTCAGGGGATTGTGAGGAGGATTAAATGCAATACACATACCAAGCGCCCAGCGTGGCAGTGACTTGCACATTGTTTATTATTAAACTTGGCAGTCCTTGCTGTTGGTCTTCAGGTGTCTCCAGGGGTTAGCCACAGCAGAGGGGAGTTAAATGGGTCCATGTCCAACACTGAAGGCAGCAAGCTTTGACTGTGTCAAACTTTGTGGAAACTCCTTACTCAATCTTTGCTTTTGACACACTGATCTAGCTTCCCTTTTGTAAGTGAAGTCACACTAGACCTTGAATAAGAGGAGCTGCATTCTAGCCCCGGCTCTGCAGTGTGACTTCAGGCAAATCATTTAACCTCTCCAGGCCTCAGTGTGCTCATCTGAAAAATTAAGTGGTGGAATAAAATGATCCTCAGGTCTCTTCCATCTCTACCATTTTAAGACCAATTTCCCTTTTTGGGCAGATGGCCAAGACAAGCTTTCTAACTTGGCTCTAACAGCTGGCCAGCAGAATCCCAAGAGTCCTGACTTCCAGCCCAGGCTTGGATGATTAGGGGCTTCTACTCCCTCTTGCTGGGTTATCTCCTAAAGGGGCACTTGGCCCACCAGTTACCTTTGGTATTAATCTACCAGCTGCCAACAACATCTGGCCACTTACTTCATAAGACTAAGTAGCAAACCTAGCCCCTTGCCCGCCCCGCCCACAAGCACTATTCATTTGTCATGGGGCCCCAGAACTGAAATCATTCACTTCCTTCCCACCAACTCACTCCCTGGAATGCATCTGGGAACCAATCACCCAATTCAAGACATCTGTTTAGCTCACTTATAATCAAGCTGCAGCGAAGAAGGGCCAAGTCTCCTTCAATCAATCAATTATATAAACACAGCCTCAAAAGACAGTCTCAAGGAGGGTGTGTGTGTAAGCATACCCAGGATGGTGGAAGATATGTGTAGAAAGCTTAATTCTCATTTCTCTTATTTGTGGCCAGTGCAATGTTACAGATAGAAGAAATGGGACTCTGCTCCTCATCCCAGAACAGAAAATTGGAAATAATTTAAGATCCCAGACATTCTGAAATTAACAAGCCCAGCCTCCACATTTTACAGATGGGAAAACCAAGGCTCATGTGACTTGGCCAAAGTGGCAGAGCCTAGGGTCTGGATAAGTAAGAGAACTGAGACCAGAACCCAGATTGGACTTTTCCAGTCCAGTTCTTTCCTTGTGATTTTCAGGATCATCTCTAACCAAATGAAGCAGATCCCACAGAGCATGTTCAAAACCTTAATAGTTTGTACACTGCTCAGCATGACATCCATAAATTAGGATCATCCCTAAAACCAGAAGGTTGGAGAAGAGCTCTGAGCAATATGGCATCCATGATAACCAGAAGAGACTGATGGTCATCAATGGTCTCAACTTCAGAACATGAAAAAATGACCCTCCCCACTTTTCTGGTCTCTAATGGTGAAGATTTGCTAGATGTTGCAGGTTACCATGGGGCTCCCCCCACTCCCCCACCTGACGCCAATCTCAGAACACAGATACAAGGCTGTCCTAGAACAGACCCTGTGCCCTTCAGGGACTCCCACTCCAGGGTGGCGAGATAGACTTCTCACACCTAACTCTCACAGTGGGCAGACATGGTAAGGCCATGGGGACACAGAACAAGAGAGATTTTCTGCCTGGGAAGACCTGAGGTTCATGGAGGAGGCAATTTTGGGGCTGCATCTTGATGAATGAAAAGATTTTAACATGGGATAGGTTTAAGCTAGGAAGTTTGTAAGAACACATGAAGGAATAATGTTACTCCAGGCAGATGGGGAACTAGTATCACTTATTCTCGTGTAGTGTTATGAATTCTGAAGCTGGGCTACATAGGATTAAATCCCAGCATGGAGAGTATCATGGTTAAATATAAAGTCCTTTCAGTTTCTAGAGGGAAAAACTAGGGACTTTAAGAGTTTTAAGGAAAAACTTTCTAGCAAAGTAGAGCCAGGCCACCCAAATGGAGGCTATTGGCCTCTCACTGGAATGGCCTCATTCCTCTTCCAAAGGTGAAACACCTGTGCTCCAGCATCTGGAAATCTGTCCTCACAGAACTTACAGCAATGCTGTCAATTAGGAATCATTCCCATTTTTCAGATGACAAACAGAATCAGGGAGTGGTTTACTGGCTGAAGGTAATAAAACTCACAGGAATCTGAGCTGCAAATTTCACATCTCAGATCCCAACTTGAGTTTCTTCCCCACTATTCTGTGCTTTGCTTTCAGACAGAGAGGCTGGCAGACAGCTTGCTTGGATGTTACACAGGACATTTAAAGGCAACAAGGAGCTAAATGGAAGAGCTACGGTTCCCAAACCTAGTCCTACTGTTCCTGGACCCCAGATCTTGTCTTTAAGAAGCTCTCCACGTGATGGTGAAGTAACCAGACTGGGCCTGGCCGAGGGTCCATCCACACCAGGATGGTATTGACCCTATACTGATGTAACCCTTGCGACATCATGAACCCAATGGAGTGGTGGAGACCTAAGGAATTAAAATGATGAGATGGAGAAAGCAACAGATGGGAGTGATGTGTGAGGAAATGCTTTGCAGCCCAAGTACTGAGAAAATATGAACCATCGCCCATGCGTCTACTGCACTGGAAGGGTTAAAGGTGGGCTCTTCCAAACAGATGACCTGGATTTGAATCTCAGCTTTGCCACTAGCTCTGGGCAGACTGCTGATCTCTCTCTGGGCCTAGTGTACTCATCTGTAAGATGAGGCTATTTGACTAGACCACTATGGGCCCTGACAGCTCACAATTTTTAACAAACCAAATTATTCTAGGCATCTACTCAAGTGGACTGGGTAAAGTCCTGTTAATCTGAGGTCTCTTCTGGCATAAATGTTTGCATCTGAGGTTGCTCTTGACAAAACATTTCATTTTAAGAGGATTTCCTCTCATTTTTCTCATTCTTGATCAGTCATTTTCCTGCATATGTTTTGGACACACATCTTTCTGAGCTGGTTGGGAATGCTCTGTATACAATATCTCAGATGTCCCAAAGCTGTCAAAACAAAAATTCCTCAGCTCACTCATGTCTGCTGAATATGCTTTTTTAGATTGAATAGAGAAAAAATAAGCCTGCCTAAAGTAGTTAATGTCATAGCTTTTAATTCTAAACCAAAGGAACTGTTCTCCCCTAGACACATGTCTTTCCTGAAACCAGTTAATATGACTTTAGGAATAAGAGGGCTGTGGGAACATCCCTACCCTTTACAGAGATCCTCAGGGGCTAAAAAGCTGAGTTGGGAACTGAGAGACCCAAATTCCTGGTTTGCCCCTGGATTGTTCAGCAAATGTTGCTATTTCATCTACTGTATATTTATCAGGAGCTAAACTGACTGCAAAACAGTGGATTAATCACTGGAAATGCAAAAGGGAACAAAATGTAGATTCCTTGACCTCTAAGAGCTTACAGTCTCAGAATCATGATGACTCAGGGCCACAAATAACTTAAGATATGTCGCACTGAAAAGTGTGACATCAGAAATACAAAGTACTTCATAAGGACATTATACAACTTTCCTTGGTGAGAAAACAGGGACAGAGTGAGGTCTACAACCTCGTGGGCTGTTCTAATTTGGGGTTAATGTGGTCACCAGCTGCTGGGTGGTAATCCTTACTGGATGGTTTCCAAAAAGAAGCTCTCTTTATCTAACAGACATACTAAGTCTTTGCTAAAACTGAAAAGTATTATTTCCCACGCAAACCTTCCTATTGGGTTTGATAGATCATCAGACCGAGGGGTCTGCACACATATACAAAACAATCATACAAGTACTTAAGAAAGACCTTTCAGATGGATATTTGGGACTATCTTGGACCTATGATAAAAGCGAACTAGGGCAATATCTCTATGAGGGGCAGGGTCACAGAGCTTGGCAAATTGTAGACACTTGCTGGATGAGTAAATATATGATTGGATAGATACATACATACATATATACATACATTCATACATACATACCTAGATAACAGATAAAAGTGATTTTTATCACGTTTTTTGTCTTCCAGTGGGTAAATTAGATTCATCAAATTAGATTCATCCATGATTGCTTTATCAGCTGACTTGGTTTACTTGGGACATAGAAGGGATGAACTATAACCTAGGAAAGTTACCTGATTGATAAGAAGCATGAGGGAAGCCCCAGGTTTTGTGATGATGGTCATCATCCAATGGAGTTTCATGGAGAATTTGGGATGTTCAAGAAATAACCATTCCCAGGGGCGCCTGGGTGGCGCAGTCGGTTGGGCGTCCGACTTCAGCCAGGTCACGATCTCGCGGTCCGTGAGTTCGAGCCCCGCGTCAGGCTCTGGGCTGATGGCTCGGAGCCTGGAGCCTGTTTCCGATTCTGTGTCTCCCTCTCTCTCTGCCCCTCCCCCATTCATGCTATGTCTCTCTCTGTCCCAAAAATAAATAAAAAACGTTGAAAAAAAAAAATTAAAAAAAAAAAAAAGAAATAACCATTCCCTGTATAAGAATCTTCTCAGATTTCAAGAAGAAGGATTATACCAACCCAATGTTATCAAAAAGTTCCATCAATTTTTCCATACAAAAATTCCAAGGAGAAAGAGACATCAGTGTAGTCTGGGTACTCAGTGAAAACAATGCAGTGGAAGCAGGGACTAAGCTGGGCCTTACAAGCTGGAACAGGTAGGCTCTAAGGAGAAAGGTTCAAGGGAAGGAAAACAACAAAGTAGTTGGGGACACAATGGAATGAGAAAGTAGGAAACAGGGGAAAGGAAGAATATAAAACATAAGGAGTATTTATCAAGGTGAGAAAAGGCTCTTACAGTCCTTTTTCCACTTTATCTCTAGGTGGCTTCGACACTGATTATTTCTGTACCTAAAATTCTTTACCACCTTAGTTTCTATCAGTATACCATTTCTTATTTCTCCTCCCACATTTCCTATGTCTCCACTTCTGTGTGTCAAGCTTCTCTTCTTCTGCTTACTTCTTTTTATTTTTTTATTTTTGAGAGAGACAGAGAGAGAGAGACAGAGAGAGAGACAGAGACAGAGAGAGAGACAGACAGAGTGCAAGCAGGGGAGGGGCAGAGAGAGAGGGAGACCCAGAATCTGAAGTAGGCTTCAGGCTCTGAGCTGTCAGCACAGAGCCCAACATGGGGCTTGGACTCACGAACCACGAGATCATGACCTCAGCTGAAGTTGGACGCATAACCGACTGAGCCACCCAGGTGCCCCTCTGTTTACTTCTTAAATCCAACATCCGGGATCTTCATCCTCCAATTACCAGCCTCAACCACAACCTCTATGCTAATGACTCTCTATCTCACCTCTCCCCAAAGCCAAGACCTAGATTTACAACTCTCTACCTGTTGTCTTCACCTGGATGTCCCTGAAGACATTCAAATATAACTTGCTCAGCATAGCTCTCTCCACCTTCTCCTCTCTTAAAGTCTTGGTCACCATTTCTCCTTGCCAACTGTTTATCCTCCTCCCTGTTTCAGTTAACACAATGTCCAAATACTCAATTACCCAAGCTGATGCTCCTGGATGGACAACCAAGTCATGCTCAACTTATAGCCAGAATCTGTCCCAGACTCCCATCCTGCCATTCCTTTTCCAACCTATGCTTCACATGTAGGATCATGTCTAAATCTTGAGTACATCTGGAAGTAACTTTCTCCAGGCACACTGCTGCTGCTTCCTCCAAGGTCCTCCATATCCTCTGGTATTGAGCTTGACCTGTTCCTGAACATGGCTTTGCACCAGGAATGCCCTTCTCATTGGTCTCAGGGTCCAAGGCTCAACCGAGCTATCTCCATCTCCAGGACATCTAACTTCTTAAGTCCTCCACAGAACTGGACGTCTCTCCCTACATTTCAGGAACTTTGAGTATGTCTCTGTTTCTGCACTTGTCATAGTGCAGGCATGCCTGCCTCTTCCTTGAGAGTTCTTGAGGGAAGGGAGTGTGTCCTATATGTCTTTATCACTGCTATGCCTAGAGCAGAACCAAACATACAGTTGGTATTCCAAGCGTGTTTATACCCACTCTCTCATACCCTGTGGCATCAGAGACACAGTAAGGGGGAAATGATTCAGGCAGGTAGGGATACAGAAACAATGCTCAGTGGGGAGGCCACGACTGGACTGCGTATTAGGGAACCACCTGCCCAGGTAGGACTGCTAAGACCATGCTAGCAGGAGAAAGAACACATTGACAGGAGACCAGACAGGCTGAGTGATCCTTTCCACGTTAATCTGTCTGTATTTCTCTCTGTGCATCTCTATCTCTCTTCCCTCATCTGTTTCTTTCTTTCCCTTTTGTCAATACCTTTCCCCATGTCTGTGACAATTGCTTTAAATGGCTCTATTTTAACTTGTTTTTCTTGCCTCTGTGTCAGTTGGTCAATCAGTCTTTTATCTTTTAATCTGCCTTGTTTCTTTTCTGCTTCTCTTTACCCAATCTGCCACTAACATAGAGATAAATTGTTGGTATTTATTGAGCGGATCTATGTATCTTCATTTTAAGGTAGGGTATATGATCAAGTGGGTTATTTTAGACAAGTCTTTTCTTGAAACACCTAAGCCATCTGCTTGTTATTTAATTTCCATGGATAGGGTTCATTGGCCTCTAGCAGGCCAACAGTCCTCAGGGTGAGAGATATACCCTGCTCTTGGTTTTATATAACCAGCAGTATTGCTGTATCCCTTGGGACTCAGTCTTTTTTGGTGAATGCATTCACAGGGCTTGTACTTACCATGTTACAGATTAAAATACAAGAGCATGGACTAGGAATGAACTTGACTTCCCAGTTCAATGGAGCAGGGTCGAAAGAGAACACAAGAAGTCCTGGCCTGTCAGGGCAGAGGAATGGGGAACAAAGCTTTCAGCCCTGACAGAGGTCCACAAGGGAACTGGGAACTGCTTTTCACTGACACCAGGCACTTGAGGGTGGAATAGCTGATCACGTCCAGCCACATTAAATATGTAATTTCAGAAATGTGATCAAACTGACTTCCTGCCTGAACTATGAAGCAAATCCCATAAGGCATTTGTGGGCTTTTTTGTTTTCCATTTTCAATTCTGTGGTAGGTTGATTTTTTTTTTTTCGAGAGAAATATGTTTAATTTACCCAGTCTTTTCAATCAAAGAAATTGATACATTAACAGGACCACAGTAGTGGCCCCTGTAGTGGCAGTAGGGAAAGTAATTAAAAAGTCGAATTTTTCTTTCTTTCCAATAGCACCAGACCTCAAATTGGATGGGTCCCAATGGGCTTGAAAGCATAAAAAGTTTTAATAGAACTTTTATTTAAAGTCTAACAATGGCTTTGTTGTAGCCTGATGTTGGGCATTAAGGGGAATCTTTCTCTTCCAGGAGTCAATGTTCTAGACATTGGAGGAGTGGAGGGACAAAGAACTGTATGACCTTATTAGGGCTGTCATAACAAAGTACAGCAAACTGGGGGGCTTAAAATAACAGTAATTGATTCTTTCACAGTTCTGGAGACCAGGAGTCCAAAATCAAGGCATTGGCAGGGCTATTCTCTCTCTGACAGCTCTAAGGGAAAATCTGTTCCATGCCTTTTTCTCGGGTTTTGGTGGTTGGTGCCAATCCTTGGCATTCCTTGGCTTATAGATACATCACTGTAATCTCTGCCTCCCTCATTACATGGTGTCCATCCTGTGTGTCTGTGTCTGCATTTCTGTTTTCTCGAAAGGACACTGGTTATATTGGATTAAGGCCTACTCTAATGCAGTATGGACCCAAGTTGATGATCTCTGCAAAAACCCTATTTCCAAATACGGCCAAATTCATAGGCACTAGGGGTTAGGACTTCAATATTTCTTGTGGGGGAACACAATTCAACCCTTAAGAGAGACCACAGTCTATGGTAGGGCACACAAGACTGCCCAAGGTGCCCTTGTTTGGGAAGAGATGAACTAGCTGGCTTGCCTGGAATAGTCTCAATTTGGGGACATCAAGTCTTGGTTTTATAGCTGCCTAGCTCTTGGGTAACAGACTAGTCATTCAGTCCCAACACCAGGAAGTAAGAGCCTTCTCCGTGGAGGGAAGACTTCATCTGTGAATTCACTTTGTGGTGTAGTAGAAAGAGCACTAAACTTGGAGTCAGACAATCTGGGTTCAAGCTTTTCTAACTGCTGTTCTGCTCCATAATGGGACCATGTTAATAAACTTCTTTGGCCCTCAATTTACATGGGATATAAAATAATTTCATAACAAGCTTAAGTGAGAGAAAGGGTGTGAAAGAGTTCTGCAAAGTATCAACATTTTTGTTCTTCAATAAACAGGAATTCTCTTTCTCCTCCTCATCTGGGGCAGAACCTTTGATTATATTACATTTTACATGTTGATCTGATTCTTCCCACACCCAGCGTGGGCAAACATGAGCTAAAGTGGGCAGGACACCATCTGCTTCTGTGGCTCTAGAACTCAACATGATGATAGCTCCCAGTGCCCTCTGTCTTTTAGCACCTGGAGCTACCAGTTGGAACAGATTTTTATCTGGGTGGATAACAAGAGCCCAGTCCTCTAGCCAAGCCTATAAATAATCTTAAGGCATAAGAGGTGATGATAAAATGGGAAAAAAAGGTATTTCTTTAGATGCCTCCCCCCCTTCCAAGCCTTAGGGGAGGAATGCGTAGTTCTCTGCTTGTCAATGATGACACAAGCGGGCTGCAGTCCTTCAAGACAAGAAGCGAGAAAGAGCTGGAATCAGATACCAAATGCCACTGAAGAAAATATATTTTACACGACATAAAAGGCCCAATGTAAATTAGAAGAAATATGGGAAGACTTCAAAAAGGTAGGTCAAACTTTTTCCTCAAGCAGATAATTACAGGCTGGGGGCGAGTAAATCTTGTTAGCCTCTCTCCACCTCGTCTCTTCTCATAAAACACTGGTAAAAAGAAAGCCACATTCAATTCAGGACCAGACAGCCTGCCTGAGAGGGCTGGCCTGCTGCTGTCTGTCATGATGCCTGTGGATAGGTTGTTGCTGGCCCCTCTTGTTGGCCCTTTGTGCGGCCCCCCTCCAGAATATCCCCTCCCGCCTCATCCCCAGAACGCAGGCATGGGACTCCGCCACTCAAACGCCCACAATGACTTGCTGAGACTCGGTTACTTCTCACTGTCTGAAGAACTATCCCTTCAGGCGGCAATTTTCCAGTCAAATTTCTCTGCCCAAGTTTGAGGCCTTAAAATTAATGAAGTTGTTAACATTTCTTAAAATGTCTTTCACGGCAGTTGAAAGGTACAGATTTATCACCAATGAGTCTGTTGGCCTCTCTGGTTCATACAGACATGTGGGCTGGGCCCCCACAAACATCCTTCAGGGGACAGGAGTCTTGGCCTTCAGTTTGCTCTGTAATGGGTTTCGGATGAGTCTTCACATCTGTGCTCCAGGATCAGCCCCCAGAGGTGCTTGCTGTAGCAATAAGCCTAGCTGCCTCTGGAATTCTGGCCTATAAGCCTTGAGAGAGCAGGAATAAGTCTTACTTATTTTTGTACTTGTATCCCCTCTGCCCATCTGGCACTGGACCAGGTACATAGAGGTGATGGTGGAGGCAGGTAGGTTGTGGCTGAATTAAATATAGTAAGGTAAAAAAGGCTCTGAAATTACCACTGCACTCAGTCAAGGAGCCACCAATCAAGAATCAGTTCTTCCCGCCCTGTAATCAATAGCAATAATGGCACTGCCTTTGGCATCTCCATCCAGCATTTGGGCAATGTCTGGCCAATGGTTTGGGTCCTCTCTTTTGCCTAGAAGGCAATTCATGAGGATACTAGGCCATAAGGAGAGTTCGAAAAGGCTCTTGAGAATGCTCCTGATCTACTCTTTTGCGCCAAGGCAGCATGTCTTTCTACCTCATTTCATAGCTAAGGGTGAGGCCTGAAGGAAGTAGGTGTATCAGGGCCAAGCAGTGGTAGGGAGCAGCTTAATAAACTCCAGGGGCTTTCTCCTTTCAACCTGCAACCTCTTTCTGGATGCCCTACAGAGAACAAATGCAATGCCCTCTGTGTCATCCAGGAGGTAGGATGCCTTTTTTGGACATTCTGCATTTTATAAAAGTTGTCATCCTGCAGAGATACTGAATGACTTTGAGAGCAAAATCAAAATGTTATCCAAAGACCGGTTGTATCACAAATCTGGTTACAAAGCAATAACGATACAAAGGACCAGATTTCAATTATTTATAGACACTTGCCCTTATCACAAAATGACACTCAATGTCTGGCTTAAATAAAATCAAGAAGTAATTCTTATCTGGAATCTTCTGACAACTACTGATCTTCCTCTCCCACTAGGGAGGCTTAGAAGCAGCAGGAAACATCCCAGCAGAGTATAATCCTAGAACTGCCCTAGGGTTTTTGATGCATTTATTTTTTTAAGTTTGAAATGAAAGGTACAGTTAATATGAACCAAGACTAGCTACGTTTATGCATGAGGGATAGCAGTGAGTGGAAGATCTCTGTTAGGTGCATTTTAAAAAGCTCAGGTCCAATGGCAGAGACTGAGTATCAGGATGAGTAAATATGCCCAGAAGGGAATCTAGAACTCACTGCTATACCAGGTTCATAAATGCTTAATTGAAGCAGACCTCATGAGTAAGTTCCATCCCCAGAAGCCTTTTGTATTCATTCATCATGCACAAGCCTTTATGAGTATGTTCTATGTGATACAATAAAGTGGGGAACAAATGCAGCTTAGTGCCTGCTCTAATGGGGTTCACTCTAGAGAAGTTCAAGAGAAGAAAAAATGTCCACCTGAAAATACATCAGCTCTTTTCCAAACCCGCTCTTCCCTCTGCAGAGGCCCAGCTCCTATGAACTATTAGAATGTTAGCTGTTAGCACAGAGAAAGAATGAAGAATCCTATACCATACATATATGGCCTCCTAAGACAGGATGTAGCAGGCTGAGTAGGTGGCCCCTCTGGGAGGAAAAGAGAATGTAAGGGAAGAATTCTGGCTTTGTAGTTAGAGTCCACTCTGCACAATCTTATTAAGCTCAGTTTCTACATCTGTGAAAATGGAACGGGACCTGGCCTCCTTACTTCTGAAGTGGGTGCAGATCACATGAGTTGAACTAATATCTAGGAGCATGTCTGGGAAACTTTAAGGAGTTGCCCAAATGTCAGGGAGTTACCTGAGGGGCCCCAGAAGACCTGTGACCTTCATAACAACAATCCTTTCTCAAGAGGTCACCACTGCTATAAACACTCATGAGTTAGAGCCCTATGTCTAGAAACCACAGTCAAAATGCAGATAAGTGTGGTATCTAATGATTGGGCAGGGGTGTCAGGAACACTATACGCCACAAAGGCTGGGAGGTTGGGATACAGTAGCAACAAAGCCATGGGCTTTATCTAGGATAAAGAATGCACCTGTTGGTCTGGAGATGCCAGGCCTGGCTGGAATGTGTGCCAGTGGATACTAAAACTCACAGCTTCCTTAATTATGAGATGGTGATTACACATCGACTATAAAATATATACTTACCGTATCGACTGCGATGAGACAGGAAAGGGAAGGAATCTTTCATTATCCAGGTCAGATTCCATACAAAAGTATCAGGAGGAGGAGAAGGCAGGTTTGTCGGTGACTCCAAGGAGCTGTGACCTGAACATAAAAACAGAGAGAATACTGACCCATGTGCTTAAGGTGTGTTTTCTAGCTGTCACTCATATGGCTTATAGGAGAAGTGTGTAAGAGGCTTTCTTGTCATCCACTGGAGTACCAGGGAAAAAAGACCGAGCCACCAGTAGATTGAATTGACCCCAAGCACCTCAATGCACATTTTCTACCCAGGCAGCCAAATCTAAGAAGTCTGAATCTTGTGACCAAACATCTCTGGGAGACTAACTTGAAGCCAGGAGACTTAATGGCCTGGTCTAATAGCTCTATTCAAAGTCTATTCTGCCTATAAGAATTTGTACAACTTCGTAGAGAACTTCAATTCATTTCATCTAGATAATGCCTCCACTCTATGTTCAGACTTGTTAGTTCATCTAAAGTTGTTTGCTTGGGTTATTATTGCCTTATCAATGAGAGGGTTGAAATTGCACTCAGAAGTTATGAGATTTTGACAATCATGTTATTTTCAGGGACCAAAAAAAAAAAAAAAAAAGAGCTAGGTGATGGGTTTTCCCACAGTCACCAGTCCAGGGAGCCACAAAGGATTAATGTTCTTGTTTGCATGAGAGAAAGAAGGGTTGAGAGAAAAGGAACAAAAGCAGCATTATTCCTTTGCTTAACTGTACCTCGAGTGGGTTTTGTGTGGTGAAAAGTAATTATAATTACCTACAAATCAAATGAACACATGTTACATGCTCTTATGCAGTTCTTCCCAGAAAACCCCCAAGTCAATCACTATTTGCTAATGTTTTATGGCAGGCAAAGCTTCTTCTGTTAAAGAAGGAACAGCTCTGTTTCAGAGATAGATGTGAGCAAGCCTGAGTGAGGGAAAGAGGGAAGGAGGTGGACTAGGGTTTTTTCTGCATCTTCTATGAGCCAGGCACTTATGCTGGACTCAACCCACATAATCCCACGTGATATTTGCAGTTGACTCTCAGAGATAAGCAGGATCACCCCCATTTTACAGCTGCAACAACTGAGGCTCAGAGGGGCAAATGATGGAATCAGGAGCTGAACCCAGGTTTGCCTGTATCAAAAGGCCATGCTCCACCATGAGTGAGCTGGTTTGCTACTCAAACATAATTCTTACACCAGCTGGAGAGACTTGGTGAAGAGAAAGATGAGGAAGAAGAGAAAAAGGAACAGGAAGCAGCACAGAAGGCTTTTTCCAGTCTGTCTGCTTTGTTGTTTCTTCCAAATCACCTCCAGAAGCGGTTCCACTGGGCCGTATTCTCCTGCCTCCAACCTCTTGTTAGTATCAACCCCTCTTCACGCAGTTTAAGGAAATTACCATCCTGGGTGAACACAGCAGTCTTTTGTTTCCAGGCCCCTCCACTGTTTTATCTGCTGGTGCTGTACTCAGGTAAAGCTGACCATGGGAGCATGTGGCCTTGTAGCTAGAAAAAGGATGGGCATTCTACAGTCACCCTCCTGAAAGAAACATCTTTATCTCTGCCTTCCAAAGATTTAAGATGGAGGGCACCTGGGTGGCTTAGTGGGTTAAGTGTCTGACTCTTGGTCTCAGTTCAGGTCTTGATCTCACAGTCATGAGTTCAAGCCCCATGTTAGGCTCCATGCTAGGTCTGGAGACTACTTAAAACAAAAACAAACAAACAAAAACCAACACCACCAAAGATTTGAGTTGGAAGTGCTGGCTTCTGAGTACCTAGAAAGGGTTTTTCACTTTACTCCTACGTTTGATCTAAAGAAATCAGAATTGAATTGGTTGGTGCCCAGATACATCTTTCTGGTAACATTTCTACAAATGGCTCGGGGAATGTGCACTGAAAGGGGTCAGGAGCTCTGCTAACAAGTTTCAAAAGGAAGCCATCTCATGTCACACTCAAGTCAGCTCTGTTTTATAGATGGACAATGGAGCTAAGAGACATCATGCCTCAAACCACTGGTATACTTGGGGGAAGGACTGAGGTTTATTACAGTTTTTTAAAAAAAATTAATAATATGAATCGAGCACATATGGACAAGACACTATGCTAAGCACTTTAAATGAGTGATTACATTCACTTCCCACAACAACCTTGTGAATAGTAGTATCATTGGTCCTCATTTTACAGCCAGGGAAATTGAGGCTGAAAGAAATTAGACACCTGGACTGTGGCCACATGGCCAGTAGGCAGAAGACCACAGTCAACAGACCAGGTTAGCCTAATGCTATAGCCCATGCTTCTTCCACCATCCTTATGGACCCCCACAAACCAGTGCAAGGGGTTCTACAGCTCTCTATTGGGCTTCAGGCCCCCAGAGGGCAATGGCTAAGGCCAGGGGTCACCACAGAGCATGCTCCAGAGCAGGGCCACTGTGTGAGGGATCTGAGAGGACTGACAACCAAACCTTTGCAATGACCTCCATGTGAATAAAAATTTGTATCTCTAGGTCTATCAACACAGCTCAAATTTTAAGTAGTTTTGAAGCAGTAGGAAGATCAAGCCCAAGCAATACGTCTCAGCTTCCAAGTGAAGTCATTTTTCTTAATGACATAGTTTGGGAATGGTACTAACTTCTTCCTGGACCAGAAGCACCAAGTGGATGGCACTAGACTTCAGGAAGCACTTACAAATCTGTGTGTGGGCACTGAATAGCAGATGACTTTTATATGGATGAGGGCCAGGTTAAATAATGATGGATAAAAAATATCTGAAATCATTCAAAAGACTGGACTCTGAGGGCTGAGTCATGGCCCAGTTAGGAGTCATGGGCATCACTGTGGGTCATCCCCCCAAAAAGCATAAAGTGTTTTCTATCCAAAAATTCCAATAAATGATTGGGCATCTTCAAAGATGAATACTGGAGAAAAAGCAGACATATGTATCCTGCCCTTACAGGAACTCCCAGAATTTCTGCCAGGAGGCTGGCTTCATATGGTCCCCAGAGGGAGACAGGTAGCGAGTGATTTGCTGCATGGGGGGGGGGGGGGGGTCAACCGAAAAGATGGGCATCTGAAAAAGTAAAGACCAAGGAAACACAGCCCACCTAAACCAAGTTGCTTGCCAAAATCCGAAGCACTGAGATAGACGTGAATTCTAGTCAAAGTTCACAGACTATGTATCATTTAGAATATACAGAAGAAAGCACTTCTGCATCTAACAAGTGCAGGGAAGAAGTTCTGTTTCCTTCACACCCCCTATTCTTCTAATCCTCACCGTTGGTTGGGAAGCGGGGGGGTTCCAGCATAGAGAAGCACAGATGCCATAGGAAGCAATCCATTTAAGCAAGAGAATGGCTTAATTTTTTGGTATTTCCCTCTCAAAATGTAAGGATCCAGAGTGAAATGGGCCTTACCAGCACATGTGTATGGGAGGAAGGTATGAAATTAAGACCTGCTGGCTCAAGAAGAGTGTATCTTGGACCCTGGGAAGAGGGGTGGGAAGGAAAGGAGAGGGGAAAGCAGGAGCAAGAAGTGTCAGGTGTCCAAGTGAGGCTGGCCAGTGATGGCCGAGACCACCTGCAGAGCAAAAAGCACACAAATGCACTCTGGACTGAGGGCATTATTGGTTGTCCCCCTTTCTCCTGCCTTCAACAATTTCCTCCTCTAGCAAGTTAATCTCATCCGTAGCAAACATACAGCATGTTTAAAGAAATGACCACCACATTCTTCCTCAGCCATTGTCCTCCTACTCTGTTCTCCTTTACAGCTACATCTCTTAAAAGATTTGTCTGTGCTCCTGTCTCCACTTTCTCCTTCCCCTTTTCTCCTTAACTTAATAAAATCAAAACTGTCTTCACTATCCCAGGTCAAGGTCACTGGCACCCCAAGTTGCTGATACAATGGACAGTCTTACTCCTTCTCTTACTACGCCTCAGTCTTACTATGTCTTTCAGAAGAACGTGAGCCCACTGACTTCTCCCTACTTCTTGGATTCCTCGCATCCTGGTGACCACATGGTCCTTGGCTGCCACAGTCCTCACCTCCTAATCCAGTGGCGGATCCTCTTTACTGTTCTTTGCCAGATCTTCCCCATTTTCCAGGCTGTATAAAACAAAACAAAACGAAACACCCCACACAGCCATCCATTCTCAACTTTCCAGTGGCAAATGCCTAGGAGATTTCATGGCTGAATATTGAATTTCATCACAGTGGTTTTAAACAGCTGACAGTGATCAATGACCATGAATTTCAAGTGACCCCAAGACACTAGACCCTTCCTGGACCTCACTGAAGACTCCTGACCAATGAACAAGGATTCTATTTTAACCAACCACCAACTTAGCATCACCACCACGGAACCTTATTCCTAAAGCTTTAAAAACTGTGACTTTTCTTCCTTAGAGAACTAGTCAGTGAATTTCTTCTTGCCTGACATGTAAATATGCTCAGCTTTTTTTTTTTTTTTTACCTCTGGTGGTCGGGGGATGGGGTTATCTTTAATTTTAGACATTTGTTGAAAGTTGGGGAGATTGGATATTTCCTCTTCTCCACCTAAGCTCACTCCCAAACTGATCTCACCCAGTTTTATACCTTTAAATACCACCTATATACTAATTCCACTAAATTTATATCTCCTGGCTGAACTTCCCTAAACAGCAGAATATATATCCAACTGCCAGTTTGAAATCTTCATTTTATTGCCTGATAAGTATCTCAAACTTAACATGTGAAAACTAGGGGCACCTGAGTGGCTCAGTTGGTTAAGCGTTTGATTCTTGATTTGGGCTCAGGTCATGATGACATGGTTCGTGGGATTGAGCCCTATGTCAGTCTCTGTGCTGACAGCATGGAGCCTGCTTAGGATTCTGTCTCTCTCCTTCTCTCTCTGCCCCTCCCCTGCTCGTGTGTTCTCGTTCTCTCTCACTCTCTCCCTCTCTCTCTCTCTCTCTCTCTCTCTCCCTCCCTCCCTCCCTCCCTCCCTCCCTCTCACATACACACATACACACTCAAAAAAATATAAACTTAAAAACAAACACAAAACACTAAACACTTGATGGCCTACCACTTAAACCTAGGTGTTCCTGATTATAGAGAGGGGACAAAAGTCTTCTGGTTGGTTGGGCCCAAACCAGAAGGAATCCTTGACTTCTTTCTTCCCCCCACCTCCCCCCGCCCCAGCAATTCATCAACAAATCTTGCTGGCTTTACCTGAATTTTACCCCTTCCATTTCTCTCCCATTGCCTCTCACCTGGATTACTGCTATACGCTCCGAGCAGGCCTCCTGCTTCTACTACTATTCACTTTCAGGCTATTTTCCACACAGAAGTTTGTCCTTTCAGCCCTGAAATGTTTTTCACATTTCTTGCCATGCCTAGCCCTTGATGGCCCCATGTGATCTAGCCCCTGGCTCTCTCTCAGACTCATTTCCAGCCATTTTTCCCTTTCCTGTGGAGCTCCAGTTCTAACAGGCCTCCTTGTCATCTCTCAAACTCACCAAGCAAACTCCTACCACAGGGCCTTCCTTTGCACTGTTGGTTCCCTCAGCCTGGAAAGCTCCTCTTTCCCAAATGCACATGGCCATTCCTTCTCTCCATCCAGGTCTCTGCCTAAATGCCACCTTCTCAGAAAGATCTTCCTGATCATCCTGCCAGAAATGGCACTCCCTGTAAACCACCTGCTATCCCCTTCATGCGCATTTATTATTTCCTACATTTACATTCACTTGTTTATTGCGTATCTTCTATACTAGTCACTGATACATCCCCATGCCTGCCACATAGTAAGCATTCAGTAAATATTTGTCAAATGAATGAAACTAGAGCCCTCGAGGAAATTAACTCTGGCACTTATTAGCTATAGGACTTCATGCTAATCACATACTCTGAGAAACCTCAATGCTCCGAAAATGATAAGATCAAGAATAATGTATGTTCTACCAACCCTCAGGGTTTTGTAAGAGCCAGATGAGCTAATGTGTGCGTGATCTACTCTTTAAATACCAGTTATGCCACTCTTGAAGTTTTATGCTTCTATCTCTGCTTCAGAATCCAAAATGAAGGGGAGTCTTGGTGCCTTTCATATGTCCAGGGATCTCAAATACAATGTCCAGAAATTAAAAGTGCTCCCCGAGAGCTGTTCCTGTACTATTCACCAGTTAATTATTAACTCTGCAAACTGTCCATAATCTCTAATACTCCAGTTTTAGTCAATTGCCAGTATCTTCATTTCCAGTCTTTATTTTACACTGTCTCACTGTGTGTCCATTTATTCCTAAGCCAATGTACATTATATAATAAATATATCATACTTGCCTCAGTGTAAATAATAAAGAGCTGTTTGTGTATGATGGTTATTTACATAAATGCCCTGGGTTCACTAGCAAACATGTTTTACAAACCTACGTCAATAAACTGTAAAAATGCTTCTATTCTGAACACTCCTTGGAACTATTCCTGCCTTGCCTCATACATGTTTTACTTATTTATTTTCCTTCCGACAATAAAACAATCAGTGACAGCTTGCTAGTTTTCCTCCCTTATTTGAAAACACACTTAATAATGCATTCTTTTACAATGATTTTGTGTCACACAAAGCAAAGTTTAATGTGGTCAAATAAATAGTGGTCCTAATGTCAAATGGTGGTGGTGAGCAGGCGTAGCCAGGCCAGGCCCCAGGCAGGCCTCCCTGACTGGGACCGGCAGCCCAAGGGAATGCTTTTCATATTCAGCAGGCTGAGCCCACACCTGCTCAGCCAAAGAAACCTTCCCAGTGAATTTACACTGCTCCTAGAGTCAGCGGTGAGGCTGGAGTTGTAACAGGCAGTTCTAAAAAACAGAGATGCGATTTTCAGAGAAAAGAGAGAGATGTGCAGATGTGTCCTTTGTCCTAAACACACAGACCTCCCACACCTTCTCTGGGCCTAGAAAATGAGGGGGTTGAATCAGCTGCTAGCTGAGGTCTTCTCCAGTTCACACATAGTTGATTCTCCATACTTTGCTTTCACATCTCCTTCCAGCTGGCTCATTCAGAGAGGGGCTATTAGTGTCAGGGGCGGAATGTGAATGGAGCTAAGCGGCCCTCACTCCACCTCGCCTTTCTCCAAGCCCCACTTCCACTCTGCCAGGAAGGTTTGCACTCTCTCTTTGCAGCTCAAGTCCTGAAGCAAAAATTATCTCCCATAATATTCTCTTGTCCTATTGAAAGTCATAGTTTCAACATATGTGTTTTGTTTCTCCCCAACCCCAAAAGGATTCGTGTATAGCTGCTGAGTTCATTCAGCGGTGAACCACATCTGTCATTCAGGAGAAGCTGGCATTAAGGAATATTGAGGGAATCCAAAGGAAATCATCAGCCCAGTTCCTGCCCTTGAGGAGACGGTTACCTACAGGGTATACCAGACCCACACCAGAAAGGGAATCACAAAGAGGTTTCTGCAAAAATGGTTAAAATGTGTAAAGTTGAAGCCTTCATGCTTCTGTCTATACTTTTTCTTAGCCTTATTTCCCACTCAGAATCCTTTTGAATTCTACAGTCTCTAGTACACATGTCTTCCAACTTTTGTCTAAACTGATCTCTGCCTAGTACATCCTTCCTCAACTACTGCTTTCCTAAATCCTGCCTTTCCTCAAAGGTCCAAACCAAATCCCTCCCTCTCCTAGGTTCCCCATCTTCTCTGAGCTTGAGGCCCATCAAAGTAGTTGAGCTGGGATTCAGAGTGGACCAACACAAAAATCACCTGGGCCCTCCTTCCTCCTTGACCACCAAGACTTACTGCTACTTAGGATGGTGGTGTTGGGGTCACTTATCAAATGTTGTTCAAACTACCTTGGTTGTTCGTGACAATAGAAGATAAAGTATATTAATTTCACTCACAGATTTCAAACTCACAGATTTAGAAGAAATTAGGGGAAGCTTCTTACAGGGGCTGTTGTTTTATCTCATGCAAGACATTCTTCCTAGGGACAAGGTCAGGGACAAATCAGGGACATAGACCCCAGGTAGCTCCCAATCAGTTGGGACACCACATGTAGGTAGGCCACCAGTGACTCATAATTCATGGCCAAAGCAAGATAATGGAGGCATTGTGATATGTGATGCTGCCCCTTCAGAATTTGTGTTCTAAGCTGCTACATTTTGACCTATCTAGAGATGGCCTCAGTGTCCCAAGGTCATGACTGGATTGTGAGATCTGTAATGCCTTCTCTTGTCCTGCCATCCCTGTTCCAGGTATACTTAGTCATTGATCCTACCTATCTGTCCAGGGTGGACTCATTGGCTTTCAGTAGCAGAGAAAGCCAATTAGCATTTATACTAATCCCTAAGAGCAACAGATAGGGTATCATTATCCAGGTGGCCTGATTCTTCACTCACACACACACACACACACACACACACACACACACACACACACACACCCTGACAGGGCAACATGACTCTCTGATCCAGGTCCATTTCTGTGGGTTTCTTGCACTCTACTCTTTATGAAATTTACTGCATTGTGATCTCAAGCCTATTTTCTTTGCCCAAAATACACTGAGTAGAATAATAATCAAAAGGAAGACTTTAAACTTACACTAGGACTATCATCTTGTGATCTCAGAGAGCTTTACCAGAAGGTAAATAATTAATGTACTGCAAGTGACACAAAGACCAGGCAGCCTGGAAAACCAAGTCCATCAATGAAAGACGTTGCGGCATAAGGCAGTGCTTGTAGGGACAACCACCCACCAGTGGGCCCAGTAGTTTCTGGCTAAGTTGAACAAGAAGCTACAAACTATCAACAACTGGTTTTTCTCTTGACCTGATGTGTCAAGATGGGGAGGGATAGTTCCCAGAGTAACCTCTGGAGAGGGCATGGCCCACTTTCGCAAGAAGAGGTGAGCTCTAGCCCAGAAGAGTGGATATTACTTACACAATCACCAAGAGCTTTTGACTCACTGATGCTTTGGGGAGTCATTCATCCCAAAAGTCATTCATCATGACTGTTGTCAGGATTACCTGACAATAGTCCTGTGAGTTAACCCTTTTTGCAGATGAGAAGATTCAGGCCCAGAAAACATATCTGTCCTGTGCAAGGTCACACAGCTAGTATCATGACAGAACCCATGACTGAGGACCCTGATATATGTACTAACCAGCAATGCCACTCTCCAATACAGCCCTCCTGGAGATGATGATGCTGACTTCTCTGGAGAACAGCAACATCGAGTTAAACACAGCAGAAAGACTGATCAGATCACAGTTGCCTGCAGCATTCTCCTGAGGATGACAGATTCCTTTCAGGTCAACTAGGAAGGTGACCTAGAAACACACACCTTCAGTCAGGGCAGCCAGCTCTCCAGGGCCTCAAGCTGAACCTGCACTGTTTCCATGGCAACCACCACCAGGTCTGATGCTTGGCCCTTGAGGTGGGCCTTGGCTGGTCCAGGGAAAGGATGCTTGGGATGGGAGAAGGAGAGGGGCAGAGCACTTTCTACTTCTACTAACTTCTAGTCCTTTCAATCTCTCTTTATCTACTTGTCACCCTCCTATTTCAGGAAAGAGTCTATCCTCCAGGAAATCACACTTCAAAAACATTTCTTAGAACAAAGACCTTTCACCCATGGCTAGACTCCTTTCCAGAGAATGGAAGAAGAATGCCTGAACAGCCTGGTGTGCTAAATAGAGACCCAGGTTCCTGGGAACAGTGATGTTACTGTGTGACCTTGGGTAAGCTACTTAACCTTTTTGAAGCTTTGTTTCCCTGCATATAAAACAGAACTCATCATGCTTTTCCATCCAACTTTAGGGATGTTCTGAGAATTAATGAGGCAGTATATACAAAGCCCTCGGGCTCTTTTGAAGAAAGATACACTAGAAATCCTTGGGCTGTTACCAAGGGGCATTGTCATGATGATGCATTTTAAAACATTCTTCACCTGCATTACTAAAATAAACTCAGCTTGTATTAAAATAGATAGGCCAATAGCCTAATTTTCTCCTCCCTGTTCTGAGGCTGCTCTTTTTGCTTCCTTCATCTTACACTGTGAACAGCTATGGTCAGTGTTACCTTTGACCCCTATGCAGAAACCCAGGGTGAGAGTTGGGAAGGGCTCTAAGGACCATTTGTCTACATCTTCCCATAACACATATGGGGAAGCTGAAACAAAGGAAGAGCCAATGCTTTACCCAGGGTCATCTCACTAGTGAAATCAAGAATCTGATCTTTTGAGCCTTCATTCTGTGTCTCGTCAAACTGCAGAAGAAGGTAATAAAGAAAGAAGGAGGGGAAAAGAAATAGGGGGACATGTATTTTTGTTGTTTAAACCTTTAAACTTCTGTTCTCTATGGTATTAGGGGATGAAAAAAGAAACTAAGGAAAAAACCAATACTCCGCGTATGTGCCTATTACGCATGCTAGCCCCATACTGGGTGCTTTACAATCACTGTCCCATGTAAATTATACAATTTTCTGAATGGGGGATTATTATCCCCATTCTAATGAGGGATATGACACTCACAGAAGTTAAGTAACTTGCCCAAGGTCCTGGAGTGAAAAAGAATGGAATTAAGATTAATTCAATAAATGAATATTTATTGAGCATTTTCTATGTGCCAAACTCTGCCCTTGGCAGATAGGATGCTTTAGTGAGCAGAATTAGACATTACCCTCTTAGAGCTCACAGGCTGAGGAGCTTAGAGTGTGGTAGCGTAGCAGACAGCAGTCCAACCACCTCACAAATCCTTGTAATGCCTCAACATTGATATGTGTTATGAAGGAAAGACACACGGCCCTTTGAAAAAGTATAAAAAAGAGACTAGATTTCAGCTTTAAGGCAGGGAAGGATTGCCGGAGAAACCGGTGCCTCAGCTGGGGCCCTAAAGTGGATGAGCAGAGTTAACCACTTAAAGGGAGTGGGACAGGGAGGCAGGGCACACAGGGAAGGGGTCTATTGGAACCCAAGTCTGTCTCAGTCCAGAGTACTGGCTCCTTTTTGGCCACCAAGAGGGGTGAGGTGTTACTGAGGACCCCTGCTGTGGGGACCAGTGAGCAATGCCACAGTGCAACTCAGAACCTCTTGGCGACGATGTTGATTGCCCTGGAGAACAGGGACATTGAGTGGCACACAGAAGAGAGATTGGTCAGATCACAGATACCTGCAGCATTCTCCTAACTGAAGGCAAGGCTTCCTTCAGGTCACCCAGGAAGGTCACCTGGACTACCACAGACAGGCTATACCCCATTGGTAAGACTACTCTGTCCTATTGGTCATCCTTTTGCCTTTTCTATGACACTCAGCCCATAAGCCAAGCTTCCTGGAGGGAGAAGGCCTGGAATCCAGACACCAGAACCCAGCCCTTCCCTTTGGTGTATGCCTGTGTGCTTAAATTCTGCAGGTCTATTCCCCTGGGGTTTCCTCCTCAGCACGTCCTCCCTCAGACTGCCAGGCCTCTGACAAATTGCACCCTATGCAACCCTCCCCTGGTCAGGCCAAGGCCCCATCTATGGGGAAGGCATCAAGCCTGGTGGTGGTCTCCATGGAAACAGTGCCGGCTGAGCTTCAGGCCGTGGAGAGCTAGCTGCCCTGACTAAAAGTATATACTTCTAGGTGACCTTCCTGGGTGACCTGAAGGAAGCCTTGCCTTCAGTTAGGAGAATGCTGCAGGTATCTGTGATCTGACCAATCTCTCTTCTGTGTGCCACTCAATGTCCCTGTTCTCCAGGGCAATCAACATCGTCGCCAAGAGGTTCTGAGTTGCACTGTGGCATTGCTCACTGGTCCCCACAGCAGGGGTCCTCAGTAACACCTCACCCCTCTTGGTGGCCAAAAAGGAGCCAGTACTCTGGACTGAGACAGACTTGGGTTCCAATAGACCCCTTCCCTGTGTGCCCTGCCTCCCTGTCCCACTCCCTTTAAGTGGTTAACTCTGCTCATCCACTTTAGGGCCCCAGTTCAGGCATCAATTTCTCAGGCAATTCTACCCTGGCCTTAAGGACGAAGTCAGATGAAGACACATCAGATTGTTATGGGTCTGAAAACTAAATTCCCTTCTGGAAAAGTGAAGGGATGAAACTGACCCTGGAATACTCTTCCCGCCATCTAGCTCCTGATGATAAATCCATATTTGCTTTCCCCTCACCAAGGCCCAGGCCGACATAACCAAAGCCTTTCTTTCTCACCGCCATATTTTATTTTGCTTTAAATATTAGGTGAAGAGAGAAGTGGGGGGTGGGGGGACGGGCAGAAGGAAGAGAAAGAAAAGGAGAGGGAGGAAGGGAAGGGAAGAGATGGTAAAGAGACTAACAATGAGGAGTGTGCAGAAACAAAGAGAAGGAGAGTGCAGAGGGAGAAGGGAAATCATCTGATATTTTTCACCATTTGGAAGTTACCGAGAGAAAGTTATTCAAAGTACCACTGTAAAAAGGCCATAAAACACCTTGGGGAAAACATGAAAGTCATGCCGCCACCATACAGATGAGCACCCTGGAATTAGCTGCCAGAGAAATGTCTGAAAAGAGGAAATTCAATGGCCCACACGGCTGCCTCTGCCCCCTCCCTCCTGGTTTCCACCCCCTCCAAACCGCCTGGCTCTGAAAGCAGAGGCAGTAATTTGGAGCCAGCAAGTGTGAAGGAATGTCGGAGCTGCTATTTGCCTTCATGAAGCACATCTTGAGTGCATCTATTAGAAATATATTTTAAAATACACTTTCAGTTTCACTATAGAAAATCTGAAAAAGTCAGGAACTTCTGAAGAAGAAAATAAGCACGACTCCTACCTCCGGCACCCAGAAATCCAGTGTTGACACTTTGTGGTGCATGGTTCTGTGACCTGGTTTTCACACTTACAGCATTTGGCTTAAGGTCTGTTGAGAAGGGCAGGAGAGATTTTCTCTCCACCCATGAGATCTCTTCAGGACTAAGAAAAGGCATTCTCCAGAACCACTTGATGGTGGGGGAGGTGGGGGTGGGCAACACCAGGCAGCTAACACCTTGGGGCACAAATGCTAAAACCAAGGAAACTTGAGATGCTCTCAGCCCAATGGCAAAGTCAACACAGGTTCGCAGGGAGTAAAGGTTAGTTTTTATCAGGAAGCAGAGGCCTTGGCCCCAGCAGACTTGAGAGCAGTTGGGATATAAATGCAGAGAGACCAGGGGAGGCAGGTACACTGCTGTGTACCTCAGCATCACTGGGCAGAGGGGTGAAGAACTTCTGCTCTGGCAGATGCTTTAAAGAAGTCACAAGAACAAAGACTATAGAAAATGTGTTATGTCAGGGGCACCGTGGGTGGCTCAGTTGGTTGAGTGTCTGACTCCAGCACAGAGCCTGGAGCCTGCTTCAAGTTCTGTGTCTCCCTCTCTCTCTCTGTCCCTTCCCACCCCCTGTTCACACTCTGTCTGTCTGTCTCTCAAAAATAAACATTAAAAACTTTTTTTCAGAAAATGTATTATGTCAGTGCTTGAGCCTAAATAATAGATGTGGTACATTGACTTCATGACTTGGGAGAGATTTAAAAATAGGTGGAATTCTATCCTAACCTCAAAAGGACAGCCAATAAGGATAAACTAGGAGAAAGAGTCCTATCGCTCTGTGGCCAGTGATACACTCAACAAATGTATGGCAGCTCTTAAAGCCCCTTCACATGCATTCAAGCCTTTGATCCTCACAATGGTCTTGTAAGATAATAATAAAAAAAAAACCCCAACTTACAGAGGAGGAAAATGAAAATCCAAATGGTTGAGTCAATGCTTCCTAACCTTTTTACACATCATGACACACAGAGAAAATGATGTTATACGGCCCACTGGGGTACACAGGATACTTGTAGTTGAGGCAAGTGGTCCAAGGGCTTCAGCCACTCCTACTCTGACTCAGCCTCCCTGAGTGCTAAGGAGTTAACAGTTTGGTATCTCTGCACAACTGCTGGCTATCTGCAGTATATCCATGACCATGGCATTGCGGGGGAAGGAAGCTCTGGGCCAAGAGATGTGGCCAGAGCTACGTTGTGAGAAGCAACAGAGAATGCCACCACTCTGCACCTTGCCCCAAGGACATCTCAAATGTCCTAACAGAGATGTTAGCCACAGAAGAATCCCGGGGTTCACTCTGCAGGCAGTCAGGAAAACAGCAGGTATGTTCAACACTGTCATCACCACACAAAGCAGGTGATTCAAGTGAATAAGGGTCTTGAAGTTGGATCTGATGGAGCCATAGAAAGTTCCATTCAAGCATTTATAACTGCTAAGATGCTTCAAAAAAAAAAAAAATGAGAGGTAAACTCAGCTCCTTTCACCACCCTGGGAAATTCAGAAAATAATTTCACGGGATGGTTATTGAATGGCCAAAAAGTAATGATTACAAATGACTGCGTTAACTGCTGTACGTGGCCTCATCTGTCATCATTGCAGAGTCTTATCAGGAACCTCATCAGGATTAGTGGCTCATCATGACTGATGGTATTTGCCAACCAAGACGGCTGGGCTCCATCCCTTGTCCCTTCAATCATAGTGGCAGGAGGAGACTTCTAAGGTTTGAGCATAAACTCTGAGAAATTGCTCTCAGCAATGACTCCAGGAGTGACTTCCAAGATAATGGGCTCTTTTTCTGCAAGTGAGAGTCTATCTCTTCCAAACCTCCTAGGTCTTGCTGTCACTGGGGAGCTTGAGCAACATCAGGACACGGTGGTATATGATAAACTAAACCTTCTAGCCTGCTGACTAAAAGGGTATACTCAGTACAAGTAGTTTGTACTCAGGCAGCATCTACACGGTATTAAGCCCCTGGGTGGAAAATGAAAACATTTCCTTACTTCCCTGAATATTTCCAAATGCTAACCAGAGGTTTCCATTCTTGTCAGGATAATGTGCATGCCCTTTATCAATCTAACCCAAGAGAAGCAGTTAGGACTGAGCATTAGAAATATTTGGAGCACGTGAAGAAAACATGAGCTAATTGGATACTACTACTTATATTGCCTATAACTGTGTATAGAGTGAGACTGACTTCTAGAGAGGTTCTTGCAATGAGTAGAAAAGGTGTTGTAGGAAGGTGAACTCAATTCCCTGCTAATTGTTCACATTCACCAATAGATTATCAGTGGGTGGGAAGGAGGTACCTTACTTCCACCCCCCCCACCCCTGCCCTTGCATCCAAGATAATCCTCACCCCTACTCTGTTTTTTGTACAGAATGCATTCCAGAGACTTCTGGAATACCCACATCCATAAATACTCCTGAAGCATATCATTACTTCTGTAAAATGCATTGCCACAACAGGCAGAAAACAACAAATCATTCACCAAGTGACTGAGGACCACACCCAGCCTAATAGCATGAGACTTTAAAATTCGTATCTCAGCAAAACGACCATTGATTACATATCATGGAATTTGGAATCACCTACAAATAGTGAAAACCGTGACTATTAAATCTGTCACTACTGAGAAGTTGCTGCAGTCAGAATATGAAAGTTAGAGGAATACAACCAGATACAAAAGTTACTTTTCCAGGTACAGTAGGGTCCTCTGGGGTAGATACTCAGGTTCCAGATCCTTCAACTGGTAGAGGGGAGGAAAGAACTCACACATACTAGAAGATCCATCCGTGGCCTTCCCACTTCCCACGTTTGTAGATCTGTGCAGTCTTCCTGTCCACGGTAAGTAGCAATTATATCCACAACAATTATATCCACAATAAGCCTGACTCACCCTTGAGATGAAAAGGCTTGAGGAAAGCACGTTTGTAGGCTGCTCATTGGTGGGGAGACCCCAAAGATTAAAAACATTGAGATCCTTACTCTCTGGAGTGGATGTAAGTGGAGCAGATATAGGACCAACAGAGAGAAGCTCTAGAATGTGATGCAGTCTGCTGGCAAAAGCAAGAAGGAAACTAGAAGTGAGTTGAAGGCAATCCACTCCCAGAGCAAACAGGAGAGTGTAACGCCAAAAAGAAAAACACACATTTGGCTCATGGGGCCCCTGTCCTGCAAGGGGAGCACTGAGGAAGAGTGACCTAGCCGAGCTCCCCCAAAGTCATGCAGGAATTACAAGCAGGATCAGGGAAGAGAAAACCCAATGTCACTCCAGCAGAACGAAATGGCAGCCAAAGCTTCCTCCTGTTTGAGTTATCCTTGCTATAGAGGTATGTGGTAGGAGATGAGGGTTTATAAAAGGGGCTTTAAACTAGATTAGGAAGAGGAGGCCAGATGGGGAATCCCAGACGGTGCCCTATCATCTTGGAGTTTAGATCTTGGCTTAGACATCAGGCTGACCTGAAATCAACTCACAGCTCCAACACCTACTACCACCAGGGTGATCTCTGCCATGCTATTCAACTTCTCTAAGCTCCGCTTTCCTTGTCTGTGATGTGAGGAGAGTAATAGAATCAACGTTATGCGCTTGCCTTGAAGATGCTGTGAGAGAAAGCTTCTGAGTCACTTGGCACAATGCCTAGCATATGGTATGTGTTCAGTAAGTATTATTTATATCACCACAAATAATAATGTATTATCATTATAATAAATAGAGGAAATGCTGGACAAAATTTGGGTCCCACCACGGAGAAGTCTGAGTTTTGAGATTTGGGGTAAGTCTGTACGATCTCTATGAGGGAGAACAAGAGTTTTGTGGGCAGCAGAAAAGATGTGGAATCCAGACACAGCCACAGGGGTGGTTGTTTTCAGGGCTGGGTAGGCAGTGACAAGAGGGGATGAAGCAGCTGCCTCAGGAAAAAGTGGCTGTGGGAGCTTCGGCATGCAGATCCTGGCGGACCATTTGCTAATATCAGAGAGGCCAGCAGTAGAGGCCTGAACTTTGAGTCCTGATGCTTACAAAGGTGGAGGGTGCCAGATACATGGCCAGTCTGGGAGCCAGTAAAGCATAAATTATATTCCCATGGAAAGAACTCAGGAACAGAAAAACAAGGTAAGCTCCCAGTTAGGAGGGAAACATGGAGAACAAGCAGAGAAACAGGGCCCAGAGATGACACTGGACCCAGGTGTCAGCCTCACTCTCACCCTGTCCTGGACTGACTGACCGAGTAATCTCTTTCTATTTAATGCTGTTTGTATTCACTCCCCTCATCCATGTTCGAGCCCAGACAGAAGGTGCTACAGAAAATCTCTACCACCTCCTGGAATCTCTGGGCAAATCATGGAGATTTCACATTGTGCCAAAGATAGGAGATTGGCAAATATTTTCAGATTATTTTTAATGGGAAAAAGGAATGGAGTTCAGAGACGTTATTAGACTTGTAAACTTAACAATGCTCTCTGGCATGATTCTAAAATGGATAATCAACCAGATGGCTTGGAAACTTTTAGAAATATAGACTGACCATAGGGAGACAAAACTAGTTCAATAGGAATATGATCAGACTAAGAGTAATATACTTACTATAAAAAAACAAGCAACACAGTCCCCTCCCCTCACCAAAAAGGAAAATAAGTACAAAACAAAGGCCCCTGTAAAATACATAGATCCTGATTTTGCTCCTTCCCTCACTATACCCTCCCCCACACACTCACATGCAGAAATACAAATGGTTAATAAATATTTGACAGAAGTTCAACCCTAACAGTATTCAGAGGGAAGCAAATTAAAATACCAAAATACTGCTTTCCACTTATTGAATTAGAAAATATTCAAAAATAATTTTTAGTAATGTAGATAGCCTAAACTCATTTAAATTAATTTAAAATAAATGTTCTATGTAAGTGATGAATTACTAAATTCTACTCCTAAAGCCAATATTACACTCTGTGTTAACTAACTAGAATTTAAATAAAAATTGGAAGCAAAAAAAATAAAAGAACATAAAACAAATGTGAAAATGATCATGCTCAACAATGATGAGGGTCAATGAGACAGATACATCCTTGGTAGGGGTATAAATTATAAATTTAATTGCTATTTGTAACAATAATGTTATAATGGCTAACAATGAAAGCTTACTATGTGTAAAGCCCTATAAACATGCATCATCTTATTTATCACAACAATCCTATGAAAAAAGTATTAATATCCTCATTCTGTATACGAAGAAATGAAGAGAATTAGAGTTTCAAATGCCCCGGAGATTCTGATTCTCACATGTCACCTGATAGAGGGAAGATGCGTAGGGAGAGGATGAGGAGAGATGAAAATGTCCCATAGGTGATTCTGGTCTGGGCATAACTATGTCTCCGCTGAGAATAACAACACTACACTACACTGTAGGTGTAGACAACCAATTTTGGTAATATTTAGAATCTTAAGAGTGTGCATACCACTGACTCTGATTTTATTCTAAAAAAAATATTGTTACAAAAAAAATATTTGTTGGGGTGTGTAAGTGTCTGACTCTTGATTTCAGCTCAGGTCACAATCTCATGAACCTCATGATCTCACAGGTTCGGGAGATTGAGCCCTGCAGTGTTCTCTGTGCAGATAGCATAGAGCCTGCTTGGGATTCTCTCTCTGCCCCTCCCCACTCGTGCTCACTTTCTTTCTCTTTCAAAATAAATAAAAATTAAAAAAAAAAGCAGAGAAAAAATGTGAACAACTACATTCTACAGTAACTTTATAACAGTAAATGCTGTTTCAATTAGAAACAGATTATCTAGGATTTGGTGAAATGAGTAAAAAAATAGTTGGGTTGTGTGGGTGGCTCAGTCGGTTAAGTGTCCAACTCTAGGTTTGGGCTCAGATCATGATCTCATAGTTGGTGGGATCGAGCCCAGTGTTGGGCTCTGCACTGACAGCATGGAGCCTGCTTGGGATTCTCTGTCTCCCTCTTTCTCTGCCTCTCCTCTGCTCACTCTCTCTCTCAAAAATAAATAAAATAAACATCTTTTTAAAAAAGAAAGAAAATAGTAATAGTAGTCATGGTAATAATAATAACTTTGTTGCTTGCTCATTATGTGCCAGGTACTAGTTTAAGCTTCACTTGAATTCCCATGTATTCCTTATATAAATCTTAATGTTTATTTATTTTTTGAGAGAGGGAAAGGGGGGGGGCAGAGAGAGAGAGAGAGAGAGAGAGAGAAAGAGAATCTGAAGCAGGCCCTAGGTTCTGAGCTGTCAACACAGAGCCTGACGTGGGGATTGAACCCATGAACCATGAGATCATGACCTGAGCAGAAGTCAGATGCTCAACTGACTGAGCCACCCAGGCACCCCTCCTTATAGAAATCTTAAAGGACAGTGATTATAATTATCCTATTTTTCAAGTAAGGAAACTAAGTAACAGAAAAGTTAAGTAACTAGCCAGAAATCACAAACTAACCCATGGTAGCATCAGGACTAGAACCCATACAATCTTACTCCAGAGTATTTACTATATATTTACTATATAAAAACTTATATATTTAATTGATTTCCAGGATACAATATTATGGAGCCATTAGAGGTAATGTTTCCAAAAAGGTTTTCATAACATGAGGAGATATTTACATTATATGCTTGAAAAAATACATATATAGTATGATTTCAGCTATATAAAAAATATACAAAGAAAATGCCTGGAAGGAAAACACCAATTAACAGTAATTGTCTTTGAATGGTCCAGTCATGAGTCATTTATTTTCTTCTTTACACTATTCTGAATTTTTCTAATTTACTAAAATAAACATGTGTCTTTTTTTTTTTAATTCAGGATGGAAATAAAGGGAAATCATACTCAAGCCAAATTACTTTTATTAAAAATATTTTTTTCTTTCTGGCAATGTATTTTAAAATTTGACCAAGTAAATTAAGAAAGGCAACATATTTAACATAAAATGTCTAGAATTGCTTATTAAGGAAACAATGCTTCCTGTTTTAAGTAAATAAAAGAGGACCAAGATTAAGACTTACACATTCTTGAATTTCTACTCCCTTTACCCCAATATCTAGCACAGTGCTTTATGGAGTGTTAACTTCCAGCAAATAGCTGCAAAATGAATGACCTTATCCTTTTTAACACTTTTTAAAAAATCAGTAAGACATGGAAAAATTCCTTATAAAATTTGTAATGATAATTAATGCAACAGAAAACAGAATCGAAATTTGAAATTATCTAAGCCACTCAAAAAAATTAAAAACAGAACTACCCTATGACCCAGCAATAGCACTGCTAGGAATTTACCCAAAGGATACAGGAGCGTTGATGCATAAGGGCACGTGTACCCCAAAGTTTATAGCAGCACTTTAAACAAGAGCCAAATTATGGAAAGAGCATAAATGTCCATCAGCTGACGAATGGATAATGTGGTTTATATATACAATGGAATACTACTTGGCAATGAGAAAGAATGAAATCTGGCCATTTGCAGCAACATAGATAGAACTGGAAGGTATTATGCTAAGTGAAATAATTCAGTTGGAGAAAGACAGATACCATATGTTATCACTCATAGGTGAATCCTGAGAAACTTAACAGAAGACCCTGGGGGAGGGGAAGGGAAAAAAAGCTACAGAGAGGGAGAGAGGCAAACCATAAGAGACTCTTGGATACTGAGAACAAACTGAGGGTTGATGGGGGGACAGGGGAGAGGGGAAAGTGGGTGATGGGCATTGAGGAGGGCACTTGTTGGGATGAGCACTGGGTGTTGTATGGAAACCAGTTAGTTATATAAACCAATTTCCCGTGTCATGGAAATGAATTTTAAATATAATTAAAAAATGAAATTATCTAAGCCAAATTCAGATGAAATATAATATTCATTAAACTTTCAAAAGTATCAACTGTTTATGTATCAAAAGACTTAAAATAATTTAACCATTATTTTGATGATGGGATTCTAAAAACATCCCAAGGAAAAACCTGAGAATATGCATGATAGTCCCAATGATATTCCTGGTAACACCTAAAGATTAGAAACAATTAGATCTGTAACAGTACATGATAAGTTGAATATACTGTGGGCACCCTTAAAATAGAATATTATCTAGTAAAAGGATTTGTAGGAATTTATTTATTGATGTAGATTTTTCATAATACCTTAAGTTAAAAAAGGCAGGTAAAACAGTGTGATCCTAATTTGGTTAAAATAGGTAACTGGCAAAGAGCTAGAGATAAGTGCACGGAATATATAGATTGGAAGGCTATACCATAAAATGTCAGCAGCAGATATCTTTGCATAGTTTAATTATGGGTAGCTTTGTGTGTTTGTATTTTTTCATTATGCTCCATCAAATTCTTTAAAAAATATCTTCTAACCACTATAGAGTGTGTATTGGGGTGTTAGAGTGGTGCCAATTTTTCAACATTTCACATAGAAAAGATGGGGGGGTGGGGGTTGGGGATTCTGGATGTATGACTGCCCTAAGCTCTTACATAGCTAGCAATGCAGTATGGCAGCTAAAAAGACGTTAAGTCCAATCTTAAGTGACATCACTAGCAGCAAAACCTCCAGACTATAGGCAACAGTAGCTCCTTTGGGCTCCACAGTGGGCAAAGCACATTGATAATACTGCATTCACTTCTTGCATTATTTTAGGAAAAGAATTGACAAACTAGGGAGTCCAGAGCAAAACAAGCAGGTGGCAGGGACATCTGCCAGAAGCAAGGTTTGCCTGGAAAAGAAGAGTCTACTGGGAGAAATCCACTCTACCATCCCTCCCAACTTGGTATCTGTTTTCTTTTACATAATCCTCCCTGTGTATCTACCAGAAGGAAATATCCTAGGCTAATTCCCCAGAATAACACATTATATCCTCATGGAGGGTGGGAAATGGCTGGAGCTAGAGCTGGAGTTGGGAGTGCGCTCCTGGAGGAACAGAAAGGTCATGACAAGAGTAACTGAGCCAAAGTAAGAAGGAGAAAGACAAGCATGAGAAAGGGAAAGGGTAAACATACAAGCCTGGTGGGCTTACTGAGAGCTTTGAAACCCTGCTCCTGGCATGGGAGGAGTTGAGAAGTGGAGAGATGACTGGCAACTGCAAGGAAGCTTCCGTAGTAGTTTTTATGGGAGACTTTAATATCCCACTTACATCAATGGACAGACTATCCAAACAGAAAATTAACAAGGAAACAGTGGATTTGAATGACACATTGGACCAGAGGGATCTAACAGATATATTCAGAACATGACATCCTAAAACAGCAGAATACACATTCAAGAGCACATGGAACATTATCCAGAATAGATCACATATTAGCTCACAAAACAAGTCGTAACAAATTCAAAAGTATCAAAGTTATACCATGCACCTTTCCCAGCTACAGCACTATGGAAGTAGAAATCAAGCACAAGAAAAAATGTGGAAATAACACAAATACATGGAGGTTAAATAACATGCTACTGAACAATGAATGAGTCAACCAATAAATCAAAAATGAAAAAAAAAAAAAACACAAGGAGACAAATGAAAAGGAAAACACAGTGGTCCAAAGTCTTTGGGATGTGGCAAAAACTGTTCTAAAAGGGAAGTTTATAACAATACAGGTCTACCTCAAAAGCAAGAAAACTGTCAAATAAATAATCTAACCTTATACCTAAGGATATAGTAAAAGAAGAAAAAACAAAACCCAAAACCAATATAAGGAAGGAAATAATAAAGATTAGAGCAGAAATAAAGCAAATAGAAACTAAAAACAATAGAACAGGTCAATGAAGCTGGTTCTTTAAAAAGAACCAGGAGCTGGTTCTTTAAAAAGATCAACAAAATGATAAACTTTTAGTTAGGCCCATTCAAAACAAAAGAGAGAGAGAGGAGAAAGGACTCAAACAAAATCAGAATTCAAAGAGGAGAAATAACAACCAACATCACAGAAATACAAAAATTTTAAGAAATTATGAAAAATTATATGCCAACAAGTTGGACAACCTAGAAGAAATGGATAAACTCCTAGAAACATATAACCTCCCAAAATCTGATTCAGGAAGAAATAAAAAAATTTTTGAAGATGATTACCAGCAATGAAACTGAATCAGTAATCAAAAAACTCCCAAAAAACAAAAGTCCAGGACTAGACAGCTTCACAGGTGATTTCTTACCAAACGTTTAAAGAAGAGTTATTATCTATTCTACACTGATACCAAAACCAGATAAAGACACCAGAGAGAGAGAGTGAGAGTGAGAGAGTGAGAGAGTGAGAGAGAGAGAGAGAGAGAGAGAGAACTACAGGCCAATATCTCTGATGGACATAGATGTAAAAATCTTCAACAAAATATTAGCAAACCAAATCCAATGATACATCAAAAACATCATTCACAATTATCAAGTAGAATTTATTCCCAGGATGCAAGGGTGGCTCAGTATTTGTGAATCAATCAGTGTGATACATAACATTAACAAGAGAAAGGATAAAAACCATATGATCATGTCAATAGATGCAGAAAAAGCATTTGACAAAGCACAACATTCATTCATGATAAAAACCCCCAAAAAAGTAGGTTTAGGCAGAACATACCTCAATATAATAAAGACTATATATGAAAAACCCACAGTTAACATAATCAATGGTGAAAAAATGAGAGCTTTCCTCCTAATGTCAAGAATAAAACAAGGATGTCCAGTCTCACTACTTTTATTCAACATAGTACTGGAAGTCCTAGTCACAGCAATCAGAAAAGAAAAAGAAATAGAAGGCATCCAAATTGGTAAGGAAGAAGTAAAACTCTCCCTATTTGCAGATGACGTGATACTATCTATACATGGAAAACCCTGAAGACTCCACCAAAAAAACCCTGAAGACTCCACCAGCACTAATAAATGTAGAGAAATCTGTTGCATTCCTATACACTAACAATGAAGCAATAGAAAGTGAAATTAAGAAAACCATCCTGTTTACAGCTGCATCAAAACAATAAAATATCTAAAGTTAACCAAAGAGGTAGAAGACTATCAAACACCTCTGCAGTACTCTGTAGTACTCTGAAAACTATAAAACACTGATGAAAGAAATTAGGGATGATGCAAATAAGTGGAAAGACATTCCATGCTCATGAGTTGGAAGAACAAATATTGTTAACTGTCTATACAACCCAAAGCAATCTACAAATTTCATGCAATCTCTATTAAAATGCCAACAGCATTTTTCACAGAACTAGAACAAGCAATCATAAAATTTGTATGGAATGACAAAAGATCCCAAGTAGCGAAAGCAATCTTGAAAAATAAAAACAAAACTGAAGATATCACAATTCCAGACTTCAAGTTACACTACAAAGTGGTAGTAATTAAAACAGTATGGTATTTGCATAAAAATAGATACACATATCAATGAAATAAAATTGAAAACCCAGAAATAAATTCACAATTATATACTCAATTAGTCTTTTACAAAGGAAGAATGAAAGTACAATGGGAAAAGACAGTAACTTCAACAAACGTATCAGGAAAACTGGACAGCTACATGCAAAAGATCAAAACTGGAACATTTTCTTACACTATATACAAAAATAAACTTAAAATGGATTAAGGACCTAAATGTGAGATCTGAAATTTAAAAAAATCCTGGAAGAGAGCATAGGCAGTAATTTCTCTGACATTGGATATAGCAACATTTTTCTAGATATGTCTCCTTAGGTAAGGGAAACAAAAGCAAAAATAAACTATTGGGAATGCAACAAAATAAAAAGCTTCTGTACAGATAAAGAAACAATCAACAAAACTAAAAGACAACCCCTAAATGGGAGAAGAAATTTGCAAATGACATATCCAATAAAGGGTTAGTATCCAAAATATATAAAGAACTTCTACAACTCAATACCAAAAAAACACCAACACCAAAAAAAATAAAACAATATAATTAAAATGGGCAGAAGACATGAACAAATATTTCTCCAAAGACATACAGATGGCCAACAGACACAGGAGAAGATGCTCAACATCACTAATCATCAGAAAAATGCAAATCAAAACCACAATGAGATATCACCTCACACCTGTCAGAGTGGCTAAAATCACCAACACAAGAAACAACACATGTTGGTGAGGATGTGGAGGAAAAGGAACCCTCTTGCACTGTTGGTGGGAATGCAAACTGGTTCAACCACTGTGGAAAACAGTATAGCAGTTTCTCAAAAAATTAAAAATAGAACTACCATAGGATCCAGTAATTCCATTACTGGGTATTTACCCAAAGAATATGAAAATTCTAATTCAAAAGGATATATGCACCCCTATGTTTATTGCATCATTATTTATAATAACCAAATCATGGAAACAGCCCAAGTGTCCACTGATAGGTGAATGGATAAAGAAGATATGGTATATGTACAATGGAATTTTATTCAGCCATAAGAAATAATGAAATCTTGTAATTTGCAACAGCATGGATGGATCTAGAGAGTGTTATACTAATTGAAATAAGTCAGTCAGAGAAAGACAAATACCATATGATTTCACTCATATGTGCAATTTAAGAAACAAAACAAATAAACATAGAAAAAAACAGAGACAAACAATAAAAGATTCATAACTATGGAGAACAAACTGATGGTTATCATGGGGGAAGAGGAAGGGCAGATGACTGAAATAGACTAAGGGGATTAAGAGTACACTCATCATGATAAGTAGCGAGTAATTGCTCAATCACTATACTGTACACCAGAAATTAACATAACACTGTGTTAACTATACTAGAATTAAAAAAATTTTTTAAATAAAGAAAAAGAACAACCAAATGGAGTTTGTTGAAAAGTGACACATAAATTTTCCTATTTTTTTTCTGCAGAGGAATCATACTCAAATTGCATGTATCATTATTTTTTATTATAAAATAAGGTTTCATGTTTTTTTCTTGAAAGCATAATTTGGCTTACAAGCCCACTGGGTGAATTTTTTAACTTGTGCAGTCATCTACTACTTTGTTGTCACTCTAGAATTACAGGGTGGTGATGACACAACTCATGTAACAATCTCTGCTCATATTTAGAGGAGTTTGCCTAGGTTTTTAAGACCAAGAAAAATTTTTTAAAATGTTTATTTATTTTGAGAGAGAGATAGGGAGAGCATACAAGCATGAGTGGGGGAGGGGCAGAGAGAGAGAGGAAAGAGAGAATCCTAAGCAGGCTCTGCACTGTCAGCACAGAGCCTGATGTGGAGCTTGATCCCATGAACCACGAGCTCATCGCCTGAGCCAAAACCAAGAGTCAGATGGTTAACCAACTGAGCCACGCAGGTGCCCCAAGACCAAGAAAAATTTGAGGCATGTTTTGAGTATATAGATCTTAGGACTTTCCAACATGGGTATCAAATGAAAGACCAAAACGATAAACAGGGACTATTGAAAGGAAAATCATTTATCCTCTATTGGTAATGAATTCATTAAAGAGTGGCCTGAACTTAGAGTTAAAACATGGTGAGAATACCATGAGCCACTGATAATTTGAAGCTTTATGCTTAAAGTTTCATGAGACTCAAAATGAAATGTTGCTAAGTTAGAACACAGAGGATACTTGCTGTTGAAAACTAACCTAAATCCAAAAATAGCAAAAAATAATTTCTGTGATGTGATTTCAAGGATACGCAAGAAAAGGTAGGAAGAACATGGTTACATATTTTGTAAAGTTTGATACATCTGGATTTACATTTCTATCTTATACTTATTAGGTATGTGATTGAGGCAGATTAATGCACATATTTGAGTCTCAATTTTCTCATATGTTAAAAAATTTAATATGGATGAAAATTCTGCCTTATGTGATTATTAAAAGATTTTATGAGATGTGTATTATTCCTGCCATGCATATACCAATGCCTGTAATGTGAGTCTTCCCCACCCCATCAGAATCAAAGTATCAGAGGCCAACTTGGGTTTGGACTCTGCAACCAGTGATTCGCAACATGGCAGTATAAGGAACTCCATCATCATATGTGCCAGGGACTAGGAATGTAGATAAAATGTCAAAAACATCTTTCAGTACATGTAATGAAGTTTTAAAAAAATGCATTTGTAATGTGTCTTCTATCATTTTTATTGCATTCAATTCAGCAAGCATTTATTGAATGCCTACACCATCCATATTCATTCTCTAGTTTAGCAGAACTTCAGAGAGCTATTGCATTTTGATGTGAGGTCAGACACTGGTATTTCAAGTCTGTCGTTCCGACGTTGACAAGTCTTCTGTCCTCAACTCTGCAGGGCCAGTTTACCATCAAGCTCCACACTGGTACAAAGGAATTCTGTCAGCTTCATGAATTAAAAAATAATGCTTTCCACATAGTAGGAGATCAAATAGTTATTCAATAAAAAACAGAAGAAAAAAGGAAGGGATGGAAAAAGGGAAACAGAAAAGGGAGGGAAGAGAGAGGGACAGTCAGTCACACAGAGGACAGTCAGAAATATAGACAAAGGAACAGTCAGACAGAGGGACAGTCAGACTGACTGAAAGACTGTCTTCTTACCTATTTAATGGACTATTAAACATATTAAAAATAAGAGAAAGCATGAGGTTATAAATGGTAATGAAAAATGTCAACAGTAAGTGTCAAATAAAACAGATAAATCATACTAACATAAGTATATTTAATTTTTTTAAATTCCTATAATCTGCATAGTAAAACCAATCAGTCTTCACACACAAAAAAAAATCTGAAAACAGGTCAGATCCATCTGAGCTTTTAAGTGGGCTGCTGGGTTATTAAATCCAACCAGCCCCTATCTTCCCCAACGGCATTCATGTAGCCTTTGGGAAGCTCACAGGAACCAAACTCAACCCCTCTCTTAGAAACAGAGGATTGGCGATTATTCCAAGACAAAGGCCTCTTTGGCCTCCATTTTCTTAGAAAAGTCTCCGGGACAAGCTGAAGGCTTGTCTAGATAGACTGAATCAGACCAAGCTGCATGGTTCCTACGTAACTAGAGAGGGACTCCAATCAGCAAGGCCTGGCGGTTACATGACTAGGGTCAAAGGAGGGTTGGAGGAGAAGCTGGGGTGGTGAGGAGAACCACTCACCCAAAGTGCTGGGACTCAGAAGGTTTCGGTCACCCCTCAGAAAAAAATCTAAATATTTTTGCAACAAAACCTGCCTCCCATACCAACGAGCATATCGGCTTCCTTCACACCAACAACTTCACTGTCACAGGGCTCCCCTGGGACTTGGACATGGTTTCTACCACATGACAGGCCCTGTGTTTCCACTCACCCTCACCTCAGGCAGGAGCTGCATGACTATGGATGAACTGGGCAGGGAGGTTACTTTGCCCAGGGCCTTTTGCTGATGGAGACTAGCTGGCCAGGTCCGGGTTCATTATATAAGGTGCCTTCTTTAACCCTAAGGTGGCACTGCTGACAGATACCCATAGGGCAAACTTTAAATTGCTTTTCTCATAGCAGGTATGGGCTAATGGTGCTAACCCCTCTGTGGGTCACTCCTGTGATCATGGGCTAGAATTTGCAGGCTGCCTGCCCTGGACTGAGATCTGAGCTGGGGCTGACAGAAGACAAAGGAGGCCTTGCCTCTGTTATAGACTGTGGGCAAATCACACCTTGGCTCTAGGTCTCCATCTCTGCATTTGTAAGATAAAGGATCTAGAATAATTGATTTTAAAGGTCCCTCCTGTCTCTGATTTTACCTATAGCTTTTAAATCCGTATCTTACATCCTTCATCCAGCTAGAGATCTAACACTGGATGTTGACCCTTTAGTGCTCTAACCACCAGAAGCCAACAACCACAGGGTCAGGGATCCCCAGGCAGGACACCTCTGGAGTGCCAGATCTGATCTAGTCTCTCATCCTAGCCAGGTGAGTAAAAATCTCTCAATTAAAATTCCAACCCCAAACTGCTTATCATTTCCCTTTCCTTTGCTCTAATACAGAGCATCCCAGAGCAAGAGCCAGCCCTATACACAGCTTCAACAACCACTAGGATGACAACTACAAAGCCCAGCTGATGAACAGGACCCTTCATGTGCTGGCCAGCCTTCAGTTAAGGACTTAAAACACCAAGTATCTCTTGCACTTTGACAACATCTCTCCAATATCAGAATAATGGCCAAGCTCCAGGCAGTAGAAGGAGAGAAAACCCAATATCCTGGGGATATAATCCAATCTCAGCAGCTTTAAGCAGACCAAGGAAAACAAGTTTTATTCTTGCTGGGCTCTTAGTATTAACTTTTTCTGACATTGAGTTTCATGATCTGCCTATTTATGGGTGGGGATAGGGAGTAAAAAAAATAATCAGCTTTTCCATATTGATATTCCACAAGCTAGATGAGATCTCTAAAGCCTCTACAATCTTTTCTCTCCCTCCCCCTCTCTCTCTCTCTCTCTCTCTGTCTCTCTCTCCAAAGCTCACCCAGAAGTTTCCTTTAATTATAAGAGTTTCTTCTGTTTCATTTAGAGATGTGATGTTCAACATGGGACCTGGTTTTCAAAGCAGCCCCTTTCAGGCTAGCTTTTGTTCATCAGAGAAGCCTAGCTCATGACAGGAGTTACGGACACAAGACTGAGCAGACTCACCTCAGTGGTATGAAATTAAAGAATAAATGAAGGAGGCAACAGACTTCAAAAGGAAAGCCAGCCCCTCGGCAAAGGAAGGGGATGAGAACAAGAATACTAGGAACAGCCCAGATCACTTTCCCTTTGTCATTAGAGAGCCCCTGAGGACCGATTCCTGTTTGACTTGGAGCCTGTAGTTTTGACAAAGTCCCCGAACATGACCCCTAAATTGATTTTAAAACCTTCAGAAGAAGAAACTGAAATGATAAAACACACAGCACCCTTTAGAGACCATCTGCCAGAAACCACTCAACAGATGGGGGCTTAAAACTCTGTTAGCCTGCAGCCTGCTGGTCTTTGTTTAAACTTTAAGAGAATATGCAGGTGTTAAATAGGCCCCCAGGATTGTAGACCTCTTCAGGACACAGGTTCTAATGAGGACTCCATGAGAATTACTAGACAACTGGATTGGAACAGGCCTGCAAGTCTCCAGCCAAGCCTATTTCATTCTTCATTGAGAAGACATGCAAAATCTTCTCAAATCACAGGTGCTTAGACTATGTTTTCTATAGTTGAAAATTCACAGAGAAAGCTCTCAGAGAACATTGAAAGACAGCATGCAAAGCATAGGCTCACAATCCAAAATACCTAAAACTTGCAACTTTTCCTATTTCCATATTAGTTTCCTACATGACCTTGGAACTAGCAAATTCCAAAGAGGGTTTCTACTCCAAAACCACCACACTGAGGACAGAACTGAAGCCCACAGAGGAGAAGCTACTTCCTCAAAACTTTGTGGGGTGTTGGTAGAAGAAACAGGATCCCACCATAGGACAGTGTCCTTCCTGATCTGATATCTCTGCTACTCTGGGCCCAGTAGGTTGGTAGAGGGCAGGATGGACTAAGACAGGGAAGTGTACCATTCTACTTCTCTTTTACTGTGTAACAAATCACGCCAATACTTAGGGCTTAAAACAATGACACCAAGTCTGCAGTGTGGGCAGGGCTTGATGGAGTGGCTCATCCTTGTTCCACTCATGGTTCAGCTGGGCATTTGAAGGCTGCAGCCCGGAATCATCCAAAAGCTCATTCACTCACATGTCTGGTGATTGATGCTGGCTCTTGGCCAGGACCTCATCCAGGACACTGGCTAGAACACCTATAAGTGGCCTTTCCATGTGGCTACTTGGCTTCTTCACAGCACGGTGGCTGGGTTCCAAGGTCAGGGGTGGAGGTCATCGAGAGAGAGAGAGAGAGAGAGAGACAGAGAGACAGAGAGACAGAGAGAGAGAGAGAGAGCCAGATGAAGCTATTTCCTTTTCCAATGTAGCCTCAAAAGTCACACAGTATCACTTCTGCTGCATTCTATTAGGTGTGAGTCAGTCAGACAAGCCCACTTTTGAGGAGAAGGGAGACGTGTCAAAGAATCTGCAGCCATGTTTTGAAACTACTATACAGCCAAAGAATTCTTTTTCTACTACATGGGGTAGAAAATAGGGGTGGGTTTCCACTATTTTAAAGAATCCCACAGGAAAACTTGCTTTACTCTATGCCTACTCTATATAAGGCACTATAATAAACATTTTCTATGTATTATCTCATTTCGATTTCAGTGCTAACAAAAGAAGCACACTCACATTTTACAGATGAAGAAACAGACTCAGAGATTAGGTAACTTGACTATGCTCACTCAACTAGGAAATGGCAGAGAAAGGTCATATCACAGGTCTGGATCTAAAGTCAATTTTCTTCTCACAAGTTTTTCAGCACTGGACAGGAACTGGATCCTGGTGATGTGTGATGGTTAATTTTATGTGTCAACTTGAATGGGCCAAGAGATGCCCAGATATCTGGTTAAACATCATTTCTGGGTTGTCTGTACAGGTGTTTCCAGAACAAATCACCACCTGAATTGGTGGACTGGAATAAAGCAAATGGCCTTCCCCAATGTGGGTGGGGATCATCCAACCCACTGAGGGTCTGAGTATAATAAGAAGAGGGAAGAAGATTGAATTTTCTCTCTCCTCCTGACTTCTTGAACTGAGACATCAGTCTTCTCCTGCCCTTGGACTAGTACTTACACCATTGGTGGTGTTCCAGGTTCTCAGGCCTTCAGACTCTAACTGGAATTTACACCACTGGCTTTACTGGATCTCCAGCTTGCAGACTGCAGACCATGGAAATTCTCAGCTTCCATAATGCATGAGCCAATTCCTTATTATGAATCATATATACATATAATTCTATAGGTTTTGTTTTTTCTGGAGAATCCTTACTAGTACATGGTGCAACATCCTAAAAATGTTGAGCCCTAGAGAACTGTGTTGTGATTGAACCCGCTTCATATGCAATAAAATGAACAAAATTCTCTCTCCCAGTTGCTGGCAAAGTCTACCTATACAGACGGGAAGGTGGTTGGGGCTCTCACCTTGGATCGAGTACTCTTGTTGAGACTGGGTCTATCTGGGGTGCTAATGGAGGAATCACAAGTTCTTTGCCTGGCTACATCTTTCTCATCCTTCAGGCCCAGGTTCAATGTCATCTCTTCAAACTGTCCTTCCCTGATCACTATCAGAGGAGGTTCCTGTACACTGGTATGTTCCATCACTGCCCATTGTTTGCTTCCTTCACATTGTTCACTTCAATCTGTAATTACATATCTGTTTAGCCACTTGCTTACTCTGACTCCCACCCTGGACTGGAAGGTCCCCAAGGGCAGAGACAACTTCTATTTCATTCACCTACACCAAGTGTTTAACATAGTGCCTAGCAGAGAGCTGGTGCTAAATAAACATTTGTTGTGTGAATATGCAAATGAATGGAAGAATGACCTTAGACTGTGAAAACGCTGACATCAGTTCTTGACCCATTGATGCTAGGACCACAGTCCATACCCCCAAGCCCCACCATAGAAAAACCAGGCACAGTAGCAGTGATCTTAACAAAGCACTTACTTAGAGTCAGATACTCTGCTAGCACGTTACACACCTGAATCTCATTTAATCCTTACAACAACCTGTGGCACAGGCATTGAACTATTCCCATTTTATAGATGAAATATGAGGTTCCTAGAAAATATATGTAATGCTGCTAGAAAGAATCAAGGCTGAAATTCCCACTGTGGTCTGTTTGATTCCACAGCCTTCTCTCTCTGTTATTAGGCAATACTGCCAATTCCGGGCTTCTTTAAAGGTCTAATAAAAAAGCAACTGGAGATTAACTTTGAACCATTGATTTTTCTGAAAAACAAAAATTCCATGGCAGAATATCTAGAATCTAGAATATCTTTTCCTCATGTAAAGCTAGTATTTGGAGCAGGTCCCTGCTTACTGGTGACAGGTACCCAAATTGTAGGAGCCATATTCATGAGCCCCTTGAAGACCCATAGGGGGTGGTATGATGAGGGTTGGCCTTGCTTGAACCCTTTAAAAAGAGGATGACTTGCTGTAAACTATATTAAATTATATCTCAAACTCTCAACTTTCTGTCTAGGCCTATGGTTTGATGCGGAACTTGGCCACCAGGCCACCTCCAGCACCTCCCCTCCTCTAGTGTTTTGTGATGCACTTAGGTAACTGAGAGACCTGTTGGTGAGGGAGGCCTGAAGTTTTCTGGGATCCACCACAACCCTGGGACTTTAGACTACTTTAGGAGGAGTTCCTATAACTGTTCCTAGTTACTAGCTTTGAGATACTGATTGTGCTCTAAGCTCTTTATGTTTGCCACTCAGTCTACTATATTTAAGCCATATTCTCAGTGTCTTCACACCTGAGAGAGAGAGAAATAGAATCTTGCTTGCATTTGCCAGCCCTTCTATTCGTCTTGTAGAAACATAATGGAGTAAGCCATGTAGATGTTGTTATGCTAAAAGAACCACAGTCCCTGAGATGAATATCATGCATTCCTATTCTTCTCACAGAATCTCAGGATTGGAAGGCTGCCAAGTCCATGTCCCATCTCAAAGCCTTTGGCAATGACAGCTGATTCTTCTTCCTGTCCTCCACCAGTTCCAAGCATGCACGCGTGCGCGTGTGTGCCTGTGTGTGTGTGAGAGAGAGAGAGAGAAAGAGAGAATGTTGGGGGAGCGGTGTCACTATAATCGATGAGTGGCCAATACTGACTGATAGAAAGGTCTTCCTTAATTAGAACTTCAATTTGACCTTCCTCAAACTGCCTTTGGGAAATTGGGAGTGGGGGTAGGGGGAAGAGTCATTTTTTCTCCTCTAATCAGTACACTATTCATGATAATTTGTTTCAACTGTTATGAAATTTTAAAAACATTGGTAGCAGGTGCTCTTAAGAAAGATTGCTTCCACAACCAAACCTAAAAACAAATCTCAGGAACAATTAACTACAGGTAGTAGACATATAAAAAATGGTTGAATGAATGAATGAATGAACAAGTTTCTTCAAACCAATAAAGTAGAGGTTTCCATTACATTGTTTGTAGATGCTATTGGGTCACCATTCAGGTATATCAGTTTTGAAGGGAGAGGAAGAAAATATCTCACAGACCTCAAAGACATGGCAGATGTTTCTATCCCTCTCCCTGACCCTAGCCTGGGAAAACAGAAGAAGTATTACCTTAAATTTCCCAATCCCTCAGTGTCCAGCATAAGGGCTAGCACAGACTGAATGCTCAGCAAATTTTCAGAGAATTTCCAGAAATGGAAAGAGACCCAGAGACTGTACAACCCAACCATTGTCCTCCCAGGAATACAAAACAGAAACAAACCAATAACATTCAGAGGTTAGGCCCAGATATACTGAACATGACCTCAGGAGCTCCTAGAAAGCTAGTGATTTGACTATCATCATCCCTAAATACCTCTGCATCTGTTATGTTGCCTAAAGTTCCTTTAATGAAATACTAGAGTCCATCACAACACATATTGTCAACCTTTCCCTTCTAAAGCATCAAGACCAAAAGAAAAGATCAATTAACCTCAACTCACACTAAGGTATAAAGGACTGTTGGCAGGCACTTTCTGGAAACCAGCTACAAGCAAAAGACTGAATCAAGTGAGTCCTAAATCTCTGCTTCTGTGGACTAAGTGTTAAGAATAAACTGAGATTGCTTGTCTACCCTTTGGGAGGGGGGGCACATGCAGAAAGGTAGTCTGTAAGGACATTTCAATGGCCTTCCCTTCTTAAAAGATGCAAGACTCACAACAAGGATCCCCATGGTGCTCTTTGACCCTATACTTATTAGGTGTTGGCCAGCTCTCCAGTGCTTTGCAAAGACTTCTAGTTTCCTATTACTTACACATTGGGGCAAGCTCCAAGATGTCTGAATGAGGACCCACAGAACAAGGTACATTTTAAGCATCCTTAGTTTACTCTGGAATGATACTTTCTACTCACAGCTGTATGAATCAGCTGCCCACAGATGGCAGGTGCTCCAACCACATGGTCTAAGGCAATGCTTCTCAAATGTTAATATGTACACAAATCACCTAGGGATCATGTTAGAAATGCAGATTCTGATTCAGTAGATTTGGCTAGACCCGAGATTTTGCATTTCTAATGAGCTCCCAGACAATGTCTATGCTGCTGATCCACAGACCATACTTTGAGCAATGAAAGTCTATTCAATGAGGTAAGTCCTGAAATTTACTGAGTGCAAGAAGCCTCTTGGGAGCATGTTAAACATGCACTATCCCCAGGCCCTCAACCTCAAAGACTTTGATTCAGCAGATCTGAAGTAGGGCCCAGGAATCTGCATATTTAATAGACCCACCCAAGTCTATCTATAGAAGGCAGTTAGCCAACAGTACTTTAAAAGATACTGACACAGAAGACTTTGTGGAGGGTGTGTCCCCTGGTCTGTCCAGAGCAGAAACAACACACCTGCATCCACTCCTCCTGACCACCGAGAACAGGGGCTCTCAAACTTTAGAGGGCATCAAAATTACCTAGAGCACTTGTCACAGCGCTAATTGCAGGGCCACCCCTAGAGTCTCTGATTCAGTGGGTTTGGAGTGGGGTCTGAGAATTAACACTAACAAGTTTCCAGGTGATGCTCATGTGGTCTGCCTGCCACACTTTGAAAACCAGTCTAGGTGAAAGGTAATCTTATCAAAATCACCAGAGCAGCTTTTCAACCCACCCCTATGTTCCCATACTCATTATAATGTATCTTGAGGGTGTAGGAGCTAGTGGTATGTCTTTTAAAAGAACTCCTCAGCTGCTGAGTACACTTCAGGGAACAAGCTCTCCAAAGGAACGGCCTTTAATCCTGAATAGATGATAAAGTTAAATATGTACCCTTAGGGCCCCAGAAGGACCAGGGGTCTTGCTTGCTAATTGGTTTGGGGTTTCAGATGGGGCTGTGCCTTCTATCCCTGAAGAAGTCCTTAGGCCCAAGCCCAAGGAAAGACCCCGCCATGCTAAGCAGGAGGGAAGCCCCTACATGGGGTGGTGGGACCCCATTCTCTCAGTCCCCAAAGAAAAGGAGGTCATGGCTTCCTCCACTGCCCAAACAGCCTCCAACCTGATGAACTCAATAATTTATTACCCCACATGATGGGAGCTTTGGTTTAGCTCAACTGCATGGTTGTCCATACGGAAACCAGGGTGCCACTTTTTAATTCATTGAGTCCTTCCTTAGATTGCAACAAGACAGGAAGAGAAGAAATGAGTCCTCTTGTATCATGAGATGATACACATTCTCCCCAGGACCTCTGGTAACTAGTTGTGGCCCCACCCCTAAAACTGCCCGAGGCTCTGGGAAGCAGGTTCACGTTGACACGCAAAGGGCAGCTTTAGCCTGAAGAAATGAGGGCTCCTCACCAGGAAAGAACAGCCTTGAGAAATATTTCAGGGAAGAGATGACAGCCAGAAAACAGCCATCCTAGACAAACAGTACCTCGGCTGAGTATGTGTACATCGAGCTGGGACATGAGAAAAAGTTTCATTGGGGTTTGGCCTGCCCTGTGGTCTCAGTGCAGGTGAAAGTGTTGGGTCTCACAATCAATGAGTGTGAGCATCGCAGCTTCTTTTTTTACTTGTAGGTAATGATTCCACTCCCTTTGCCCTCTTGCCACTCTGAGTTTGTGAATTACACCAGACAACAAGTTTCTGAGGCAGCAGCACAGGATCCCACGTATCAGGAACCTACTTGCACCAGGCTCCAATTTGCCAAAGCTTAGGGACAGTTTTGAGGCAGGCACCACCTTCCATGAGGTGATGTGTAGCCAGGTAACGGAGAAGGAGAGGGAATGCTCAGCATGTTCCCACATTCTAGGCTCTTTTGGAACAGTTTATGATTCAAATAGTCTGTCTTCTTGTTGGACCATGAGTCCTAATCTTGGTGATGAAAATATACATAAACCCTGTAAATACTATTAATAAGAGCTGTAAAATATGACAATTATAACTAACATTTTTGAGATTCAGATGATATAGGTAATGTTGTTCCCATTTTATTTTATTTATTTATTTATTTATTTTTAGTCTTTATTTATTTTGAGAGAGAGAGAGACAGAGTGTGAGCAGGGGAGGAACAGAGAGAGAGGGAGACACAGAATCTGAAGCAGGTCCCAGGCTCCGACTGTCAGCACAGAGCCCGAAGTGGGCTTGAACTCATGAAGCATGAAATCATGACCTAAGCCAAAGACGGACACTTAATCTACCACCTAGGCACCCCTGTTGTCCCCATTTTAAAGAGAAGGACACAGAGACTCCGAAAGCTAAGGGAATTCCACAAAGCTACCCCTAGCTAACCTGGATCTGTGTGTCACCAAAGACCTTACCTGTCCTCTATATCCTGCTGCTTCTCCCCTCACATACAACCCCAACACTGTAAAATGACCCTGGAAGGTAGGAAGAAGGAAAACATAATCTTGCCATCGGAGCCAGCTATGACATCCTCACTCCCCAGAACAAAACTATTGGTCTTGTTCAAAATTCTTACAAGTTTGAATTTGAAGAGAAAAAAACTTCAATGAACCAGGACACGTGAACCAGAAGTCAAGGGACATACTCAAGTCTGGGCAAGAAGAGTGGGCACAAGAACTGGGATCAGGGCATGACTGGAGGGATGCCCACATCCACCAGCAGCTGCATCGGTACCTGCCAGGGTCTGTGAGTGGAGTCAAGGGGGATATCCCCTGGGCCACACACGCCCAGCTGATACTGAGTCCTGGCTACAGGGGGGGGCCTGTGTGTATTGCAACCCTCACACTCATACTAAGCCCAGTAGAAAGTGCCTGTCTCCTCCTCTAGGCCCATTAAAGCTAATTTCTCCTCTCACAGACACCCCGCTGAGTGTCTGCCAACTCAGGAAAGGACTTTGAAGCTAATATAGCTTTGCCCATGGCAGAGATGCACAAAGCAGGAAAACCAGAGCGAGAATCTCAGAATATGCAATAAAATGGAAACCCCTCCAATGTTCCCAGAACCAAAGCATTAAAATAAAATCATCTGACAATTATTTGACTGGATCAAGAAAGTAAAGTCATTTTTGAAGTGGCCACTAATCTTCAAAAATAACGAGTGTGATTTGATCCGTGGAAGGAAGCAGAGTGCTTGAAGATTTCACTGCCTGAGGCTCTGCACTTTCGTGAGGTATCGACAAAACCTGGAGGGTGAGTTATGGGGGGTGGGGGTGGGGTGCACGACCACTGTGAGCATTTGCAGAAGTGGTAGGCGTCAACTAAGTTAAGATCAATGATTTCCTTGATTACCTTGTTTCCCCCTCTTTCAAGCCTGGTCTCCGTCTCAATTTCTATTCCTATCAGCCAGAAAAATAAAGATTGTTTACAGAGCCGAAATAATACCTGCTTGGTTTATCTTATTTTAGAAACAATAAAAGCTAGGGAGTTGCAGGGATTAAGGAGGAAAAAATCAATTGTGTTCTTTCATGTTGGAAACATTAAAAAATAAGTCACCCAGCTACCTGCTCTAAGGCCCAATTTGGCTCTCCATTACCCAGGGCGATTTCCAATTTCATCCTGCAGCTTCCCAAGATTTAAACTCGACTGAACTATAACAGGGTGCCCTTGACGAACTCCAAGAAACTTTTTCTGGTCAATTTTTGACAATTCTAGGCTATGAATCTGATGTTACAAATGTCCAAAGAAGTGCAGATGTTTGCTTTGGGCATTAACACCTAAACACAGCCAGTAGTCTCAATTTGGATGAATTGCTTTAAATGTTTTCAAAGTGTTTCATATCTTGTTACTTCATAGTATCTTTCTAAGGAAGGCACCTCCTTAGAAGTTGGTGGCCTGCAACACTGTGTGGGTTTTTCGTTTCTAGCCCTTTCTCCTCTCAGGGGACCAGCTGCTCACTCCAAAATACCTCAAATCTGCAGTCATAGGCCTTGAGTACCTCTGTAGGTGAGTGGCCCTGTATGATTTCACCAGGAAGCTCCAGGTGAACACCCAGAAACCCTCAGCTCTGTTCTGAGACAAATTCACTGGCTGGTGTTTTGAGAAGGAACCCTGAAGTTTGGGGTAAGGAATTCCCTAGAGACCTATTTTAGCACAGCACCTGTTTCTGAAGACTATCTCAGGGGACCAGGATTCAAAAAGCATGTGATGAGAAATGCCTCCTTCACCTTGGAACAGATCCTGCCAAGCAGATGAGGGCTGGGTTTGAGAAGGCAGGCATGGGAGATAGGCGCTCACCATTCCTGGGCGCCTCACCTGTGCCAGGCAATAAGCTAGACACATTACATCCTTTCTCTTGTAATTCTCAATTGATTAATTTTATAGAGCACATATAAATATCCACCTCCCCATTTTGTACATGGGGAAACTGAGGTTCTGAAAGGGTAGTTAACTTGCCCAAGATCAGAGTTGTCAGCAGAAGAACACACAGGGCTGGCTGGAAGCCCCAGCTCTTCTTACTGGCTGTCCCCACTGAAAAGGAAACGGTGATGGAGGAGGTTGTAGCCCCTTTTGGTATCTATGCTGCATCGTTGATCCACGGATCAGTCTTCAGACCTGTCAGTGCATCCCCTTCCGCCAGTGCTAAAATGACTCAATAGTAATAATAAGCACAAGTTTTGGAAGTGTATGCAAGGAGGCTGCAGTGAACTGAGATCCATCTCGGTAGTGCTGACATAAGCATCAAGCCAGAACACAAAAATATCTGAACGCTGCACGCAGGATGGATAGGCTGCCAAATATGGCGACAGTGCACCCCCATCCTTAGGCGTCCCAGACTCCTCTGTGCTCAGCGGGCATGCTGAGGCTGCCCCACCTCCAAGCCCCTGCACAGGTGGCTCCCTCAGCCTCCAGTGCTCTTCTTCCGCTTTACTTCTGGTCTTGCTTCATGGCCAACTGCAAGGTCCCCTTCAGAGAGAAGCCTTCCCTGACCTCCCTGTCAAACGCTCTCAAGGCCCCCAGGACTTTTCGTTGATGTCCCTTTTCTATTTCATCATTCCTAAGTGCCTGTACAATACCTGCCTTCCCAGCGAGGCTGCTAGGCTGTAAACTCGAAAGGGGGCCAGGACCCCATCTGTTTACTTACCATGCTATCGCTGGCTTGCAGTATACCCTCATAAACACATGCTGGCCGCTTTACAACTGCCTCAGGACTCTGAACTAAGCCCCTTACAGAAGTACAGTCCATCATTTATTTATTCATTTACTCTTCAACTAAGTGTCAGACACTGTGCTGGGGATTAAGAGCATAACAGGCAACAAGGCCAAGAGCAAACAACACAAATGTACAACGTGACGGGGAGGTAAAAGCTAGCTACAATGACAAAGTAAAGCAGAATAGGGGACTAAAGAGTGGCAGTGTGGCCAGGGATGGCCGGTGGAGGAGACAGCAGAAGAGGAGAATCCTGTATGTGTGGAAGGAGTAAACACCAGGGGATACTGGGAAGAAGAGAGTTCCAGGCAGAGGACTCCTTGAATGCAAAGACTCTAAGGCAGGTGCCCATGTGGCAGGGTCCAGGCAAGGCCAGGCAGCCGCTGTGTCTGGAGTGAAGTCTGGGAGGGGAGAGTAGCAGGAGGTGAAGTCAGAGGGGTAGCCTGGATCAAGACGATATAGTAACAACAGCTGGTACCAAGCACTGTTCCAGGTGCCCTCCAAGATCCCATCATCCCTATCTGACAAGGCTAGGCAAAGAAAGGTCAACTGTCTGCTTGGTAATATAAGTGGCAGAGCTGGGATTTGAACCCAGGCAGTCTGATTCCAGCCCATGCTCTTGCTATATACCACCCCTTTATGCCCTGTACATAAGGTTGTCAGAGAAAATACAGGATGCTTGTTACATTTTCATTTCAGATAAACAGGAAGTCATTTTTTTACTTTAAGTATATCCCAAATACTGTGTGGGCATTGTGTTTTGGTTGTACATTTGTCAGGGTTTAGTTTGGTTTTGTGTGGTTTTTTTGGTTTGTTTATTTTTTGGTGTTTTTGTGTGTGTGGGGGTTTGATTTGTTTTGTTTTGTTTTGCTTTGTTTTGTTTGTTCTTGGTCAGATAATCGCCACTATCTGTAAGACATAATAAACTCTGGTTTTTCCTAAATGTGCTGGAATCTTTTAGAGCAGAAGTCAGCATGCTTGTTCTACAAAGGATCCGATAGCAAACATTTTGGGCTTTGAAGGCCACATTCAGTCCTTGTGCCATATTCTTCTTTGTTTGTTTTTGGTTGCTGTTGTTTTCAACAAACCTTTGACATGTAAAAACCAATCCTAGCTTGCAGGGCATGCCAGCCACGGTTTCTGATCCTTAATCTAGAAGGTTCTGAGTAATGGACAGACATGTACTGACTTAGGTCTTGATGCTTGGCATTTGAGAAAACTCTCATACATTCCTAAGTAACAACATTCACACCTTACCCACAATACTCTTATTTAGAGACCATGAAGGAGCTGGTTGACTTGTGGTTTAACATGGGCTAGAAGAATAGCTCCCTGCTGGCCTCAGAGTTGGCATTCACTTTGGCATTATGGTTAACCCATGGTTCCTGATTGACCTGGCACTGAATAAGCCTTTTCTGAGGATCACATGTGTCTGAGATGGTGATTTGGCCCCAGGGCTCCCATGCCTCTAAGATGTATCGGAGATGAACAGGAATTGCCTTATGTGTTCCATGTCTCCTTGGGCTTCTTTCTGCTCCCTGTCCTTCTGTGTGTTTGCATCAGAGACCCTGGCACCCACTTTGGCTTCTTCCTCTCCCCTCAGGCTGTACTCCTGCTTTATTCATCACCCATCCTCATGGGTGACCACCTCCTGGCTTCTGCTGCTTCCCATTCTTTCTTCTCCTAATTAAAGACACTTCAGCCAAAGTGCATTCCCTCTTTCATCAAACCTTCAAGTTTCCCATTTTCTGGACATTTCAGATTTGGCTGGAAGAGTCTTAGAGGCGAGGCTTGTTTCCCTTTTTTTTTCTATGCCCTACGAGGCCTCTTCATGGGCATGGAAACCACTGCCCCTTTATGCACATGGTGTACATTATCCTATTGACTTTGCAATGCACACTCCACTTTGCACATTATGAAGATACTAGAATATCTGCCAAGTGGAACCCTTTCATGTCCCATCTCCTCCTCTGTGTGTCTAAGCTGTCCCCTCGCTGCTCACTGGCCTCCTCTCTTTTCTGAAGTTAACCAGTTTGCATGCAAGTCTACAGGACCCTCACACAAGACTTCTTTCTTCATTATTGTGTCTTCCTATTCCTTGAAAAAATCCATCATCCTGCATGTAACTTAGGTTTTCTGTCTGCCTTTCCATTTAGAAAATTTAGTGGGTGATTTAGCTAACTATATGGTACCTGGTATACAAGAAAAGGTAATAAAACAGCCAAGAAATAGTATAGACTGAACCCTCTACCAGGTACTTAGGAAGTTCTAGAGAAATAAAAGATCCTTGGATATGCACGCATGTGCATATATGTGCACACGCATGTGTGTGTGCATGCATGTGCACATGTGTGGGTAGAAGGAGAGTAACGTCATTTTGATTTAGTCTTCCCAGGACAGATACAGTGCAGGAATCTTCCCTTTGACATCCTCTCTAGGGAGTTTCCAGTGTCTGGCTTTGACCCATCTGACTGTTTTAAATCAGAAACACTCTGGCTTTTGGGCTGGATTCAAAATTATAATAAGAGAGATGTCCATAAGTTCTCTCTCTCTTTTCCATAATCTGGCCCTGTGGGTTGTACGATCTTGTGCTATTTGTAGCTGGAGAAACCCATTAGTGATAGGTACCATGATGAAAAGATCTGAGTATTTATTTAACAACACTGCAGATGAAAGTATTAATAAGTCATCGCTTCCAAAGTCAAAAGCCATTGTCACATTAATTCATTTGTGCACACAAGATGTCCATTGCTTCTAAGAGTGCAAATAATGGCTTTGCCAATATGAAAGCAAAACACAATTACTCAACAATAAACACACTGTACGATGGTAAAAGCTGTTATCAATAGCATGTCTGAAGCCAAAACAAAGGAAGTATTACAGGATTTTTTTCTAAACCCCTGCTTATCATTCTCATGGAGGTAAAGTCATTTTTTTTTTTTCCCTGACACAGGATGGGTGACTAAGATAGAAGTGTTTTACTTAGTCACCATTTTACTCCTATGTTCAGGCTAGGCAGCTTGGCCTCATTTTATCTAGCCAGGAAATGGGAAGATGAATTCTAAAGGAGAATTACTTAAGGTCTTCAGAATAGGTCTGTTCATTGAACATGTATGCATTTTATTTTTTTCCTCCTTGACATTGGAAAACTAGCTTTAGAGTTGCTTTATTCTGGCTGTGAATATTATACCAGCCTTCTAGATAAACAGAAGCCTGCACAGCGATGGCCAATCACCATTAACACTGAGAATCTTGTCTGATAGCCTTAACCATGGGGATAAAAGCAATGGTAAATACAGTCCATTTTGGGTATATATACATATTGGGAATACACACACATACACACACGCACAGTATAATCTTTTTCCATATAGTCATAAGAATGCCAGCACAATTCAAGATAAATGTATAACAGGCAAAATCTCTCATCACCACTCACCCCCCACCCTGCCACACACACTTTTCCATTTGCTCAGCCTGTCTCTGGAGTCTGAGTGACTAACTGGGTGAGAGCCTTGGTTCCAGCACTTGTTATCTAGGTGACCAAGCTCCTCCAGTGAAGAAGCTCACCGAGGCCCAGCCTCCTTGGGGATGTCCCAAGTGCTGGACTTCAACAGCAAAATGGACCCACTAGATACCATAAAGTCTTCCCCCTTGATCTTTGTGAACTAGTCTGACCTATAACCTGCTTCAAGTGAGGGCCAGTGGAGTCCTGGGTTACCCTATTTGGCTGCCACTTGCCTCTCTGCAACAGTCATTACAGACACTAATGCTGGGATCACTGCCCATTTTCTTCAGGGTGCACGGAGTGTTTGGAACCCTGTAATCCAACCATGCAGAGAACTTGGCAGAAAACTCCCTAACCTACAGTAAGATCAGGTGAGCTGTCCTCAACACACTTCAGCACACCCTGCCTCCTTCCCCAGACTCTGAAGGAGCCTCTGGCTGTTTTCATACCTACGCCCCTCCAGACTCTCATGGTGCCCCCTCTTTCCCTTCTGCTCTAAAGGAAAAAAAAATGCCCGTGGCTGTAGGCTTTCTAGACAGTTCTGATGAATTATCTCTGCAGCTCTGATCATGCCTGCCAGGGGACACAGGGCCCACCTGCCCAGAGAGAACACATTCCCTCTCTTAAGAACTTTGTTGTTACACTGCAGAATCTGGCAACTGCTGGGCCTTAGCGACCCCTTATCCACTAACAGAGAATGAACTTAGGGACCAGACATGGGCTTACGTTGCTGAAAAATGAAGATATTAGGCCCTGTTGATAAATGTGGGAGGTAGCATAGTAGATAGGAAGAGAGAACAGGCTTTAAGTGGGGCATGTTTCTTAACCCTGGAAGCCTCAGACCTCCTGTGCCAAATGGGGGCAATAACAAGGATATCAATGCTTTGTCCAGAGAAGCAGGCACTGCTGAGAATCAGCTCTTCACTTCTCAGCTGAACCTGGAGGGCAGCATCACTCAGGGGCTGTGCAGTTACACTTTTTCTGGAGAAGTAAATCCTTTGAAAGCAAGAGCCAGCACTGGCAAGCAAAACAAAGGAGACTGGAAATGATTTCTGGTGGAATTTAAGCAAAGAGTACAGAGCAGAACTTTCTCCTTCTGCTGTGTGCTGGAGAATCTCTTGGTGCCCCCATTAAAAAGACCACTGGCTCATCCCTGGGCTCCCCACAACTGCAGGCAGAGGTTCACATTTGGGAAACATTGTCTCCTATAGATGAGAGCCACCCTCCCAGACAAAGTCAGACTTCTGGATGGGGTGAGAAATCTCTCCCACTGGATTCCAGTAATGAGACCAGAAGTTGAGAAGGACTTTATGCAGGAGACAAGGAGAATACAATGTATATTTAGTATCTGATTTAGACGGTTCATTTAAAAATCAGGAAGCATTCACCTCTACTCAAAAATGGCCCATTCTAGGTTAAATTCTTAATTATTCTGGAAAATGCAAATGAGAAGCTATAAATATAGAGTCGGGGAATAATCACGGTCTGCACAGTGTAAATTCAAGTCAATCGGTAAAGGGGGAAAGGAAATCATTTGCCTTTGACATTAAATCCAGCTGTTCTTTAAAGTCAGTTTTCCCCAGCCGAGGATTTTGCATTTGCTATGACCAAACCATCTCCAAAACCTTCTGGGTTTAGACAATACTTAATCTGAACATCTAATAGTTCATTCTTCTCTAACATCATTGAACACTTCCATTAAACCAAAGTTATTATTACCAACATTATGAGGCCTGTCAGAAGCAAGCCCATTGTTCAAACGAATTGACCTCCACTACAATTGACCTTAACATTGCTCAACTCTTTGACAGTCAATTATCTCCTGATCTCCCTTCAAATGGGCCTCATTGCTGAAATAACTAATCCATTATGGAGGGAAGGTTGTTTTAATAGCTGAGCAGAGGGTTGCTTTTTGCAGTTGTCCAGTGAGTATATGTTGTGGAGCAACTTGTAGTCCTCGATCATCTGACAAGGGAAAAGCACAGTGCCAGATCCATGTTTCAAGAGAGAGAGAGAAAAAGATGTGTTAGGACTCAGGTATAACTGAGAGTATGTTAGTCCTTAAAATATAGCAGCTCTTGGAGATGTACCCTACTGTGCCACCATACTATGAAACAGAAGAAGAAATGGGGAGACAGGGGGCCTAAGTGACTCACTGAAGGTTCCCGGTCACACAACAAGGCTGGGGAGAGACAGGTTGGCCTTTTCCAAGCTCTAAGAGTCTATGGCAGCGCCCAATAATGGGCTCTGGAGTCAGTCGATCTGGGTATGGATCTCGCACCACCATTTTCTATCTGTGTGACACTGGACAAGTTGCAAAGCTTGTCAAACCTTGACTTCTTCATCCGTATAATGGGGTAATGGTGTCTATTACATACGGTTGCTTTGAGACTTAGATGACATATAAGGTACCAGTTCAGGACCAGGTCCATAGCAGGCAGCAAAAGAGTGTTATTACAATTGTTATAAATGTCATCATCCCTCTAGGCACTTTGAGGGTGAGTTTTTCTCCCAGAGATATGGCCCCCAAATGATGTGATGCCTTGGCTCGGATGGAGGTCTTGACATTGAGAACCACAAAAATAGGGATTTTCCCAGGTCATGAATGAGGACTAATAAAATAGGACAGTTAATAAAACTGAGTGCTTCATAAATCAGCAAATTGTTTCCTCATCAAACCAGGCTCAGCCTCCATGTTTATTAGCCATTGGAGACCCAGCTGCCCCTGGAGTTGCTCATAGCACCTCTGTTGCAGGGAAACCAGTTAGTTCTGCCTGATAGGTCAGAGGCTGTGGCAGAAGGGTTAAGGGCATTTTCCTGGTGTCCTTTTAATATCAGTTTTGAGGGCTGTGGTCTACAACTTACTTATGATTTATCTCAGCCCCCCAAGATCCCTGAAACCTTAACCCCAAACCCCAAGACACTAAAAGGTAGTCTTGGCTCCTGTTCCTATATAAAAAGGCTTGGGCCGGGGCGCCTGGGTGGCGCAGTCGGTTAAGCGTCCGACTTCAACCAGGTCACGATCTCGCGGTCCGTGAGTTCGAGCCCCACGTCAGGCTCTGGGTTGATGGCTCGGAGCCTGGAGCCTGTTTCCGATTCTGTGTCTCCCTCTCTCTCTGCCCCTTCCCCGTTCATGCTCTGTCTCTCTCTGTCCCAAAAATAAATAAAAAACGTTGAAAAAAAAAAAAAATTTAAAAAGGCTTGGGCCAATCTGGGGAGGTTAGTGTAGTGAGAGAAGAGAAAGAAAGGAGGAGAGAAGGGGGTTCCTTCAGGTTTCCATGCCTATTTTCAAGGCTTCTTATAACTCCCCCCAGTAACAACTTATTTATCTTGCCCTCTCAGCCACCTTGGGAGGTAGAACACACCAATCTACAGAAGACAGACAAGGAGACAGGGACCAGAGACATCCTGTGAACTCCTTGTAGTCAGCCATGAATACACCATAGATTTCTCTCAACCCTAACCCAGCATGTCCAATAACTTCCCTACTTGAAGTCATTCCCTTGACTTCTGGACACAGTATTTATCGCAAAGCTCCACAAGGTCAGGGAGAGGCATTGGGATGACTCCAGGACTGAGCCAAGGAGAAGGGGGAAGGTAGGCCCAGCCACAGAGATACCCGGTAGTAGTCATTATATGCCTGAACACCAAATGGGCAAATGGGCCAGTGGTGTGCTGAGGCCTGCTCCTATAGAGTTTGAAGAACCTAATTGTGCTTATGTCTTCCCAACCTCTAGTTCAGTGACTTCACATTTGTAGCCTAAAATTGGTCATGATGAGAGTATTTAAACCACAAATTTCAGCAAATGCCACCAATGTGGAAGTTTTTCCTTCAGAAAGTTTTTCCTTCAGAAAGCACACCATAGGGAAAGCCCCATCTTTTATTCATGCATTCATGAAACATTCTTCAGGCACTCTCTCTAGGCCAGGCACCGTGCAAGGCACCACAGATACATAAAAATAAATAATGGATCTTGTCTGCTTATGTCTTCTGTTCTGTCACTGGCTTGATCTATCCCCTTAGGAAACACAGGGACTCATAAGAGCAAAGACATTCAAGTCCAGCCGTTTTGCTTTTTGTCATCAGCTTCAATCATAATTATGTTGGGAAAGAATTTGAAATTCTGGCTTAGAATGAAGGTTGGAAATCATGTTCAAACTCATGGATACTTCATTTTCATGACATTTGTTTCTGGTTTTCCTTGGGTTGGTTGCATTCATTCTCTGTAGATTTATCACCTGAAAATGACTGAAGGTGTTGAAGTTATAGGGTGGCCGCTTTCCAAAATCTTATGACAGTGTCCTCCTCTCCCTGCTTCAGCACTGCCCAATCCCAGGTCTCATGTGTGCTCACAGGTCGGTCAGAATAACCTCAAAATTGGTCCCCCGGTTCCCATCCCTTATCATGACAATGCTGCCAGAGTGAGCCCTCCCTTTTTTGAAATTAAAGCAAAAATTGCCTAAGTAATGCATGTTAATTTTAAAAACTTAGAAAATACAGATAAGCAAAGAAATCACTAATCTCACCACCCAGCAATGATCAGGATTTTCTCTGCATATTTGCATATACACAGTGGAGCGCTGGTAAAGGTTTAACAAGTGGCTCTCTGTTAATAAAAACAGAAAGCGCTGATTTGTAGTATTTGCCAATTTCCATGATGAATACTTCCACTTGGCTGATTTCAAGCTACCAGCATGATATTACTGTACGTGAACTTGTGAAGACATACTAACAATTGGTTCTTTTGAACTTCTATGAGTTGTACACTAGTACACCACCATAAAATAGAGATACAATTTTCAGTGAAATGTAGAAATACTACATCCTTTGTTGTAACCTCTTCATTAAAGCCTTTCCGTACCAATGAACATACATCACAAATATGATTTTAAATAGATGTATGGTATTCTGTTGTGTCAACACATAATTGACTCAACAAAACCCATAAAAACTTTCTAATTTTTGATGGTATAAACAAGGTTATGGGGGACATAACTGAAGATAAATCTGTGTAGAGAAACCAAATACAAATTCAGAAATCGGATCTTCTACATCTCCTCTATCTCCTCTTTAATCATCTAGATGGATCTTCTTGGACCACCCACAAAGCCCAACTCTTTCTCAGTATGTTCAGTGCCCTTCAGAATGCTCCAGATCTCCCAGACCTGCAAGCTAGCAGTTTAAGCTTACACAACACAGACTCCACTCTTTTCTCCAGCCACCATGAATTTACTCCATGTTCTTTATACAGGTTATGCCTCATACATGTGGTCATTGTCTCTCATTCTCTGAAACTTCCTTTCTTCCCCATCACCCCCGACTCATTCTTCAAGATGTATCCTGAGCAGTTAGTGCTTTCCCTGGTCTTCTCAGAATTATACAAACACACCTCTATTATGGCACCCAAACAAATGTCTATGATTTAAAGTATCTGTTTACTCAACAGGACCATGACCCCTTAAGATCAAATAGAAACAGAGTTTTCCTCATCTTTGTGTGCACAGCAACTTGTGTCAGGCCTGGAGCAGAGGTGGAGCTTAATAAATGGATGGTAAATAAAATGCTTTATATAGCTTTCCACCTCCCCTGCAGCATTTACTTTCTTTCAACGTTTTTTATTTATTTTTGGGACAGAGAGAGACAGAGCATGAGCGGGGGAGGGGCAGAGAGAGAGGGAGACACAGAATCGGAAACAGGCTCCAGGCTCCGAGCCATCAGCCCAGAGCCTGACGCGGGGCTCAAACTCACGGACCGCGAGATCGTGACCTGGCTGAAGTCGGACGCTTAACCGACTGCGCCACCCAGGCGCCCCAGCATTTACTTTCTAATAAGGAACATGGAATTGTCTTCGACAGAATTGGAACACATGTCCAGGAAAAAAAAGGAGAACGTTTTTACCATCAGCTTCTGAGTATGGCTCCTAACTTGTCCAAGCCCAGCTTCCAGAAGGTTCTTCTAGAAGCCACTGTACACACTGGCCTTCTGAGACTCCTGGCTCCTGGATGAAGGCAATCCAACCCAAAAAAAAAGGCAGAACTGACTTTCCGAAATCCAATGATTCTTCCAGTAATAATGACATTGCTGTAGCCTACTTTTGATAATGTTCTACTACACTGATAATGAGAAACATAGTTAACATTTCTTAGAGGGTACTATGTGCCAGTACTGTGATCAGGAATTTACACTTAATTTTCACTTTTCATTTGCTTCTCACAGTAATCTGATAAGGTATTCACTAGTATTACCCCACTATAAAGACCAGAAAGTAAGATCAAGCTAAAAGAGGCTAAGAAACTTGATCAAGGTCACACAACTCATAAACCATTCTGCCTCCCAATACTGTGGTGATTTTTACTCAACTTTTTAAGGGCAGAGCAGGGGTATATGTCAGGAGACAGGGACTCAGCAAGATAAATGACATGGCCAAATCCACATAGCCAGATAAGGAGACCAACCATCTTGGTCCAGGACTGCTGCAGTTCTGAAATGAAATGTCCAGTGTCCTGGGTAACCCATTAGTTCCAGGCAAACCAGGACCACTGGTCACCCTAGGAGAGAATAGAACCCAGGGCCTCCCAGCGCAGTGCTCTTTCCACTACAAACTATACTTTCTTTCTTCATAATGGAAGATGAAGTCATTAGAATGCACATGTTCATTTTTCCTGGCCTTCCATATAACAGGCATTTCAGAATCTGTTTAGAACATTAATCACTAGGGCTCTCTAAAAGAGACAGACCCCAGCTGCAACTGTTCTTTCTAGTATACTCCAGTGATGAAATGCCCAGCTTCTCCCTTGCCTCCTCCCCCCACACGGCACACCTGGACTCCTGCCACTCATCTGTGTAATGCGGCTAGCGCCATCTGGCCCAGCATCTCGTGTCCTGTCAACAGGGATGTCAAACAGGCAAGATGAAAGGACATAACTCCAAGAACACTGCTCATCTTCTAGCCCCAGTCTGGGGGAAGTCATGACAATTACTCATTAGGTAGCTACAAGGAGAGAAAAATGACTTGTTCCTGTCTGGCTGTCGGTTGGTGCCTGGAGCAGTCTTTGCAATGTCTTGCTTCAGCAAGTCTTCTGGGGAGGACCCTAGGACTTTCAAATAAAGGTGGATATAGGCTGGGGTATCTCAAGGAGTTACCAGGGAATTTTCATGGTTTAGAGATGTGATGACAGCTTTGGAAAGGTCTGTGGTTCTGTCAGCAGTCAGCACGTTCTCTGTGTGAAAGTGGCATAGAGAAGAATGGAGAGGTTTAGCAAAGGGGACCAGAGCTCCAAAAGGCTTAATCTTCCCATCCAGTATCCGAGCCAGCCTCCAAACTTCAAGTAAATGGAATGGGCCTAATAAATGATAATTGAGCAATTGCTGAAAAAGCTCATGGCTTTTTCAGAAATAAACCTGCTCACGTCCTATTCAGAAAATCTACTTAATACACTTTGTAGTATAAAACTAGAAGAAATTGCAGAGGAAGGATAGACTTGATTAATAAATATCTACAATCTATGTCAGAAGATGTCAAAACAAAAGTAAAAAGGGAAATAATAAACAGAAGGAAAAGACACAACAAAAGTTTCATTACATTGATATACACAGTTCTTGATAATCAAACAAAAATAATAAACATCCAAATATTAAATTGGGCCAAATTTAACAATACAGAAAAATTTTAAAGTTGCTTAATATCTAAAATTAATAAGAAGGAGGATAATTTAACCAAATATGGAAATGCAAATTTAAAAAATGAAATTTGCTTATGAAATACACACACACGCACACACACACATTATTTAAGGGACTAGAGAAATAGTCTCTTATCTTCTCCTGGTGGTACTAAATAATGGCACAAATTTTTGTTTGGTAATTTGATAATATGCTTTAAGATCTTTAGCGATGTCTATTTTCTATAAACCATTAAATCCATTTCCACAAATTCTAAAGAAATAATAAAAATGGGTTAAATGTTATTGCATATAACATATTATTAATTAAAGCATTATGTATAGTAATGAAAATTAAAAAGTGCCAAAATAGTTTCAAATACAAAATACATCTACATAGAATCTTGCTGTCATGATTTCAAGGGAATTTAATGATGTAAGAAAAGCTCACAATGTAATACTGAGTATAAAGGCAGAATATTATACTGTATTCATTATAATTCCAATGTCATTAAATTATATGTGTATAAATGTGTACATATATACACATAACTGTAACAGAATATTTAAAGGTGATGGCATTATCAGTTTAGTTATTTTCTTTAACTTCTCTTTATTTCTCACATTTCCACATTTTGTTTGCATTACTGTATAATCAGGAAGCAATCTTTCATGTAAAACAGGGCAAAGAGGAATATGGAAGGGGGTTGGAGACTCTTGACTCTCAACCTCACCCCAGTCCTTCCTTTCCCTCCCATCTGTAACACATCATGTCCCTTTGTTTCTAGCCCATCTTTCACCTCTCTCCATGTCTCTGTTCTGATAAAGAGGGCAAAGAAAGCTTGCAATTAGAGCCATCACTTCTTTCTTTAGCCACTGAGATGCCAATAGTCAGAACCAGGCTCTCTATGGTTGGAGGGAGGAAGACACACCCAAGCACAAGCTCCCTGAGGGAAGACTGTGCCCATTAGTATCTGGGTGTATGTGTCCATTAGTAGTTGGCTGGGCCTCGAGCCTGACCTCAGGGTAGGTACACTTCAGCACACAGCTGTCTCTCACTGCTAGGTACCAAGGGCTATTAAATGTGCACAATGTGTCTCTTCCTTCTAAGGACAGAGTAGACAGACTTACAATGAACTATAATATACAAAAAAGAGGTACCATGAAATAAACATGAACCAAAATGCCATGGGAGAAAAGGAGGGTATAAACACAAAAGCAAGGAGAAAGAGAATGGGAAAGCAGACAAGAGCAGCAGCATTTCAGAAACTGGGCAGCAAGTGGATGACTAGACTGATAGCCAACTGACTTAACAGAGCTGAGAAAGCTGTGTTCTCAAATGGCAGGGCACGGGGGCCTAGAAGCAGCACTAAGTTCTGAACTGAATCCCCCCAAAGTGTGAGGAACTGACTCGACTACCTCTAGGAGTGTTGGAGGAAAGAGAAGCTATGCAAAGAAGCTTCATCAAAACCCACAAACCCCTTCCCAGCCCTAGCAAGAATGAGGGTGTGTTAGTTCTCTGGACTGGGGGAAATGGGGACTCCCTGGTGCATGGGACACCAAGCAGAACTCAAGGGCAAGGGGGAAAACAGAGGGCATTTGCATCCTAAGTGCCCGTATCTCCAACCTTCTTCCTATTTGGCTCCTACAAACATGGCCACCAGGATTTTACCTAAAAGCAGGAGACCAGGAGAGTTTTCCCAGGGGGATTTGAACAGCACAAGAGGAAAGACCTATAGATACTGGCATCAAGGTTCTCCAACAAAATAGGCCAGCCACACTCCATAGTGAAGCCCACATGTAACAAGCCCCAATGACAAGCTCAGAACTTGCAGACAGCATTTGAGCACTCTGCTCTTAATAAGAGCAGAAACTAGAGTTCATACACATCTGATGAAAATCTGTAACGTGAGGGATGGAAATCAAATCAAACAAAAAGGATAAAAGCAATTAGGAGTTATGTAAGGAAAACATTTTATATTCAGAATATATTTAATATCCTGAGAGATAAAAAGAACATAGTTGCATTTATGAAAACAAGAACTGGATAATACGAAAAAAGAACACTAAGAGAGCAAAATGGAACCGGTAAAATTAAAAATATTATAATAGAAATGGAAAAAGTCAACAGAGGATTATACGATAATTATAAGAGATAGAAAAGAGGACAGGAAAAATAAGAAAAGTAAATGACAAGTCCGGGGTGCCCAACATGCAAATAATAACAGTTTCAGAAACAGGAAACAAAATACACACACACATACACACACACACACAAGGGAAAGAAGTTAACCACATTTCTTTTTTTTTTCTTTTTTTTCTTTTTTAATCTTTTTTATCTTTTTCATTTATTTTCTTTTTTCTTAAATACAGAAAAAGAAAAAAATCATATTTATTTTTAATTTTTATTAAAAATATTTTTCTTTAATTTTTTTCTACTATATTCTTTACTTTTGTGTATTGTTTTTCAAATTCTATTTTACCCCCATCATCTCATTTTAGTCTACTTCAGTGCATTCATTTTCTCAAATTCTCAAATGATTTCCTTTTTTTTCTTTCCCCCCTGCCTTTTTTTCCCTCTAATTCATCAAAACACTTTCAACACCCAGACCAAAACACACCTAGGATCTAGCATCGTCTATTTGATTTGTGTGTGTGTGTGTGTGTGTGTTTGATTTTTAATTTTAATATTTTTTAATTTTAATTTTTTAATTTCAATTTTTCTACCTCGTTAATTTCTTTTCTCCCTTCAAAATGACAAAAAGGAAGGAATTCACCCCAAAAGAAAGAGCACAAAGAAACGACAGCCAGGGATTCAACCAACACAGATAAAAGCAAGATGTCTGAACCAGAATTTAGAATCATGATAATAAGAATACTAGCAGGAGTTGAAAATAGACTAGAATCCCTTTCTGCAGAGATAAAAGAAGTAAAAAAATAGCCAGAATGAAATTAAAAATGCTACAACTTACTTGCAATCACAGATGGATGCAGCGGCGGCAAGGATGGACGAGGCCAAACAGAGAATCAGCGATATAGAGGACAAACTTATAGAGAATAACGAAGCAGAAAAAAAGACGGAGATTAAGGCAAAAGAGCACAATTTAAGAATTAGAGAAAGCAGTGACTCATTAAAAAGGAACAACATCAGAATCATAGGGGTCCCAGAAGAGGAAGAGAGAGAAATAGGGGTAGAAGGGTTATGTGAACAAATCATAGCAGAAAACTTTCCTAACCTGGGGAAAGACACAGACATCAAAATCCAGTAAGCACAGATCAGGTTTGCAGCAGACCTATCCACAGAAACTTGGCAGGCCAGAAAGGAGTGGCAGGATATATTCAATGTGCTGAATCAGAAAACCATGCAGCCAAGAATTCTTTACCCAGCAAGGCTGTCATTCAAAATAGAAGGAGAGATTAAAAGTTTCCCAGACAAACAAAAATTAAAGAAGTATGTGATCACTAACCCTGCCTGCCCTGCAAGAAATTTTAAGGGGGACTCTGTGAGGGGAGAAAAGCAAGAATAGACCATATACTGGGACACAAATCAGCCCTAAGTACAAAAAGATCGAGATCATACCATGCATATTTTCAGACCACAACACTATGAAACTCGAAATCAACCACAAGAAAAAAATTGGAAAGGTTACAAATACTTGGAGACTGAAGAATATCCTACTAAAGAATGAATGGGCTAACCAAGCAGTTAAAGAGGGAATTAAAAAGTATATGGAAGTCAATGAAAATGATAACACCACAACCCAAAACCTCTGGGACGCTGCAAAGGCAGTCATAAGAGGAAAGTATATAGCAATCCAGGCCTTCCTAAAGAAGGAAGAAAGATCTCAGATACACAACTTAACCCTGCGCCTTAAGGAACTGGAAAAAGAACAGCAAATAAAACCCAAAACCAGCAGAAGACAGGAAATAATAAAGATTAGAGAAGAAATTAATGCTATCAAAACCAAAAAAAAAAAACAGTAGAACATATCAATGAAACCAGAAGCTGGTTCTTTGAAAGAATTAACAAAATTGATAAGCCACTAGCCAGTTTGATCAAAAAGAAAAAGGAAAGGACCCAAATAAATAAAATCAAGAATGAAAGAGGAGAGATAACAACCAACACAACAGAAATAAAAACAATAATAAGAGAATATTATGAGCAATTATATGCCAATAAAATGGGTAATCTGAAAGAAATGGACAAATTCCTAGAAACATACACACTACCAAAACTGAAACAGGAAGAAATAGAAAATTTGAACAGACCCATAACCAGTAAGGAAATCCAATTAGTCATCAAAAATCTGCCAAAAAAAAACAAGAGTCCAGAGCCAGATGGCTTTCCAGGGGAATTCTACCAAACATTTAAGGAAGAGTTAACACCTATTCTCTTGAAACTGTTCCAAAAAACAGAAATGGAAGGAAAACTTCCACACTCTTTCTATGAAGCCAGCACTACCTTGATTCCAAAACCAGACAGAGACCACACTAAAAAGGAGAACTATAGGGGCGCCTGGGTGGCTCAGTCAGTTAAGCAGCCGACTTCAGCTCAGGTCATGATCTCGTGGTCCGTGAGTTCGAGCCCCGTGTCGGGCTCTGCGCTGACCGCTCAGAGCCTGGAGCCTGTTTCAGATTCCGTGTCTCCCTCTCTCTCTGACCCTCCCCCGTTCATGCTCTGTCTCTCTCTGTCTCAAAAATAAATAAATGTTAAAAAAAATTTTTTTAAAAAGGAGAACTATAGACCAATTTATTTCCCTGATGAATATGGATGCAAAAACCTTCAACAAGATATTAGCCAACTGGATCCAACAATACATTAAAAAAATTATTCATCACGATCAAGTGGGACTTATACCTGGGATGCAGGGCTGGTTCAATATCTGCAAAACAAATAACGTGATTCATCACATCAATAAAAGAAAGGACAAGAAGCATATGATCCTCTCAATAGATGCAGAGAAAGCATTTGAGAAAATACAGCATCCTTTCTTGATAAAAACCCTCAAGAGAGTAGGGATAGAAGGAGCATACCTCAAGATCACAAAAGCCATATATGAAGGACCCAATGCTAATATCATCCTCAGTGGGGAAAAACTGAGAGCTTTCCCCCCCTAAGATCGGAAACAAAACAGGGATGTCCACTCTCACAACTGTTATTCAACATAGTATTGGAAGTCTTAGCCTCTGCAATCAGACAACACAAAGAAATAAAAGGCATTCAAATCAGCCAGGAGGACATCAAACTTTCACCCTTCCCAGATGACATGATACTCTATATGGAAAACCCAAAAGATTCTACACAAAAACTGCTAGAACTGATTCATGAATTCAGCAAAGTTGCAGGTTATAAAAAAAAATGCACAGAAATCAGTTGCATTCCTATACACCAACATTGAAGCAACAGAAAGAGAAATCAAGGAATTGATTGCATTTATAGTTGCACAAAAAAATACAAAATACCTAGGAATAAATCTAACCAAAGAGGTGAAAAATCTATAGAATTTTTATAGAATTCTATAGGTGAAAACTATAGAAAGTTTATGAAAGAAATTGAAGAAGACACAAAAAAAATGGAAAAAGATTCCATGATCATGGATAGGAAGAACAAATATTGTTAAAATGCCAATACTACCCAAAGCAATCTACATATTCAATGCAATCCCTATCAAAGTAACACCAGCATTCTTCACAGAGCTAGAACAAATAATCCTAAAATTTGTATGGAACCAGAAAAGACTCCAAATAGCCAAAGCAATCTTGAAAAAGAAAAGAAAAGCAGGAGGCATCACAATCCCAGACTTTAAACTATACTACAAAGCTGTAATCATCAAGACAGTATGGTACTGGCACAGGAACAGACACTCAGATCAATGGAACAGAACAGAGAACCCAGAGATGGATCCACAAACGTATGGCCAACTAATCTTTGACAAAGCAGGAAAGAATATCCAGTGGAATAAAGACAGTCTCTTCAGCAAGTGATGCTGGGAAAACTGGACAGCAACATTCAGAAGAATGAACCTGGACCACTTTCTTACACCATACACAAAAATAAACTCAAAATGGATGAAAAACCTCAATGTAAGACACAAAACCATCAAAATCCTCGAGGAGAAAGCAGGCAAAGACCTCTTTGATCTTGCCCACAGCAACCTCTTACTCAACACGTCTCCAGAGGCAAGGGTAACAAAAGCAAAAATGAACTACTGGGACCTCATCAAAATAAAAACTTCTGCATAGTGAAGGAAACAATCAGAAAAACTAAAAGGCAACCAACAGAATGGGAGAAGATATTTGCAAATGACATATCAGATAAAGGGTTAGTATCCAAAATCTACAAAGAACTTATCAAACTCAACACCCAAAAAACAAATAATCCAGTGAAGAAATGGACAAAAGACATGAATAAACACTTCTCTAAGGAAGACATCCAGATGGCCAACCGACACATGAAAAAATTCTCACCATCACTCATCATCAGGGAAATACAAATCAAAACCACAATGAGATACCGCCTTACACCTGTCAGAATGGCTAACATTAACAACTCAGGCAACAAGAGATGTTGGCAAGGATGCAGAGAAAGAGGATCTCTTTTGCATTGTTGGTGGGAATGCAAGCTGGTGCAGCCACTCTGGAAAACAGTATGGAAGTTCCTCAAAAAACTGAAAATAGAACTATCCTACAACCCAGCAACTGCACTACTAGGCATTTATCCACGGGATACAGATGTGCTGTTTCGAAGGAATACATGCACCCCCATGTATATAGCAGCACTATCAACAGTAGCCAAAGTATGGAGAGAGCCCACATGTCCATCAATGGATAAATGGATAAAGAAGATGTGGTATATATATACAATGGAGTATTCCTCAGCAATCAAAAAGAATGAAATCTTGCCATTTGCAACTACGTGGATGGAACTGGAGGGTATTATGTTAAGTGAAATTAGTCAGTCAGAGAAAGACAAAAATCATATGACTTCACTCATATGAGGACTTTAAGAGATAAAGCAGATGAACATAAGGGAAGGGAAACAAAAATAGTATAAAAAGAAGGAGGGAGACAAAAAAGGAGAGACTTATAAATATGGAAAACAAACTGAAGGTTACTGGAGGGGTTGTAGGAGGGAGAATGGGCTAAATGGGTAAGGGGATTAAGGAATCTACTCCTGAAATCATTGTTGCACTATATGCTAACTAATTTGGATGTAAATTTTAAAAAATAAAAAATAAAATTAAAAAAAAAGAAGTTAACCACGGAATAATTCAAGGAAATATCCTTCAACAGAAAGACTTGAGTTTCCAGATTAAAGGGATCCATAGAACAAAATTAAAATAAACTCAAAAGGCACAGTGTCATGAATTTTAGAACACAGAGGAAAAAGATGTAATCAAATAAACTTCCAGAGAGGAAAAAAATAAAAACAGATCCCATGCCAAAGATTATGAATCTGAATGGCTTTGAACTTCTCAACTACAATGCCAGAAGATAGAAAGAAATGGAGCGATGCCTTCAAAACTCTGAAGAAAAATGACTTCCAACCTAGAATTCTATATTCAGAGAAACTACCAAACACAAAGGTAAAATCATGTTTTTTTTTTTCAGATACACAAGGTTGCAAATGTTTTATCTCCCTGTGCTCACTCTTAGGAAGCTGCCTGCATGTGTCCTCCGCCATATGAGCGAGACACTGGAAAAGAGGTGTCTAACACAGGAGAGGAAAAGGAAAGGCCCAGGATGTCAGAGCATATCCCATCCAGGTCAGAGCAGGGCAGATGACTCCAGGAGAGATTCTTCAAAGAAGGTGAAAATGGCAGGAGAGTGGAGGCATCTGCTGTGTGGAGATAACATTTAGACAACTGACAGAGTTTGAGGTTGAAATAGTGATAAATTCTGAGGAAACTAAGCTAATATAAAAGTATATAATGTAATCTAAATGTAAATATAAAACCAAACCCAAACAAAACAAAACAAAACCTCTAGGGAAAATAAAAGATTGCACATGAAAGGATAAGTAAAGGCTTGGCCATGAATATCATTTGCATTACCCTATACCATAAACACTGAATATTGATTTGAACAAAATTAAAATGTAACACTATGGGATGAGTGGAGGGACAGAAAGGCATGTCTTGGCAGGTACAGTAGCTGCATAGTAGATGACAGAGCCTTCAAGAGCCCATTCATCACCTATCATAGTGGAAAGTCAATAGTGTTTAAAACCCCAAATCAAGAAAAAAACATTTTATGTCTATTATTTAGAGGCATGGAGCTATATGCCCCCTAAATCAGCTAGGTGGGTTGAAGGTGGTCTCTCTGGTGAGAGGAAACGGACAGTAAGAGCCAGAGGACTGCCGTGTTGCATGACGAGTCTTATACACCATTTTTTTTCTTAACTATGGGCATGTATAAAATTTGACAAATATCAATTCTACAATTGTTCTTTCCTCTCCCAGGTCATAATAGTGTTTTCTCATCTGTTCTCAATGTTCAAAGAGAGGACTGGCTGAACATGCAACCGGAGGACTTTGGGACTCACGTGACATGTGCTAGAGTTTCAGCACAGATCTTTGTTGTTTCATGTTTGTCTTCCTTGTGATTGTAAATAAAAAATATCAACCGACATCGACATTGGAACTGCAGTCATTTGTTAATTACAACCATATGTTGGCTACAAATAAAAATTTTGGCAACAATCAACAAATGCATTCCAGGAGAATCAATTTGAATTTGCAAAGAAAAAGAATATTTATTATTTGGTAAATTTTGTGTTTTTTTTTTTAATTTTTTTTAACATTTATTTATTTTTTGAGAAGAGAGAGACAGCATGAGCGGGGGGAGGAGAGCGAAAGAGGGAGACACAGAATCTGAAACAGGCTCCAGGCTCTGAGCTGTCAGCACAGAGCCCAACGCGGGGCTTGGACTCACAGACCCTGAGATCATGACCTGAGCTGAAGTCGGACACTTAACCGACTGAGCCACCCAGGCGCCCCATGGTAAATTGTGCACTACAAATCTTTTATATCAGTAAAATATGCAGTAAGTGTGTGCATACACGCACACACACACACATTTTTCTTTTCAGAGGGCCAGTCGTGAAACGTTTACCAGCATACCATTGGACCTACAGCTATTGTTCAGGAATGAGTAAGGAATGAGGAATCCTGATGAGAAAATAATCCCTCAGGGGCCTATGTTCTTGGAAGCAGCTTCTATCCTCTCCTGTTTATCATCTACTACTTGGGGAGGGGATGCCTGTGCCCTTCCGGAGGGTCTCAGCTCTGATTTCACCAATTAGCAACTTGGTGAGTTTCCCCAAAGGGCGCCGGTATTGATGACCACAGAGGGAAAAACTCACTACATAATAAGGGATTTCTTTCCAAAGTTAAGATTTATTGATAACGGAAAGACTGTATTCTTCAAAGAAATACAAGTAAAACATTCATCCATTGCATTATTTAAGCACTATGTGCAATTTTGGCTGAATTTTGTTTCATGAATTTCCTAGGAAATTCTATTCTTTTCAAGAAACATCATAAAGAATAGGATTTCAAAGAAAGAATAAATTAATTTCGAGTCTTGAAGGGAACAAAGGGAAGCAAGAGGATCTGTGAAGACTTCTTTAAAGACAAAATCTTAGAACTAGAATGGTACCGGATTTATAAAAATCTTAGGAAAATGTAATTCAGTAGGAGATTATCCACCTGAGAGCTGGTCCTATCGAGGAAAAATGTCTAAAAGATACAAATAAAGGGCCTGGCATTTGGCAGAGGCATTGGAGGTGATGCACAGCGGTGGCTCAAGCGACATACCTCTGGTTAATACCCCCTGAAATGGCCCAGGTAAGGTTTATGTTATACTATCTTTGGTGCTATTCACAAACTGGATGCTTAATTAGTGTTCATAAATTTGTACAAATGACTGTCAGCTCATTTTCTTCCCCTGTTGCTTTGAAACTCCCTGACTGACGCATTTCTGACTGACAGGAATGCTCAGCTCTGAGGCAACTTAATCTCAACTTCTTCCTGATATGAGCAGACATACATACTCTAGAGAGACAAGAATCAACTGTCGGGTTAAGAGTTTTGGGGTTCTCTTGCTCTCTGCCTCCCCATATTAATATTCACCCACTTCATAACCATTCTGGGCACCCAGGGCTTTGGCCTTACATTTACCATCCTGTATTACAGTCTACTAAGTGCTTTTACATACATTCCCAATGTGAGCTTCTCCACAATCCTATAACAGGGGCAGAGCTGGCAGAATGCCCATTTTCCTGAGGATGAAACCAAGATTCCCAAAGGTTAATGCCTTGACTAAGGTCCCAGAGCAGAATCCAACCTAGGACTCACTCAGTTGTTTGGCTTCTAGCCCAGCACTCCTTACATAAAATGCTGACACTTCAACTCTGAGGTGGGCCTAAGAGATAAAAATAGAATGCTGCATGTCTGAGAAATCTCTTCCAATAGAATGCAGAAGACACCATTCTGTGGTCCATTAAAGCATAAAAACCAAGACATCAATTAAACAGTTCTGGTTGTGTATAAATGTCCTCTCTTTGAAAACAGATGACGGTAGGGGCGCCTGGGTGGCGCAGTCGGTTAAGCGTCCGACTTCAGCCAGGTCACGATCTCGCGGTCCGTGAGTTCGAGCCCCGCGTCAGGCTCTGGGCTGATGGCTCGGAGCCTGGAGCCTGTTTCCGATTCTGTGTCTCCCTCTCTCTCTGCCCCTCCCCCGTTCATGCTCTGTCTCTCTCTGTCCCAAAAATAAATAAAAAACGTTGAAAAAAAAATTTAAAAAAAAAAGAAAACAGATGACGGTACTCCCAAGAAAAATCAGTAGTGAAATGATATTCACCAAAGAGTTGCTGAAAAAGATGATTTCAAAATTCTGACTTGGGGATGAGTTAATTTAAATTTACATAGTTAATCATCCTATAATTGAAAGAAGGGATTTCTTTCTGGATGTAATTAACCTGGGTGTTCATGTCAAGCAGACAAACAGGTTCTAAGAGGAGAAAAGATGGAGACAAGAAAAGAAAGCCAGTTTGAAGATTCAGAACAAGGCAAAAAAAAAAAAAAAAAGATTTCTTATTTTAATCATCGGCAGTGTCAAGAAGCACAGGGCCACCTTTGACTGATTAAAAGATAAACCAAAATACAACATGATGCTTGGTAGGAGGTTATAAAAGGGAGCCATAAATTAGATGGGGATTTGGACAAAAGGGCTGTTAAAATCCATTCTAACCCTCGGGTTTTGATTAACTTTGAGCAAAACCATTCTCTAACTTGGAAGTCAGGGTAATCTTTCATTGAGGCTGACTATTTCTGTTACCAAAGCACTTTGACCTAAAGGAAAATGACAGTCTTATTATTTTGCTAACCAAAGGAACTAGAGATAGTCATGCCTCTTGAGAAAAGCATGAATACCTAAATGACTCCTAAATAGCTGAATACCACTTGGAAGGAAGAAAGGGAGGACTGAGATGTTATACCCCAAACCTCTTTCTCACGCTTAGAAACCTGTTTCATACTGTAGGATATGAGGATTCTCCTTCCGCTGCAAAACAGCCAAAGCAGAAGTAAAAAAAAAAAGGGGGGGGGGGATGGAGGGGTGGAGTAGGGCTCTATATACCTTTAGCAGAAGCACAGTGGCTAATAGCTTGGCTGTTCTAGACAGACTTCTTTAGGTTCAAATCCTTGCTTCCCCACTTACTTGCTGGGTGACCTTAACACAGTTACTTAAAGTGTAAAATGGGGATAACAATAGTTCCTACTGATAGGCTACTGTAGGATTAAATTAATTCATTAATGTAGAACTGATTAGTACAGCTAAACAGGAATATAGTTACTGCCTCCTGGCTGGAATATAGTAACCACTCAATAAATATTAGAATGAGAAATTGCTTTAGTTCAAAGTTTTAGTGGCTGAGAAAGTGTTGGCCTTGAATGAGAACCATGAAGGTTATGGCAAGAGAATCTTGTAATTGTACAGTGTTGCACACATTCTTAGTCATTTTGAAAAAGTCACATGACTTTTAAAAGATTAGGGGGTTCCTAGGTCTACTAGAGTCATATCTGTAAAGCAGTGGACAGGAATATTTTCTAATTTCCACTTCTGAAGCAGGGGACCTTGTGACTGATGACATCACAAATCCTTCACTAAATAGATACATGTTGATCTATCTTCTCCTTGCCAGGCATGGTGGCAGCACAAAGCATGGTTACACTCTTACATCCATTTCCAATATATATATACATCCAATTCATATATATATATATATGTCTATATACACACACACGCACACCCACACCCACACACACACAACCTTAGCTGTAACTAAAACAAACAAAAAAAAGCAATGAAATTTGGGGAAAGAGAGCATACTGTCAGCAAGACTTTGTGATAATTAAGCTGGCCTTTGAAGCATGGGCAAGAAGGATGTTCATCAAAACTTAATTGACAAGTCAAAAGCAGCCATGATTCTTAACCCCCTCCTCAGTCCTTTCAATCCCAGCCTCGACTCAGTGCTGAGCAAGAAGTAGTTGGGGACGCAAAGAAGGGGGGCAGCCTCTCCCTTTCCCTCCTGTCTTCATTGACCTTCTGAACAGGTCTGTCAGAGACCCATTCCTTGGGGTAGGTCTCCTGTGGTGTGTCAGGGAGCCAATCTGTCACTCTGACCTGTGGCAAGCACAAGTGAAATGCTGGCAGTTGAATGACTAGCTGGCTTTTTTCAAGTCTCATTCAGGTCTGCTTTTTATCAGCATCCAGACACTGAGATGTGGATAAACTCAAAACAGGTCCTAGTTTGTGTCAAGCCCTGGAAGCTGACATTATTTTCACGATTCCCTCAGGGTACCAGCTGTGCCAAGACAGACCTAGGATTACTTGAAACCTGAGAAGTGCCTCAACAGGTGGAACCCCAGAAACCGGTTCTGGACCCTAATCTATGGTAAATGACTCTGTCACCAAGAGGGTGTCACAGAGCTGGGACCTTAGTCTCCTCATCCAGTGTCTTCTTGAATTGCAATGAGGGCAGGACAAGGGTGCATTGGGCAGGATCTGACACCCCACTGATACACTTGGGGCGCCAGCAAAGCTGAGCCTCACACATGAAAATGACATTTGTTATTTTAAAGCAAGAAATAAAGTATTCATCAAGGGGAGAATTAAAATTTCATACTTTTTATACCTATTTTATAGTTTACTATTATTTTATTTGTAATTCCATGGCTGGAATAGGGAAATGAGCACACCATAAGCTTCTTAGGGACCCAGGGCCTCTTAAAATCATCACTTAGCTCAGAAGTGGGTACCTGCGAGGTCAGTGGCAGCTGGTTTGTGGGGAAGCAAAAGGGGGTGGAAGGGATGTCAAGGAAGTGTGTGTCCACTCAGGCCTTCCGTCTGTGCCCTTTCATGCCACTGTCTGTCCCACTGACTACCACTGGGTTCCTTGGTCCTTCTGCCACCTAGAGATCCCAGAATCAGAAATCCATGCTGCAAATTTCTTCTACCTCACTCCCTTTCCATTCCCCAAGTGGACATTTTCTCAGTACGATTTATCTCAGAGGGACAGTTATTAGAAGAATAGCCTTTAAGGTACGGATGTTGACTGGCTGTTTTCTCTTACATAGCTACAGATGGCCTGGGCTCTTGTTAGAATGCAGATTGTGACTTGGCATGTCGAGGCTGTGGTCAGAGATTCTGCATGCTACCAAACTCCTGGATGATAGTGATGTCTCTGGTTCAGGCCACACTTTGAGTTGCATGGGAGGAGGGATCCTTCCAATTTGACTGCCCCTAACCTGTGAGCTCACCCCAGAGCCATTTAAGCCAGAAGTTCCCAGAACAACAGAGTCTCAGGGGTCACTCCCAAAGGCCTCTCACTTTCTATGCTGTCCCCATACTGCAGCCCAGTCTTCCATCTGGTGAAGACAGTCAAGCTCAGAAGGGCAAGGACTCCGACAGCAGGATACATCCAGACAGGGCAGTGTTGCCGAGGAAGCTTACGGATTTGCCAGAATGACTACACTGTATCTTCAGTAGCTCCAGTTATCCTCCCCAGGGGAGTCCTCAGGAAAGGAGAAAAAGTCTGGGAGAAACCCCCTAAATAATCTGCATTCACAGTACAGGAAATACAAACACATTACAATGCGTCCCGCAGTCCTTGGTGTCAGGTGGCAGAGCTAATCGCCTCACGGTGAATCAGATCAGGTTGGTGGCAGTAATTTAGGCTCCCTTAAGCATCACTCTGGACTCATATGTGAGGATAAAAGACTGAAAATGAAAACACTCTCAAACAAATAAATAACGCCTTATGTGTTGGGACCAGGTTCCCCGGAAGGGCCTCAGTACTGTCACTCAGTAAATGTGGGCTCAAATGCCAGACTCAGAGAAGACAGTGTCTCCCCACCAGGGTGAGAATGGACCAGATGCTAGCACCATGTGCACTCCTAGATGGCTCCTATTCACCAGCTCTGCAGACATAAGGCTGTGTATGTGCATGTGTGTGTGTGCGCACATGTGTGTGCATGTGTACATGTGTTCATGTTTCTGTGTTGGGAGGGCAGCAGGAGCAGGGCAGGGAGGAAGAGGTAAACACACTAATCCTTTCTCTGTAAAATGGCTGCCATCTCCTTAACATCCTCTTTTCTGTGGCAGTATAACGTACCTCAACCACCTGTGCTTCATTTCCCCTGAAAAGGCAACACTAAAACTGTCCTTCAAGAACCTAGCAAACCTGAATGGGAAACAGAGTCCACTCTTACAGGGTAAGGGAAGGGGTCATGCTTACAACCTTCACACCCCCTCCAGTGCCTGCATGTTCTGCCACAGCCTTTCCTGTCTGAGAAGACAGAAATTTGTCGTGCTTTAACTAGACTCTCAAGAAGGACCAAGTGGAATTGAGGAGGGCACCTTTTGGGATGAGCACTGGGTGTTGTATGGAAACCAATTTGACAATACATTTCATATATTAAAAAAAAAAAAAAGGACGAAGTGGAGATGAATGGCTCCTCATGTCTTTACAAGTCCAACTGAGAAGCTCTGTGTGTCCCAAGATCCTCCAGCATCCTGCCCATGATCAAGAGCTCTGTAAACCAGCACATGCCTAGGCTGACAGGGCTAAGAGTCTGCTGTGATGGTGGGGGCAGGCCAGCTTTTCCACCAGCATCGGCCACACTTCTCTGGCTTGACCAAAAACAGGGAGAAAGAGCACCTTCGAAGACCTTGAGGGAGCCTTAGAAGAATGGCACCTTTGAGGATTAAATCGGGTCTCCTGATTCCCAATTCAAGCCAAGGTTCTCCCCACACCAGCTCTATGGACTCCTGAGTTTAATCCATACAATTCTATCTGCAGATTCCTTGGTGGGTGTTTAGAGCAGCCACCCAGACATGAAATTCTTCAAGAGAAGCTCTCCAAGGAAGCCAGTTCTTGGTTCTGCAGATAATACATCATGTGCTAAATCACTCAGGAAAGTGCCACCCAGTTGTTAGAATAAAGAAGGTTTAATTGCCAAATATTGGGCTTTAAAAACCAATCAAGTGTAAAAGGTAACTTTAATTAGACAGAAGAATCAGATAAACAGAGTGTAAAGCTTAGTGTCTGAACAGCATGTATCTCACTGTGCCTTTATTCTCCAAGGACACAGAATAAAAACAGAGAATAGGCCTCCGCCATCCACGCTGGGACAATAACAGTAAAGGGGACAAGTGTATTACTTCACTTACACCCAGGAAATAGTCTTTCAGTTATGGATTTTGATCTCAGGAATGCTAAGAACCAAATAACCAGCTTCAATTGTGTATCAAGCATCCCAGCCCTGAAGACAATGGGTATTGACTCCTGATCTCCACATGAACACTCAGAAACACAGACTGAGGATCATCAATCGACTTGGAATCAATACTGTCTATACTACATCCATCTTGAAAACGAAAAAAAAAAAAATTTAAGACATAATCACAGCCATTTCAACACAGGGATCTCAGCAACTTCCTGGGCATGGTGCCCTCCTGCCTTCCATGGAGTTGACACTCCCAGGTGACAGAATGCTTGCTTTCCTACTCTGGGGGGGTGAAGCTCACTCTCTGAAGGTGTGAAGGTGCTCAATTCACCCCAGTGAGCTACTCCAAGCCCTGGAGACCCTGACCTACTGGAACAACTTTGAACTGCACAGCCTGGGTCTCCCACTCATGTGGGTATTTTTAGAACTGAGCATAGACCAAAACTGAACTTTTCAAACATAAAAGGAGGGCAAAGTGCTTAGGGCTGCTTTTCAAAGGGCAAATCTTATTTTAAAAGACTATTGATTGGGCCTAAATGCAACATGACAGGGTCACGTGGGGTCCAGAACATGCAGAAGGAAGGCAGGTGGGGAAAACTAATCCATGGACAGCCGAGGTTGTCCCCCCCCACCCCTCCAGGGGGCAGCACCCTCTGCTGAAGCTGATGGGCCTCTTTAACATAGCCCAGGACTGTAGAGGGTAACACCCAGGACTGTAGAGGGTAATAGAGGCCACAAGGAAGAGCTTGTGTTGTTTGAAAAGTGGGAAGTTCTCCAGATACACCCAGCATCCTTCCAGTTGACTGAGCTTTGGCCTTATCATCACACAGAAGCCTAAGTTCCAATGTTTTGCTTGGTATTGGTTTTGTTTTGTTTTGTTTTGATTTTGGTGCCTGAACAGGGACATGAACCCTGGACCCTCAGATCTAAGTTCTAGTTTTCAAGAACTGTTTCTCACCTACTCTGAAAAATGTTCTTCTTCTCTCTTCACCTCCCCAGCAGGTGCCACATTTAGCATGAAGTCTGACGGAGGGCTCAAATTCATAATGAGATCATGACCTGAGCCAACAATCAAGAGTAGGACTCAACCAATTGAGCCACCCAGGCGCCCATCAGCAAAATGTTCTTTGATGACTTTCTGGGTGCTTCAGTGTAATTTGAAAAGCAGAGTAGATAGTGTGCCATGGCAGCCAAGTATCAGGTTCAGAAAAGGTAAAACTACCGAAGCTCCATTCTCCCTGTTCATCCCTAACAAGTATTTTCGGTGCACCTACCACATGTCTGGCAGCTGGTAGGAATGAAGGGAACACAGATGATTCAGACGCTGCCCCCAGGGAGTTGAAGGTACAGTGAGGGGGAAACTTACACACAAATATCGAAAACACACCCACCTCCTTCCAAGACAGTGCAAATACAACAGATGGTTCCTGAGAACACCACCTTTGTTTTCCATCCCACCCTCTGCCTGAGCACGGCCATTCTCTCAAAGAATTATACTCCAGTACAAGCTGTTGCACAAATCCTGTGTTTCAAAGACAAAAGGAAAACACTCTCTGAGTTCCTACCAAGCCTAATGAAAGCTCTAGCCTGCCAGCTTCCCCACCCTCCTGTGGGCCTTCCAAGTTAGAAACCAGGCTCTCCACCTCCAGGGAGGAAAGAACATGCCTGCAGCCATACAGTCAACACGCTAGGCAAACTTTCTAGAAACATCATTTTCAAAGTGACATAAAATCATTAAAATATGCAAACAAATAAATTATCTCGCCTACATAAAAGGGACATTGACTACCTGTTATGATGGGTGATGAGCTATATTGAGTTTTTCTCTCACATCTCCCATCCTGTGACCAAAAGTTTGTAAGCCATAAATTATTAGACCCTGCCAGGTTTCCCACAGGTTCTAACCTCTGTCTCTGTTCCTCTGTCCCCTATTTCACTCTACAAAATAGATCTTCACAGGGTTTTTGAATTTGTGAATTGCCCACAACCACAAGGAGAATTCCTTCTTGACAAGAAGTGGATGGACCCACTGGCAGATCCACTGGCTTAACTGGGCAGAGGCTTCAAAAGCCCAAGAAAAGGGTAAGTGTTGAAGGAAACACATGAAATTAAATGGAGCAGGGTGACAGCTGGACATAATAACTGATGGGGTTTCCATCCTGCATATTTCCTCTCAGCTAGTGACACACCACCCCGCTCCCCATTCACTGTGTCAGGAGAGGGATGGCAATAGAAGAAAAAAATAAAAAGCAGTTGAACTCCAAGAGCCAATGCTTTTGCTTGGCAGAAGCCTGAGTTTTGCAGCAAACTAAGAGATGAAGGGCTGGAGGTTTAAACAAGGGATAAGGAAGCTAGCTCACAGATCATGCTCCCCTGCCCAGAAACTGGATCAAGACTCTGGAATTGGGTGGGAGGGAGCTGGAGGCAAAGATGCTGGTGGTAAGATGTGAGTTTCTTCATGGGACTCAATCCAACTCTCTGTCCAATGTCCCCACACTGTTCTGCCTAAAGGCTGGCCTGAGGACCCCTGCAACCCTCACAAGTTCAGAGCCTAGAGGAGCCAAGCATTTTCCTCCCTTCTCTGAATGGCCTTTCTTCTCAGTGCCTCCCTAGCATTTATCCCCCTCCAATCCCAACAGAATCCCCTCTTGGAGTCTGAACAGTTCTGTACCTGTTGCCCTCCCCAGCCTTCAGCAGCCTTCCAGGAAGTGAGGCCAATTACAGTGAATACGTTTAGGAAGCCAACTGAAGGCTGGGACCTAATTTCCCATCAGCCATCAAGCTGTAACAATTTCCTGCAGTTAGAGTTTGATCTGAACCAGTGACCTGCACAAAAGTGAAAGACTCCAAACACCATTATCACTCCCCAGGGCCAGGCTTCAGTGTGCCTTTGCCTCTCACCTACCCTTTCTGAGAGCACAAATGAGCCTTCTTGAGTGTTTACGTCAGTTCTGCTCCCCCAGTCCTTATTCTCAGGACTTTTGGGAAGTACCCTCTGACCACATTCCAAATGGATGTCCTGTTGTGTGAGCAATTCTGCCCAACATTAATATTACTCACAACAGTTTTCTGTAACATCACTCCTACTGCCTTTGATGGTAGAGGTGTTGGGCTCCATTTCCTGGCTGATTCAAAGAAATCTGAGCCAGTACAAGACATTTGTCATTACTCAAAGGCAGTGACTTAAAGACAGCTGCTATATTATAAGCTCCTCATTTTCTCCTACCTTTTTTCTCCAGGATGTGTTTTTCTCTTTTCAGCCTTGTAATCAATAGTTCTTCTCTCCTTTGTGATGGATCATATCAGGCACCACTATGCTAAACTGTCATCTGACATTTAGTTTGGATGCTATTCTCCCAAATGGAAAATACACAATTTTCTCTCTCTCCAATGCCTGGAACATTGAAAGGGCTAAGCAACAATGTCCAATTATGTGTCAAGTCACAGTTTTGCTATACGACTAAGAAAGAGAACACATTCTCAGCTGCTCCCAACTCGCCACGGACCAATAAAAAGCAAACTCAGTAAGTGTCAACCTATCTCATAACAAAAGCCCATTTATTATTAAGAAAGAAGACACACATGAAAATTAGATCAAAGGCCCACTACTGTTCATTCATGATGTACTATCCATGCTGAGCAACTGTAGATTTTTTTAGAACTTAAAAAAACTTAAATACCCCCAATCCAACAGCAAGAGAATTTCAGGAGACGTCTTAGCTGAGTTTTGCTGCCCCAGGAGACGAGCTAGTTTAGCTGTTTTATCAAAGAACTTTGAAATACAAAATGCCTTTAAGGGGTTAGAAAGGAAAGAGGAAGAACACGATCCATTAGATAGCCTGAGAACTATAACCTATCCCTGTCCTTGCCAAGTTCCATGGGGATAAACATCCCTCATATGGTCCCCCTCCAAGGACAGAGAATCATAAGGGAGCAGGTAGGCTGAGCATCCACCTTGAGTTTTCTAGGATTCTACCACCTGGTGACCTTGTGTAAATGTCCATTTCTTTGGGTTTTGGTTGTGTCATGTGATAGAAGCCGGATATAAGAATCTCCAAGGGCCATTTTAGCTTTGAGATTTTATGATTCTTAGATGGAAGAGAGAATGGGAATACCATAACATTAGATGTGAGAGAAAGCAAGGGAGAGAAAGGGAAAGAAATTAGGGAGCAAGGAGATAGGAAATAGAAAATGTCTTTAGGCAACCACAAGAGAAGTGTTACAGAAAATGGAAGGGTAGACAAAGTGGGGAGGTGAGGATAAAACAAAAATAAGTTCAAGACCACTTTCATGCTAATGAAATGATTAGTTAACTGATAACAATTAGTTCCTATTTATTCAGTACCTACCTTACTGTAGATACATTTTTGTTCAATATCCACAGCTTTCTGAGGTGATATGAATATATCCGCCTTACAGAAAAAGAAACCAAGGTTCAGAGAGGTTAAGAAACTGGTCCAAGTTCACACTGCTTATAATTAATTATACCAGGACTGAATCTAAGAACCCAAGCCAGCCTTTCCACTATGTTATACTGCCTCCTAAGCCATTCTCCCAGTAGGTTAGCAAGAGATCTAGTGCTTGCTTCTGCTTTAGTTTGTCAAGTATAATTCAAGTAGAGGATCTCTGAAAAATCCATGAGGGGAGCAACTTCATCCATCAGCAGTTGTGAATGTGGAAGGGAAGGATCAAGGGGGATACGCCCTAAATCACTGACAACAAGTATCACATTTCAGGATGAATCCCACTGGGAGGGACAGGCACTCACTTAGACATCTGGAGAGCAGGGTCTAGACTCCTACCACAAATTTCTCCCGTGGCTCTGCACCGGGCCCTACCTGCACTACCTACCTCCAACGACTACAGAAAACCTGGGTGCACATGTGCCAGTAGGTATAAGGTGTTGCATATAAGCAAGGGGCAGCTCTGTCCCAGGCACTTCCCTGGTAGTAAGTGAGGGGAACGGAGAGATCAGAGCTGTTTCATTGGAGCACCTCAACATCCTGCAGGCTGCGGTCACCGAGTCATTGCTTCAGGAAAGTCAGGTTCAGCTTTAAGAAAATAGGAGATTTAAAAAAATTCTCTCTCAGCAAAGACAAACTGGTATGTGAATGCTATTGCTAAAGTCTTTTTCATTTTGTGCAAGACTCAAGCCTGGCTTCTGTTAAATAGAAAGCTCCCGAGTACATTTGAAAGATGATTAGATTTACAAAAGTTCCATTTGTCCACAACCTTTCACATAGCCTTGGCATAACAAAGGAGAGTTACACAGGTCTGAGTCCATGTGATTTGGGGAAACGAGTAAAGCAAGAAGCAAGGCATGCAAATTTGTGCAGCCACGAGGCTAAGACCCAGAAAGAAAGCAGATGGGACTGAAAAGGAATCTTGCAGCGGGAAAAAGGCTTTAGTATGAACTGTAGCCGTGAACCACCACTGGCCCCACCCTGGTTCCCCATTGACACAACCCTACAGGTTCTGACTGCTCCTCACCTTCCATTCCCTTGATATTAGGAAGCATAAGAAACGTTCAGAGGAATTTCATCCACCTGGGGGACAATGCTTTACAGTTGATAGATTCTTTTTTTACCCCATCTGAAAGGTTGGAACTAAACATCTTTCTTATTCACTGTTCCTGGATAAAGTGCCTTTTAAAAGGTATTCACCATTGTCATTTCCACCTGTGCTTTCACTCACACACACAATGAAAATAAAGTAATGCTGAGAATGACTGATTCTCCTCTTTTTAATGATGAATTCTACCAATTTTTCGTCCTTTGGAGAAGTTTTTTCATATTCATTTTCTTTGCCTCGCTGAGTTTTTCCCCCCTTCTTCCATCCAATCTTTGATTTCTTTCTCTCCCATTATCTGAAACTTCTACAGAGCCCCAGAAGGACAAGGGCTGCTCCCCCAGCCCTAACCACTACCCATAAACCAACACAAATGCTAGTTTCCAACAATATGAAAATGGAAACACTTTATTCCATCTATTAAAGCATCAGCATGCCCATCAGGGACTCTTTATCAAAAACAATCCAAAGGCAGGTAAGTTGCACATGAACAAATAACTTTGCCTAAAGAGGAAATGGCATCCATAATGATTGATGCTAAACCAAAATGTGTTAAGGAGATGGTGTTGGAGGGCTACCTGAATAATGTAATAATGCAGAGGTCACCACGTGGTCAATCATTCAGTTAACATCTTAAAGCACTGACTGTGTGCAGGGGCACTGGGCTAGGAAATTAGAGCTTGAGGGAAATAACACACAGCCCCTCAAACGGAGGAACTCATAGCTTTAGTAGTGGGAGCCCAAAGTCCAGGCAACAACTAGATGTAAATGAAGTTTCTCTTTCTTCCCTCTGCTTCTTGAGTTTATACAGACAAACGCACCGAGGATTGTCCCACGAGTTTTCCAGAGGGAATGGAAACCCACTCAACAGAAAGAAAAGTCTCAAGTCCAATTTCACATTCCATATCAGGATCAATCTAACCCAAGCAAATATCACTTTAGGTAGGGCACGCTGGTACCACAGTAACCCACCTGGCAATGGTTCATTCATTTAGGAAACATGTATTAGCACCTACTATGTACTAGACACAGTGCTAGGTGCTGGGTGAAGGATGCAAAAATGAATCAAGGAGGGTTTCATTCCTTAAGGCAGTTAACAGTTTCCCATAAATGAGCCAGAAAAAAACAGATGGCAATCCAAAGCCCTGTGTTTGTTACTTTTCACTTAAATTGATTCCCTTTGTTCACCAAACACTGATTGTGTTCACACTGTGCACATCGTGTATGTGAAACTAAATCATGCCCAGGTTTCTCCTTAAAGACCTCAAAGAAATATGCACACAAAAGGTACTGAGCATGGAGAACAGCTCAGGGAAGGCTACAGGGGAGTTGGCATGTGAGTCGAGTTTTGAAAGGTGAGTTAGAATTAGCCAGGAAGAGGACTCTAGAGAGAGGGAGCCACAAATGTAACAACAGAGCTGTAAGAGAGTAGGGTGGGGTCCATAAGGGAGACCATTTAAGTGGTTCTCTGAAGGAGAGGCAGGGAAATGATGCTGAAATGGTGGGGGGACTAAATGAACAGCTACACCCCACACCAAGGAAAAATGGGATCCAAGTGCCCAGTGATCCTCTTTAGTGTTCATTAGTAAATACTAATCCCATGAAAGTGAGGTGAGTGAGAATCTATACCTTTACTCAAACTGTTGGTATGTGAAAACACTGGTTAGGTGAGACAGGTAAGCATAGTTGTGGAAATAGAAACACATCCTCATTTGCTGCAGACATTAAGGATTTCCATGCAGGCAAGAGAAGGTTTCTGGAAAGCAAGCAGTGATTACAGTTGATGAAAGATCTGCATCGTAGCCTGTGCCTGGTCTGCAGGCTGTGACCTGTGTTTAGGGACAAGAAATAGAGTTGTCTTAGCTCATCCAGCTGTCTGATGGTAGAACAGCTGTTTCGATTAAGGAGCCTAGTGATAACTTGCCAAGTGCCTCAGTGATATGGTTCATGACCTGGCCACATAGCCACAGCACCTGTCACGACAGGTTTTGAGACAAGAAGGGTTTGAGTGTCAAGGGAAGCAGGCAGTGAGGGGATGTTCCAGGGGACAATTAGCATAACATTGTGCATAAGAGATGTAAAAGGTCTAGCTGCTGAAACCAGACAGATCCCCAACAACCTGCCTGGGCATTGGGAGCATTGGTTACATTGTTTCCATTTTTATTGCTTGTTGTGATGCAAAGGCAGGATTCCTGAGCCTGGGAGAAGTCACAGGCTGTACCAGGACTCAGGGCCTCATAAGAAAAGAAAATACACAAGGGCTCTGTCCCTGAATAAGATACAGGAGACGGTTAACAGGCAACGAAGTGAGACTTGAGTCACTGGGAACAGAGCACAGGTCCAGGCACGACGTCAATTAGATTTACTGTGACAAATAATTAAACTGAAAGGACATGAAAAGCTACTGAGCTGGGGGACAGGAATGATCCCAGATTTCAGGGTCAAGGAGATTTAGCTTCGGGAGCTAGAGGGCTAAGCAGCAAAAGCCAAGAAGTGCACTGTAGCTGCACCTGATGTAAAGCTAAGAAAAGTAACCACGCTTTCTTCTTCAGACATAGCTTTCTATTTTTGTATTTCTGTTACCTACCAATGCCACTTTGTGCCCTGCTGGGGTTTTTTTTCTGGAGGTAAGGGAGTTAATGGACTCGTTTCTTCCTCCTAATCTCAACTTTTGCCAAGTTTTGCAAATAGCTGAGTCTAAAAACAGTCCATTCTGGCACTGTGTGTGTGTGTGTGTGTGTGTGTGTGTGTGTGTGTGTGTGTGTTTATGCTGAAACTGGATTTGAGTCTAGGTCATTGTAATACCCCAAAGCAATAAGAACACAATAATTGCTACCATTTACTGAGCACCCACTATGGGCACTGTGATGAACTCTTGAATCTCGAATCCTTATAGTTTCAGAGGATAGGATTTCATTTCTTTTATAGGGCTAATGCTGAGACTTCCCAGTGCTTCCAAGAACGGAGCTTATGATAGCAACTAATCTAATATATGAAGAATATATCATCACATCTCCCTGTAAAGAGCAATGTCTATAAAAGTAATGCCCACACTTAGACATCTAGGCAGAGCACTCCATCTAAAATGGCTAAGTCAGCCAACCAACTGATCTGACTGATTTTGTCCAGGGAACTGACTAGTTGATTGACTGGAGTGGCAGAATAACACAGTTACTTCGGCATCATGTTGCTACTGTTTTGCAATGTGCCTCTCCTGGTGAAATGAAGTGAAAAGCTAAGAAATTACTATAAATATTTCCTGTTTCAAAAATGCCAGCCTAGATTGTTAAAACCTCAAAAACTGCCATAAGCCAAGCTGTATGACTTGGACTGACGAAAGGAAGCAATGGACAGATCCTTATACTAGAATGCATTAGGCAGATTCTTCCCTCTGGTTTTGCCTTCGTCCAGCTAAATCTCAACTCATGCTACTTCTTCGAATCATCTAACAACTTTTGTTTAAAGTTTTTATTCAAATTCCAGTTAGTTAATATACAGTGTAATATTAGTTTCAGGTATACAACAGTGATTCACTTTCGTACAATATCCAGTGCTCATCACAACAAGTGCGCTCCTTAATCCCTTCATCTACAAAGCTTTTATTTCTTAATCTTTTTAATGTTTATTTAATTTAGAGAGAGAGAGACAGAGTGTGAGTGGCAGGGGGAAGGGGGGAGACAGAGAGAGAGAGAACTCGAAGCGGGCTCCAGGCTCTGCACTGTCAGCACAGAGCCTGATACGGGGCTCAAACTCACAAACTGTAAGATCATGACCTGAGCTGAAGTCAAACACTCAACGAACTGAGCCACCCAGGTGCCCCCATCTATAAAGCTTTTAAAATTGATGGAGGGAGGCCCCAGAGATTAAACTGATTAAACTGGTCTGGGATGGATCCTGGACAATAGTACACATTTTTAGTTTCCCAGGTGATAAAAACATATAGCCCTTATTTAGAACCCTGTATTTTAGTCATATGACCCTTTCTGGGCCTCAGTTTCTTGTTTATTTAATGAGGATGTTGGACCAAGTGATATCTGGGCCTTGTATAGTTTTAAGATTCCCTGTTAATCTTGGTCTCATCCCCTGCTGGCAGGCAGCTCTGAAAAGACCACTTTTTCTTTGCATAATTCAATTCTCAAATGCCGCCAAGATGGCTGACCTACCACAAAGGGTTGGCATGTGGGTTAATGAGATCATATTTGCAAAGTGTTTGGGGCTCTTGGGAAGGAATCTCTAATATATGCAGCTAAAGAATGATTACAGCAACATTAATGTCATTTTTTTTAAGGAAGAGTAAACCACAGTTCACAACCCTGCATCTGCCATAATTAGACTATCTTGCCTGGATGGAGAGTGGCAAAGTGGAAAGTAGATTAAAGCAGGTCTGCTCTTGTTAAGACTGGATGCCAGGTCAAGTCTCCGTGAGATATGTCTATGCAATCACAATTGAAATGGACTGGTCTTTAATCTATGTAGAATCCTCTGGTGCTCCAGCATGTATCAGTAGACTCCTTTGTGGCCCAAGTCTTTGTAGAGCTATTTCCATATAATAGGGACAAAAGATGAATCTTTTGGGTCTTTTCCAAGAGAAAATAATCATCAGTGGGACTCAGTTTTTAAGATGTTCCTATCTGTGCTATTTCTGATACACTGAAATTGGAGCCTATGAAATAATCTTTCTTTAAGAACTGACACATTAGACCCACCCAAACACAGGCTATAGGAACCTGAATGGATTGCAAAGACCCTAAAGACCAAGAAAAGTGAATGTGCACCTGGCTGCACTGCTTACAACATCCATAACCTGGGTAAGTCTTTTCCTTTCCTCTATCTTACTTTCTTCTATTAGATAACACAGGAAAAGTACCTAGCAAAATGTCTAGGATAGCTCAATAAATAAATATTTAGTTTCCAATCTCTGTACTACACATGGGGAACCATTTGGTTGATACCATCAGACTTGATATCAGTAATTTACAAGTAACAGTCACTCTGCCAAGATAGCACTGAAGGCCGCTAGTAAGCCAGACCTTTTGTTTTTCATGGCCCATCTGTAATCTCATTCATTCATTCATTTACTTATATTCAACTTGTTTTTATGTTTTTCCCAATGTAGACCCAGAGACAGACTCTGTCATTAATGATCAATCAATAATTGAAATTCTAGGGAATATGAGAATTTCAGAATTCTCTCCAAACAATCAGGGTGATTCAGAGGCACCAAGTGATGTGAAAACCAGTATTTAGTGTTATATGTTTAAGAATCACCAATTACGATCATAACATAAGCTGATGAAATAAAAATTAACTTGGGATCTTGAGAAAAGTTAGGTTCATGTATAGGTTTTAAAATTCCACCTCAAACACCAACAGGTTTTCTCTGGAACTTGGAAAAAATGATTCTACAATTCTTATGTTAAACAGTTTAAAATGATTTTAAACCTTTTTTTTTTTTTTAAAAAAAGAATCAATGGAGAGATGGGAGATTCTATTATCATACATTAAGGTATTTTATCAAGTTTCAATTTTTAAAAAGTGTGGTGTTGACACAAAAAAATATCAGTGGAACTGAATGCAGATTCCAGGAACAGACTCAGGTCTACAAAAGAATTTAATGCATGATAAATGGAGCATCTCAGTTGAGTTGGAAGGGTAGGATTAGCCAATAAATACTGCTAGAGCCACTGGTTAGCTATCTGGGGAAAAGTTCGTTTAGAGCCTCAATTCGAATCATCTACCTCAATAAAAGGTAGATAGAATAAAGCAAAATAACTATATAAAAAAACACACTAGTTCATAATAATGAAACTCAATGGAAATACAAAATAGTATTCCATGCATCTCTAAATAAGAGAGGACTTTCTAAGATTACAAGTACTAAAAAAATTAAAGAAAAGGGGTAAAGATCTGACTACATGAAATTTTAAGACTGCATAAAAATTATTTAAAAGTCTTTTAAACTACGAAAAATGTAAAATGCACATGGGTTGCTGCTCCTGATATCACCCAAATAATTTAGAAAAACACTATTAGTAGGTAAAAAAGGCTGTGGACGTTAACTGAAAATTCACACACATACATACTGCTAACAAACATGAAAAATTGTTCAAACTCACTAGTAAGCAAAAAATTGCATTTTAAAAGAAGATAGCATTTTTTTCTTTACCTATTAGATTGAAATATATTTTTTTAAACTAGCATTCAGTTCGGACAAGTGTTCAGTGAGATAAGCATTCTTATGCACTGTTAGTGGGAGTATAAATTGTTCTAGCAGAGCATTTTTAAAAACTCTCTGAAGGCAAATATAGATAGTCTTTACAATGCGCCTACCTTTTGACCCATTAATTTAACTTACTGAAACCTATCCCAAGAAAATGATCTGATATACACATAAAAGCTTTTTGCATAAGGATCTTCATTGCCCCAATCTTTTCAGGAAAAACCAAACAAATCAGAACAACTAGGAGGCAAACTAACCGCCTGAAATAAATAATGATAAAGTAAATCATGGGTATCCACAAGATACATTATTTTTATGTCACCTCTAAAAAAGATGTTTATTAAGAGTTTATGTAATGTTTATATAATGGAATATCTTCAAAATATTACATGTAATATATTTTCAACTGTTTAAAACTCACAAAGTAAAGGCTTACAGGATATACTTAATTGTTAAAAGTACAATTGACTCCTGAATAACACTGATTTGAACTGTATGGGTCCCGCTATATGCATATATTTTCAAAAAATATATTGGAATAATATATTTTCAGTAAATATATTTTTTGGAGATTCATAACCATCTGAAGAAACACAAATGAACTGCATAGCATAGAAATACCAAAAAAAGTTAAGTTATAGATGACTGTAAGAATACAGAAAATAATACACATAAAATGCGAAATATGTATTAATGATTGTTTATGTTACCTGTAAAGCTTCTAGTCATCAGTAGGCTATTGGTAGTTAGTTTTGGGGGAAACAAAAGTTATATGTGGATTTTCAACAAAGCAGGAGGCAGGCAGTGGTCCTGACCCCCACATTATTCAAGGGTCAACTGAAGTTATTTTTGGTAAGGAAAATTATGGACATTTATTTCATTCTGTATTATTTCAATTGTCAAAAGTCAATTTATTGTTTCTATAATTAAAATTTTAATAATTATTTCATATAGTAAGATATGATTAAAATAATAATTTCATAAACAGAACAGATGTAAATTCCAATTATTACTTTGCAACACAAGAAAAATTAAATTGGGTCTTCAAGCTCAGTCCACCTTTTTTCTACCCTTCTCATCCTTCCTCGTCTCTGTGAAGCCCACACACAGCCTTAAAGGAGGAATAAAAGAATCACTTGTTGCACGTCTGATTCTTCTCTTTTTTCCTGGAAGCCAAATGGGAAGACTTCCTCTAAACAGGAGACCTAAGGTACTATGCAGGAAGAAAAATAGATAAAAATATTCACAAAGCCTCTTTCCGCTGGGGAAGAGCTCCTGGAATGACCAGCAATTTTGTGATAAAGCGTCCAGTCTCCACAACTGTCTTCCTAATAAGCCAGGAGTGCATTTACTGTAGCCTGGCGGGTGATGATCAGCAAAACTTACAAAAAAATACAGCACGAATTTTCTCCAAATGTTAGCAACCAATTTCACTCTGGGAGGTAAAATTACTGGAACTGATAAGCCAATATTAAGGAACTAAAAAAGCTCCTTAAATATTCCAAAGACCAATTCGAGCCATCGTACCCACATCTGAACAAACGGGAAGATGACAATCTGAAAATTATAATAAGAATGAATTGATTTTGTACCTCTTCCCTAGTTTCATTATGATCTCTGACAGCAGAATGGACTCATTTTATGTCATTTTCTCCTAGGCTTCATAGAATATTTTCTTTCAGGCCCTGAGAGATGAGCAGAAAGCACAGATGGCCCTGTCTGCTTAAACCCAGCAGAGACTGAGAACGACTTTGGAGTTGTTTAAAGTTGTTCCTTTTCTCCAAGCAACCTGGCTATTCAGCAGCTGTTCAGTGTAAGGCTCTAAAAGATGCAGGTGGAGATGAAACTACCTTAAAGGAAATTTGGGGCTGGTGAGGGGTGGTGTGGAAACAGACTGCAATGAATGTCAAAGGGGAGGAAAGGGTGATTGAGCTGTCTTTTAATAAGTTTTTTTTTAATGTAAAAGAATAAATATAAAGAATGTAAAACAAATAAAATCCTATTTTTTTGATTTTAGGAGATATACATGGGGTCATGATGTTTACAACTTACTATCAAATGGTTCAATGACAACAAAAACAAAACCATATATACAGATATATACACACTTAAGAATATATGTACATAATTGAAAAATGTAACAGGGGGCGCCTGGGTGGCTCAGTCGGTTGGGCAACCGACTTCGGCTCAGGTCATGATCTTGCGGTCCGTGAGTTCGAGCCCCGCATCGGGCTCTGTGCAGACAGCTCGGAGCCTGGAGCCTGTTTCAGATTCTGTGTCTCCCTCTCTCTCTGACCCTCCCCCGTTCATGCTCTCTCTCTCTTTGTCTCAAAAATAAATAAATGTCAAATAAAAAAAAAAAGAAAGAAAAATGTAACAGAAGTGTATGTGGAGATTCAGAATACCATCCTAGCAACTTTTCTTTTAGATTTGAATAAATTTAAAAATTTAAAAATTATCTGTTCAGTAACTTCTTTTAATAATCCTGTCTCCATATTTGGGTATACACTCTATATTCTAACCAGTCCAGATAACCCTGTAATTTCTTGAGCATATTTTCTACTTTCCAACCTCCTTTCCTTTGTTCATGCTCTTCCCCTCTGCCAAAAATGATCTTCTTCTGCCACTATTCACTAATCTTTCAGATAATTTTTTTCAAATGCTTACCTTTGAAGCATCCTCTGATCTCTGCCCCTACATTCTCAATAATATTTGATTTCCTGCCTTTGAATCTCTCTTAAGACTCAGCTGATTAGTCACCCAGGCTATGAGATCCCAGAACACCCTCTCCCTTCCCCATCAAATCACTAATTACTCCTTACTACCATTGCTTGTTTAACTGCCTCTCTCCCTTTCTGGACTGTCTCTCCCTCCGGACTGTCCTCGCCTGAAGGCAGGGGTCATGTCTGTCTCATTCATCACTGTAGTCCAAATTCCTGGGACAGCGCTTGGCAGAGAAGTACTCACCAAATATTCATTGAATGAATGAACAACCTATATACTGACTAGTTATTTGTCTACTCTTAAATTTTTTTTTTTTTGGTTCATCTATTACATGCTACTTGCTTTCCATGATTTCCTCTCATTTTAGTATCTACCCTCCTTTCAGGAACAATGTAGAAAAGGCTATTTGGAATAAATGTGAAAATGAGCATGCCATATAGCATATATTGCCTCAAAATACCTCTCACAGAAATCCTGCATATCCCTGACCTTATGTATATCCAATCCACTACCTATTGCCACATAACAAACTACCCCAAAACTTACTGTATTACAACAATGACCATTTTTTTCTGTCTCATCACTTTGGTCATGAATTCAGGCAGGCTGATTATTCTATTCCACAAATTGTTAACAGATGTCACCAAGTGGTTTTCAGCTGGGAGAAGGGCTGGTCTGGAGGACCCAAGACAGTTGGCCTCACATGTTCTGTGCCTCAGCAGGGAGAGCCAATAGGCTGGGCTCAACTGGAATTGTTGATCAGAGTACCTACAAGAAGCCTCACCAGTGCTACAGTCAGACTTCTGACATGAGAACGCAGAGATCCCGGAGACAGTGAGAGTTGCTGGAAGCTGGAGAGATTCTTTTTTTTTTTTTTAAATAAATTACTTAATTTATTTAAACTAAACAACAAAAACAATCCACCCATTTCTCCCACTCTCCACCTTCTGCCACTGCCAATCACCAATCTATTGTCTCTAGTTAGTAGTTACTACATTTATATATTAAATCTTCTTAAGATCAAGGACTCTTTCTTATTCATGTCCATATCCATGTGCAAAGTAGGTGCCCAACTTGTTGAATTAAATTTGAACAGAGCAATGGAGGAGTGTTTCACTTTTACCAAAGGACCAGACTTACTTATTCATGCAGTCACTGGCTCAAGAGTTTAGGTCAAGTAAGGTTTCAGCCCTGGCCATTTAGGGGTTGGAGGGAAAGGCAAAAATGAATGGGTAGGACCATCTGCAGAAGACAGTGCCGTGATGAGCTTCGAATCTCTCTGGCGAGTAAGCAAGTCTTACAGGTAGGGAAAGCTGCCTGAGGGTTAACAACCAGGTATCTTAAGAGTGAGCACTGCATGGGTGTTGCCATCAAATACTGATCAGGAATGGTGAGGGTGAGCAGACCGGTTTCCCACACCTGCCAGTATCCTTTACTATAAATCAGTATTCAAGCTCAGAAGTCTAAACCCAAAAGGAGAATAATGGCCACCACTTTGGTAATTACAAAATGGCCAAATATTCCCTTTCTGTGTGCATGTATAAAATTATTTTGGGTACTTTATTATTAAATCAGTACCTTCACCAGCTTCCCTTCATTTTGGGACAGCCAAGTGCTCTCAGCCATAGGTTCACTTACAGGGACAGGATTATCCACATAAGTACCATTAAAAGGAAATCTAAGGAATTAGAATTCTTTCCTATTGCAGCTGGAAAACGTGGAAAGAGAGTCATTGGTCAGAATTCATACATGACATACAGAGATTCTGTGTTGGATAGAGAATATGCAGGGTTTAGTATTCCCATCACAAATGACAAAATTCTCTGCTCCCAGTATCACAAAGTTACTATCACATGCATTTCAGGAATGGTGAAGCTCTTGAGAAGTACAGGTGAGAACCATGTTCTATAAATTGCCACCACATGTAAAGACTGCCATGCCTCTATAAATATCCAAAGGAAGGATGATAACAATGCAAACAACTCCACTCATTCCTCAAACCCCATTTAGGTAGAGGGGCTTATCCCCCCACCCCCCAAACACACCTGAGGAGAATGTGCACAGAAAGCTTGGTTCTAGAGACAGAAGGATATTGACCTTTCAACGGAGTTTTCCTGGAAGAAAAGAAAAAGAGGAAGAACATGGGGAGGCCACCTGGTGTAGTGGCTGGAGCACTGTGTTCAGTCAGCAGCCTTGATTCTAGTCCTTTGAAACTGCCTTTGAGTTCAGTGTCCATGAGAACTTGGAGTAAGTCATTGAGCCCTTCTGAGTTTCAGTTTTACCACCTTCAAAATGGGACTGTAAAGACTTTCTTCACCTACCTCACAGAGCTACTGTAAGGAAACAGTGAGATGAGGGGATGTTAAAACGTCTGAAATCTGACCATTTTTGATGTGACTTTTCTCACCAGCCACATTACAACAAAACCAACAAAGCTTCCATAGCATCTTCTCTATACTATTTGTTTCTCTTCACTTCTCTTTCAACTAAAGAAGAAACATGTTCAGAAACTTCTTTTCTAATTAAAAACATTTTTTTAAATTTTTTGGGAGAGGTGGGAGAGAGAGACTGCAAGTGGGGAAGGGGCAGAGAGAGGGAGAGAGGGAGAGAAGGAAAGAGGGAGAGAGGGAGAGGGAGGGAGGGAGGAAGAGGGAGGGAGGGAGGGAGGGAGGGAGAGAGAGAGAGAGAGAGAGAGAGAGAGTTCAAAGCAGTCTCTATGCTCAGCGTGGAGTCTGACACAGGGCTTAATCCACAACCATGAGATCATGACTTGAGCCAAAATCAAGAGTTGGACACTTAACAGACTGAGTCACCCAGGTGCCCCTAAATTAAAAACATTTAAAAAATCTTCTGAATAATCCACTGAGATCCAGCCAAGGCAGTAAGGAGGATATTTGAGTTGTTCTCAATGGATAGGAATACAGGGAAGAGATGAGTTGGGAAGAATGACCATGCATCACTTTAAGAATCTTAGTATTTTTCTTAAAAGATAGAGAATAGTTGGCCAGACTGAAAAAAAAGGAGGGGGGGGGGGAGAGAGAGAGATAAAAATTCATTATAAAAGAAGACCTCAAAATGACAAAGAACATACTATTGTACTATCATCAACAAATTCCATTTGACTAAACAAGAAATGCAAAAGTGGGCCCCAAAAAGGCACGATGCGACAGGTGTGGTTAGGGCCAGCCGGCATATAATATAGTCATCTATTCAGTCAGCACACCTGTGTTCACCATGTTCTCTGTGCCAGGCATGTGTATCATTAGGGTGCAGAAGAGGATAAGGACCTTGCCTCCAGATAGGGGAAGTGAATATGCAAAGTAACAACTGTATTTTCTGTGGTGGGTTCAATACTCTGAGAATGCTGGCAGCCCAGAATGAGGATGCCCACAGGGCTCAGAAGTGAGGGGTGGAGAGGAACACGGAAGGGACAGATCCCTCAGAGGAAGGGACACCTGAACGGAGTCTAAAAGGGTGAGAGGTAGGGCAGGGCTTTCACGGCTAAGAGACACCAGAATCAACTTCTCAGAGAAGAAAGACTCAGGTTTAGCTATTACCATGTTGGCCGAAGAAAAGGCCTCAATTCAGTCAGCCCTTAGCCTCCATCTGGGCAGACCGATAAACCTTGCGTGTATCTTCACCATTCTCAGCATTTCCTGAGGCTCAGGAAGCAAAGCTGAGCAATTCATTCACTTAATTTATTTGTTATTTATATCTGCCTTCTATAAAAGCAATCTAACATGGTTTCATAAATGGGAGAAGGACTACACAGAGAATAGGTTGCTACAGAATAGGATTCCTATTAGGAGTAGCTAGCCAATGAGGGCAGACTGGTTACAACACCCCTCCCACCCCCCAGCCAAATAACATTGAGATTAGAGCCCTCCAGAGCTTCCGGTGTGAAGTGCTGGCAACTGGAGAGCTTTCAGAAGGACTGGGGGCCCTGAGGACATTCAGATTTCCTTCACATTGGACTTAACAGCAGATCTGTCTCTTTGAGACCCAAGAGTCCTTTTGGCTCAAATCTACCCCATAACCAAGAAATGCAGGCAGAAAAAAAGAACCACAGCTTCCCCAGGGCTTAGGGTCTCCAGGTCCTGAGCAAGGCAATTTGGGGAGCTAACTCACAGCATATATATGGTGTGTGTGTGTATATGTATATATATGCAACTCACAGTTCTGATATATGGGAACAGAGCACAACCTTACAGTTGGGAATGTCCATGTTGTTGGCTCCCATATATAGCGGCCAACTTCATCTAGGTCAGAAGGGTCCTACTCACAGAGAGGAGCAGAACAGCTCTGAAGGCATGCACAGCCTCTCCTGCCCCAGGAAGGGGACAGGTACTAAAGCAGCTCCCCCAAGTCCCCCTAAACCCACAGATGACAAGTGCAACCCTTAACCCAGAGAATCACACAGAGCCCAGGGAGACTCTCCTCCCAGCTAGTGGATGGTGGAAAAAGAACACCATATATAATAACTAGTGGATGGCGTGAGAAATGTCTCCCACCTAGAGAATGAGGGGGGAAAAAAGAAAAAACAAGAAATGTGAGAAACAATAACCCATTTGCTTTCCCAATTTGTAGTTCCCCTTCATTGCACCTAATTTGAAAAATACATAGAATTTTTTTAAGCTCAATGACTAGTCATCTATCTCTTGGTCCCAGAGACTGTTTTTGTTTAAAAGAAAGAGAAAAAGAGAGAGAGAGACCAAGAGAGCTAGCAAAACTGAAATGTCACTACCTATACTCAGCAGCAATTCTGCTTTCTCATTTACTTTTAATGACTGTGAATTCAGCTCCAAGACATATAGGATTTGCCTGCATCGTGCATTGTGTACATGCTGCTGCTGGTCAACCTTCAGAGGATCAGGGGATGAGGGGAGCCACCCGGCCACTCTAGTAGAAAGTGGTTTCTGTTCCTTGTTTTTGCCTCCTTTTCTTCCCTTAACGTTTTCATTTTGTGTTTTCTTTCTTCCTGCCTGACTTCTTTCTTTTTTTTCCGGGAGGAAAGAAATACATCTCTCCATTTGCTGGGAGTGTACAGACCATTAAGGTTAAAAGAGTCTCTAGAAATCTTCCAGTAACTCATCATCTCATATTGAGAAAATCAAGACCAATAAATCACAGCCTGGAATCACAGGTGTATACTGAGTCAGCTCTGGGACCTTGGGTCACTTAACCTCGATGTTAGTATTCTTTCTATTCCAGCATTGCGATACAGGTGCAGGGCAGGTCAGTTTGGGACATGACAGAGTTAACAACTTCCTAACCCGTAGGTCTAGAATGGCATTAATAATAATAACAATAATAATGATAATGATAGATTTCAAAAGAAAACCTGCTTCTAATTCTGTAAACTATGCTATAAAAGAGAATAGTTCTGCTTCAAATGTTGACTTGGTTTAAATGTCAAAACAAAACAAAATAAAATCTCCCAAACCTAATTAAGATCAAATATGTTTTGCTCAGTCACATAAGAAACCCACGCATGTCTCCCAAAATAGTCAGCCACTTAAGCTCAGTCAAGTATGGAGATTAAATGAGAGAAGAAAGCTTAGCAATTGATTGTAGTAGGTGACTCCATGGTCTTGCTTATCATTGGGGATGGGGAGATGCTGTGTAGCTGATTCATGGACTGATTATCAAGTTGGTAGGTTATTCAGTATCTTTGCTTTCCCCCCTCCCTCTGCTGACATGGTTTTTAGGTCATTGCTCTATTCCCTGTACCTCTACTGGAAAAGGGAAAAGAAAATATAAAACTAATTTATTTGGTTAGCAGTTATGGTTTGTAACAATAACAAAGGAGGAAAAGGTTGAAAACCAAAAGGAAGCCCGAGACATATTTTAGACAACTGTAACCATCTCCTCTACGTTGACCCCCAACCACACATGCTGGCTTAAGTCCAGTCCCTCTGTTTCCCCTTGAGGGCACAAATAACCTAAATAGGGCTTTCAAAAAAAATAATAGAATTTAAAAAAATACTGAGGATGCATTCAAAGGAATTCTTTCTTAATTATTTACATGGCTTGAACTGTAATGCAAGTGAGGAACTGCTTTTATTAAATGCCAAATCTTTGTTTAGAGCAACCTTAGGGAGATACTCACTCTCAATGAGCTGTGTCCATGCCAGCAAAACAAAGTGGCAATTTGGGCAACTGTCCACATAATTCAGACCAAAGAAATCTATCACTGCCACAACTCTGCTAACATGAGGTTCTGAACAACTAAGGCCATCAGGCATCAGGCTTGGGCAGGGAATGGACCAGAAGAGGTGAAGCTCCCACAAGCTATTATCGAAAAGCTGAATGTAGTCAAGAAAAGCAAGCTGTTGGCTCGAATTCAACTTGCTGTTTAATAATAATTAAATGATAAGCAACTGGTTATTAACTTCTTAAATCAGGAATTGGTTGTTTGCACGAGTCCACTACCCCACTAGCATATTTGGGGTATTCTTCATGGTCAAGATGTGGAAAATCGAAGACAGAGATTTAAATGTCTCTGCTCTGTTTAGAGAGAAAAATAACAGTGGGCTGTCAGGGTGCTGGTCTTCACCTTCTTAGCCATTAATTCAGATTGCTGTAGGTTTGATTAGATCTATCATCTGGAAATTGTCTTTTTATCCCACTAAGAGAAATAAATTGCACCAGGGTTGATTTATTCATGTAGAATAAACATTGTCTCAGGTTGTCTACATAGTGAAATGTAGATTTAAGACAGGTATGCAGATAGATAATGGCATCCCAAACCTGGAGGTCGAGGGTTGGGAGATGGGGTCCAATCTGTCTGGTGGATCTGTGACTCAGTAAATCACACAGCTCTCCATTTCCCTACACATGCATATGGCTAAGCCTCAGTGTCCCTTCATGGTGGCATTTTTAGGGAACAAATAACTTAGAGAGGAAATTAACCTTCCCCAAGCAACAATGGTAAATAGATAAGTAAGCTAGCAGACATAATATATGTATGCTTGGTATTAGAAGCTGAGGAAGAAACAGCAAGTCAATTGTTTTTCAAGACAATTAGGCAATACTCAGAGGCAAACCAGAAAAACTAAATCTCTCTTTTTTTTTCCCATTACTGCATTACAAAATGTAAAAGACTGCCTATCTGTGAAGTTATCAGTTAGAATATTTTCAGAACAGAAATCTTATCCTTCAAGAGGTAACTACTGTATTTACAGACAAATTTCCAAAGGAATGTTAAAGATACCTGTCTGCTGCCCTAGGCTCTACAGACAGGTAAGTATGGGTCACAGGTGGGGTTCAAGGCAGGGCAGCCAGTGCTATGTCCCCTTTGATGCTATTTCATTCCATTTGGAACTGATGAGTTCTCTGAGAATTGGGCAGGCCTGGAAGCAGGGTATGAATTAGTCCCTGAAGCCTTATGTTTGCATAGCATTCTATTGGTCACAAAGAATTTTCATACCCTCACCTCATATGCAGCTTGTTACTGTGACCATGCGAGGTAAGTAAGGCCAGAAAGATTGTCTGCATTCATCAGATAAGGCAACAGAAGTTCAGAGAGCTTACTAGACTAATAATAACTTCCTTACCCAGAGGTAGGGCCCATGGTGCCCACTATACCTCTGCTGCTTTCCACTTTCTAGACACATACCAGCATTGGGATTGAGGTGCTGACTGGGGGTGGCGGTGCCGGCCCACTGGTCCCACTCCTGACCTTCCAGAATATTCCCACTCTTTCTGCTTCTTAGATCTATCACTTCTAAAATGGGAACAACCTCCCAACCTCACAGAGTGATTGAGGGGAGCAGCTAAGAGAACAGACAAAGAGGCCTCACACATGTCAAGGGCTATAAGACAGGCACCCTATATACATAGGCATAAGCCCCAGGGAGCACTTTTTCTCATTATCACCACCCTTTCCTGCCATTGTTTATGTGTACCAGGCTGCAAGTTTCTCCCACCCATCCGTCCCTGTCTTCACCTCCTGTGTCACAACTCATCTGGACACCCTCTTTACGTTGGTAGGTTAGGGAGACAAAGACACCAGCTGAGGAGGACAGAGCGCAATCTACAAGGAGTGTAGTGGATTGGACAAGGCACATACATGTAAATGAGGAGGTGAAATGGAGGGGTCCTGTGTGTGTCCCTGCATGCACACATACATGGGTGGCTCAGTTGGTTAAGCATCCATCCCTTGATATCAGCTCAGGTCATGATCTCATGGTCATGGGCTCCATGCTTAGCATGGAGCCCACTTGGGATTCTCTCTCTCCTCTCTACGCCCCTCCCCTGCTCGTGCTGGTGCTCTCTCTCTCTTTCTCTCTCTCAAAATAAACTTAAATAAAATAATAAAATAAAATAAAATAAAATAAAATAAAATAAAATAAAAATAATAAAAATCCCAATGCACTATTATATTTTTCCATGTTATTCTAGCTCTGGTATCTAATGGAAAGACCTGAGTGCTTTAGGGAGGTTTTAAGGGTGAGGACAAGAGTCAGGGAGAGTTGAATGAAAAGCCCTAAAGCTTTGTTTCTATTGTGGTTGCTATCAGGGGAAGGGGTGTGGAATGACAAAGGCCTGAGACTAGCTTCCTAATAGCACGTGAGAAAGACTAACAATGTTATATATTGGAAGGAAAAGGACCCATGAGGTAGAAGAAAAAGAAAGGAATAGGTCAGAAAAAGATGAGTTAGAAAGGTAGGGACACCCCAACAAAACGAAGGAGAGCTGTAGACCCTACTGTTACCCAATTGGAACTTAGAGAGAAAGAGCTACAAGTCCATGTGGGCAACTGCAAATCTACCCAGAAATGGCACAGTGGCTGCAAATCTGGGCAGGACTGAGGGCCAGCTGAGGCCAGCCTTCCCATGCCTGTGCACTCACCCAGCAAGATTTTCTACCTGAGCAATGTGGATGCTTCCAAAATTCTGGGACTGAGAGAAAGATAGAAGTTAGGACTTCAAGCTTTCCAAGGGAATGTTGAGAAACTGGTGACAACACAAGGAGGTCAGATGGGGAAATAACTGATTAATGACAGCTCTCCCCACCACACAGGGAGTATCCAGACTTGGACCGACACCCATTTCTACACGGCTAAGCGACAGGACACTAAAAGAAAAAGTCATGGAGGAAGGTCCCAAATTAAATGGTGGTAAGAAGAACAAACACAGGTGTTGAAAGAAAAGACCACGATTCTGTGTTAGACAGCTGTCAGGGAAAACATAGATACACACACACACACTCACACGCACGTTCATTAAAGAGATCTCAGACAACTTAACCACCTAAAGTACTTTCAAACTTCACTCGGGAGTGATCCTCAGCAAAGATTACAATCTGTGCAGATTGAAATGACAATTAAAACGTTAATTTTTTTAAAATCCACAAATGGCACTTTGGGTCTTTATGGGGAGTTGTCAGGTGCTACAAAGAGCTCATCTCTCCTATCTCTCCCTTGACAACCCAGAAATATCCGTCACTCTTGTCCCTGTGGCTACAACACTGATATAATAAGGAACAAGGGAGGAGATGAATCTCTCCCCAGACTCTCATCCAGGGAAGCCAAGGGAGGCTGAATGAAAAAGAATAGGGGATAACCAGAGCAGTGTGCGTCTAGTGCTATCGATTTTGCATCTGTCTCAAACATTACTCACTGGAATGGCGGCAGCCCTGAGGAGGGGAGCAGGGAGGCTTCCTTCTGCTAGGGAGGGCTCTGTGCTCAAGGGCCCGATGTGTGTCAGGAACAGTGGGCAGAGGGATTCTCAGGGGTTCATTCCTTGGCCTGCTTCCAGACTCCAGTAATTTGCTGAGTTTAAGTGTCAATGGTTTTTAATTAGCACCTGGAAGTTTTTTGAAAGTGCAAAGTGCCAGGTGGGCAGTTCAAATAAATACCAGTTTAATACCACCCACCCAGTGAGCAAGCAGTAGACATGAAAGTGGAAATAGAAATAGTTAATTAGACAATCATTAGGGCTAATAGATGGAAGTAATAAAAATTTGGAGTTGAAAGGAACTAAAGATTCCTAGTGTGGTTTTCCCTAAAGTATAGGATTCATACGACCGTTAGGATGACACAAGATGTTAGATAGTCCAGAAAATGCTACAGATTACCCAAGGACGATTTATTAAATAATATTAAATTACACTTTGAGAAAGTTACTCCTGTTTCAATCCCTCGTTTTAACTCTTCTGAGTACCTCAAAGAAAAAGTCTTAGTTGGCTGTTACTACATCTTTAACATTTCTCAAGCACTCGCCAAGCTCCCTTTTTAACAAAGAGAGAACAAGCTTCAGGTGGAGCATCAATGTTTGGCCAAAGCATCTAGCAGGAGTTTCATCTCATTGTTTGGTTTTCATTTTATCTGTTATTTCACCTATTTTTTAAATGTCTTTTTATTTATTTATTTTGAGAGAGAGAAAGAGAGAAAGCATGGGCAGGGGAGGGGCAGAGAGACAAGGAAAGGGAGAATCCAAAGCAGGTTCTGTGCTGTCAGTGCAGAGCCTGATGTGGGGCTTGATCCCACAAACCATGAGATCATGACCTGAACTGAAACCAAGAATTGGACACTTAACTGACTGAGCCACCCAGGCGTCCCTATTCTTTCACCTATTTTTTATATCCATTTGTTATAATGATCTAAAGCTTCTTTAAAAATAAATTTATTGAAATAAAAACTTAGCCCAATGGGAAACAATGGTAGAACATGTTACACAGGTAGGACACAGCTCATGAAGATGTCGTGAACGTGACTGGGGTCTGGAGAATAAAGACATTGGGTCTGGAGTAGTAAATGACTTGCCCACAGAGGCACATGTGGTTGTTACCTTCCACTCATGCTGCTGGCCCCTATGAAGGAGAGGAGGGAAGTCGGCCTCACGCAAAAAGCATGTGGAGCTCAGAGAAACCCTATGACTTCTCAAAAGCTCTGCGTCCCAAGATTCTCAGAAGGAGTCGCTCCCTCCTTCTCAGGCCAAGAAACGCACAACCAAGAGTCAATTGCCCCCCTCCCCCTGCTACCTTGGGGTGCATCACATGGCAGCCACAGAGTTAGTCACATTGCTTTCATTTTCTTTTCCTTTTCCATCAATTTCCTAGATCCCTGGGAAATAATAAGTGAGCTCAAGCCAAGATAGCTCTCAGATGGAAAAACAGACGCCATTATCCTACACTCGCTGGTCCATTCTCCAAACCCCTGGTGTCCTAAATGTTCCACCATAGGAGGTGGTGTCTGCAAAGAATGGTTATAAGTATGGGATTTGGGGCCTCCAGAGAGCTAATCACCACCTTTCCACATGGTGGCCGTGCGTGACCAGAATGCAGAGTGGAAAGTAAAAGTCCACCCTCATACTGCCTGCCATGCATGACAACCATACACAATTGCATATTGATGGATGCAGCAAACACAACCTTATATGTCTGCCACAGCCCCAGTGACCTTTCAGATCCCCGAGTTAAAGGGACCATTATTCATCTTTATGTACAGCCTCCTATGACAGTCTGCATGACAAAGCCAGAGACACTTTGATGAAGTAAATAATTGAGCTCCATCCATAATCACCTGCCATTCCCAAATCCTAATGCCTTTCCAGGGATTGCTGGAAACCAATGAAATAATGAGTCCCTTACTGAAGATGCCAGGGCAGCATAAACTTTATGCAGAACCTAAACTGCATCCAAGAGCACATGAGTTTTAAAGAAGGTTGTAGATGAGGGACATTTTCTTCTACAAGGCTTTGCGAATACAAGCCTATCACACATTTCCATTTTCCAAATAATGGATATTGTTTATTGACCACCCACCATGTGCCACATGTACCTGGAATTCATATACACTATTTTGTTTAACCCTCCAAACAGGCTTGCAAGATGGCTGTCAGTATGTCCATTATACTGAGAGCCAGAAATCAGTTAGGTGGCTTGCTGAATGTCACCTCAATAGCAAGTAGAAGGCAGCAAGCCATTTTAAAATTTTGCTGGAACCAGGGAGTAAGAACAAGGGAGAGAAATAATGAATGACCACGTGGCAGAATTGGGGTATGAAATATAGTTGGTCTTACTCCATCCATGCTCCTTCTGCTAGACCTTACTACTACTCTCTCAGTGAGTAAACCTGGTTTAAGAGGGGTCGCTGCTGTTTCTTAATGTATTTGCCTGGCATCTTGCTTTCACACAGCCCTTTTCCTAAATTTGGAGGGGCAGGACATTTGAAAGAGTATGTGAAATCCCAATGACACCCACTTCCCATCTTGAAATGTGGTCAGAGTGTAGGCTTTGTGAGAGTCTCAATATGTCTTCCATTGCTGTGTCTTAAATTCAAATGGTTACTTCCCAGAGATAGATAAAGGCAGGAAATTCCTGAAAGCAACTAATGTTGGCTGTTTTGCAAAGAGAGCAACAAGGTAACCCCAGACAGTTCCATCTCTCTGAGACCAGTCTGAGAATGAGTTTCTCCTTTGCAATTGAATTGAGATGTCATTATTAAAAAAAGTAATGGTTATGTGGTCACGTTGTGAAATGTTGACAAGGAGGTCAGAACTGAGAAGAGACAGCTGTTATTTTCAGTTGTGGATGACTTGTGTTGGAGACATGGGACAACAAGGGGAAGAGGTCAGGGGCACAATCAGAAAACTCAGGTTCTCTCCTAGGCTTCCACAATGACCAGCCTGGCAAGTTGTTGGACTCCACTGTCAACTTTTTGAGCCTCAGATCCTATGCTGATGAAAATGGCAGTCACAATGCTTGTCCTAATGCTTTCCTGGCCTTCTATGAAGGATCTGTTAAGAACTGAATTGTGTTTTCCCAGAATTCATAGGTTAAAGTACTAATTCCCAACGTAACTGTGTCTGGACTTAGGGCCTTTAGAGAAGTAATTTAAGGTTAAGTGAGGTCATAAGGGTGAGGCACTACCCTTATAGGACTGATGTCCTTATAAGATGAGAAAGAGACACCACAGAGCTCCCTCTCCATGCACGCGCAGGGGGAAGACCATGTGAGAACACAATGAGAAGGTGGCCATCCACAAACCAGGCAGAAAGGCCTTACCAGAAACCAATGCTGAGACGGCACCTTAATCTTGGACTTGTAGTTTCCAGAAAGTGAGAAAACACATTTCTTTTGTTTAAAACACCAGTCAGTGGTACATGTTATGGCAGCTCAAGCAGACTAATATAGGATCCAAAGAGATGAGCTATGACAAAAAATGTAAAGAACATTTCTTTACATCCAAATGAAGAACATTCATGTGGTGTTGAGGGTCCTGGTATCTAAGTCCAGGTTGTAAGGGAGCAAAGGGGAGGTGAAGGGGTAGAGAGGGCACATTGTGACTCCTCCTTTGGAATGTCAAAGTATGAGACATGGGAATAGCTTGAGGATTTTGTAAAGTGGAGAGATATTTGACAGGACGGGGTCAAGGTCCTACCCATAAGTACCTGTAAGAGATATGGAAATTACCAACCCTTGAGACATGTAAAAATTGTATTTACATTGGGGCACCATGAGGTTGGGCCATTTCTCAAGAGAAGGGGATAGACCAAATTTAATAGTCCTTCTAAATTGAGTGTTCCCTGAATCCAAAGGCTATGCAAGTATGGACCTTTCAAGTCTTCCGGCTTGTAACTCACTGACAGGGCATGACATTTGTTTAATTATTTGCTTCACACAGGAAATATCTTATTCTTCTCTTAACACAACTGATTTCTCACAAGGAGGTAAATCTGAAGCACAAAAGCAGTTAAGACCAAGCAGAGGATGGCAGATTGAGTTGTGAGACCTGTAACCTCTCTGTTTCTCCAATTCCCAGTCTGATCTGGATTTAAGATTCATGGTATTGGTATTGGTGATTCTCTTCTCCTCCCTCAAGGCTACATGTCTGCATAAATGAGGTCCCAGAGTAAGGTACTGGGGAAAGACTGGGTTGGAATCTCAGCTTAGCCACTTATAAGGTGTGTGACCTCAGCAAGTCATTTAACCCTTTTGAACCTCAGTCCTCTTACTTATTTCATGAGGTGGATTGAGCCAGGATCTGAGAGTACAGTGTGTATGCAAAGCCAGCCTGGCTTCCCATACCCACACCTGGGGAAAACATAATCAGTCCTGGCTCTCATTTCCACTGAGCTCGGATACAGACAGCACAGGGAAGCCCCAATCAGTGGATTGATTCAATCGGCACAAGAAATAAAACCTACTTAACTTCCTGGGTACTAGATGATGTCTAAGTCCTGTCCAGTTCAAATGTTTCCAGATTCTGTGATGCCAATGTGGCAAAGCTCAGACACAGACAGAGTAACGGGTTGGGAAAAAATAAGTTGAGGATGTAAGAAAACAAAAAATGAAGGGTGTGGAGGGGGAGACACAGCTAGATATGAAGGATGACAAAGAGACTCCCCGTTTTTAAATGGCAGTAATTCAGGTCCTCCATACCTCCTTGTGACTGCCAGGTGTTTAGCCAGGCTGAGTGCAGGTGCATGAAGGAGGGAGAAGGTGTGAGACCCAGAAGGCTACCCCAGTCCCCATTCACTCTGTTCTCCACAGATCTCACTGCTCTGGGCCCACTGCAGCTACACGGGCAGGGGTGTGCTGGTGAATGTTTAGCAACTGGCTTTCAGGGAAGGACAGGGGATAAGCTTTGATTTGTAGCGTTTGCCAATTTCTGGGGCATAAACATTCCCATCACTGTCAATTTCTAGCTACAAACAAAAAGTCACTGAACAGAGATTGGAAGAGATGCACATAACTGGCTTTCAGGGGCGTGTGTGAGCTGAACTCCAACACCACGCTGGGCGGTTGGGGTGTGGGGATGAGAGGCCACTAACACCTGCTGAGTATCTCCTATGCATTGCTTAGCCTCAGAATTTTACAATGAGAGAGAGAGAGAGAGAGAGAGAGAGAGAGAGAGAGAGAGGCAGGCAGGGAGGGAGGGAGGGAGGGAGGGAGGGAGAGAAATGAGATGTTTTTATGGGGTTTCAGATTAAATTCCATTTGCTTTCTACCAAATGTAAGTGTAATGGTATCACCAGAATGATGCTTGGCTCCAGGAAGCAGAAGCCCAGTGAGGCACAAAGAACTGATTGGCTGATCTGTCAGCCAATTCTGGCCGACGGCACCACATGAAGGGGAGGGAGACCATCTGTTGGGAGCCCTCCACCCCCAAGGTCTTTCAGAGCTCACTACCCCTCCCACTACCCCTGGCTGTTTTTTCCCCCATAACATCTCCTGCCTGGGTTTCCTGTATTCGGCACATATGTATGGATCCCTTACCACGTGTTAGGCCCCGAGCCAGGCATGGGGCCACATTCACACACATACATATTAACACACATATACAAGCTAGGAAAGGAGACAGACATAAGTATGACAGTGGAATAGGTGCACAGTAGAGTCTGGTCTTCTCATGTTCCATCATCTACTCAGCAGATATTCATAAAGTGTCAATCCTATTATTTACCCAACAGTCTCTTTGCCCAGCCACGATGAGCCAGGTTCTCTATTAGGTAGAGTGACAGCACACATAAAGGAGAAATCAGCTCTCCTTCAGTGGATGTTCTTCAAGTGGGAGTTGAGCAGGGTCTTGAAAGATGAATAGAATGAGCATCCCTGGCAGAGAGATGACAACAGGAGTTACAAATATGGTTGCATGAAGGGCATGTGGTTCTGCCGTGTGCTAAGGAAGCAACGATACAATCTCTGACCTAGAGGAGCTCACAGTCCTTTGCGAGACTTCCAATTATAATGGGAGATCGCCCTCATAGAGAAAATGCTTTCAAGTTCACACACACACAGGCTTCTCACTAATGGGCTCCTGCTGGGTACTGTACAGAGAATAAATATCGGGTCAACCTGGTCCTGATTTGAATCCTTCGAGGGAACCAGGAATTAAGACAACACAATGTAAAGCATGATATTCTTTTAAGAGGTAGAGACAAACTTCATGGGACTTCGGATCAGAAGACCGTGTTTCAGGAGGAAGATGTAATCAGGGAAAAACTTCATAGAGGAGGTGACGAAGGACTAAGGAGCATTCCAGGAAACGTGGCTGATCCTGAGCCCAGCACGTGCATGCCTTCCCCCAGCCCGCATTTGCTGGGCTCCTCTAGGAGTGCCACACTTGCCAGATGTCGAAGGAGACAGCATGCTCTTTCGGGTCAGCATGCTCTCTCTTGCATTTAGGTGAAGGTACCCATTACCCCTTTCAGTCTAGCCAGAGAGCTCCAAAGAGGCACAGCAGAGATGTCACCAGCTAGAATCTCTGGGCACTAAGGATGAGGGTGGAAGAGGAATTAGGGAGTGGACAGAGGGGGAAGGGCAGCAGGCCAAAGGAGTAACCCCTGGAGGGCTCAAGGCTGAATAGATATTCTTGTTATACCAGAGGCAGGGGGGGCAATGTCTCCCTTAAGACATTCTACTGAATTCATTACTTAGGTGAAAAAACAAATGTGAAAATAAACCTCCTAGGGGCACCTGGCTGGCTCAGTCAGTAGAGCATGTGGCTCTTGATCTCAGGGTCATGAGTTCAAGCCCCACGTTGGGCATGGAGCCTACTTAAAAACCCACAACCACAACAAATAAATAAATAAATAAATAAATAAATAAATAAATAAATAAATAAATAAATAAATAAATAAATAAAATCCCTTCCTTAAAAATAAATACGTACATAAACCTCCTAGAACTGGCAGGGATACGGGCGTACTTTTCCTCAAACACCGGGAGAGGTCCCAGCCCCTGCGTAGATAATGCTCCACTGTAGTGAGACCAGCTTGTGACGCAGACCAGACCCTGAACCCTGCGGCACAGCCTCACCCTCACAGCACCCACACCTGCCCGACCCAAGTCTCCCGTCCGAACTGGCTGAGCATGTTCTCCTCGTGGAACCTTTAATCCATAGTGGTGTGAAAAATAGCTGCTGTACTGCCAGTCCCATAAGCAGCTCCCTGGGAAAGCTCCTTCTATAACTCATATCCAGAACTAATAGAACTTTAGTGAATTGAATTCTATTAAGTCCAAGGCTTTCATGGTTGAAAGAAACTTAAGGAGAGAAAGAAAGGATAAGTTAATATTTCTGTAACATCAGAGAGTTGCCTCTCTAAGCCTCTCTCCAGAAGTCTGGGGCCACGTCTCTGCCACCACGGTGCAAAGGAGGAACACACGTGTCGCTGCGCCCTCCTCAGAGCTACAGCAGAGTCTCGGGGCCATGAGAAGAGAAAAGAAAGATGACAGCTCCCACTTCAGCCAGTGTCAGGCATGACTCCGGGCTCCCTACATATGTTAACTCAACAACAACCCTAGGAGGAAGGCATACGACTATTATCCCATTTTACAGATGAGGCACTGAGGCCCAGTGAGACTAAGTGCCTCGCTCCTGTTTCATTGTACTTGCTGTAAGTGGAGGAGGTAGAATTCCAACCCAGACACCTAGGCTTAGGGGTTAGGAGTCTGACATGCCTGAGATTCGATCCTGGGTCGGCCTCGTTAGCGGCAGGAACTTGAGCAAGCTATTCTCTGAGCCAGTTTCCTCCCCTGTGAAATGGGACTAATACTATGCCATACAACTGGCATGAGAATCACATGCAATTAAATGCACATAACAGTGCCTGGCATCTAGTAAGCTGTCTATGCAGGGAAACGTTTGTGGCAGTAGGGGGCGCTAGTTGTGTCTCAGAATCACAGAATGTCATGCCCTAGAGACCCTCTAATCCAATCTGGAATGACTAAAAGGATAAATAATTGACGAGGAGGTCCAACCTACTCATACCTTCGGGTGCGTTGCAGGCTATTAGCACAGAACGATTAAAAATCTAGAATGCTTTCCGAGTTGGGCCTAGAACCTCAGATAGTTCTAATGTGACCATCTCTCAATTTCAGTCACTTAAAAACTGTGGGACTTGGGATATGTTACTTAGGCTTCTTGTCTGTCGATGGGGACAGCAGTAGCCAACTTGCAGAGTTGTGAGGATAAAAGTCAAAGTTTGTACTTAACACAGTATCTGGCATTTCCGTACAAAGACACTACGACCTCCTCTTAGGTACACAGTTTAAAAGAAAACAATGCATAGCGAAAGCTTTCTGGCCTCCCAAACACCTTCAAAAACTCTCTCCCTTCAAAGGCTAGGGCCTTGGGCACCAGTCACATGCATGCAAGTGATCTCCCATTGGATCTCCTTGACTGGTAACCCTGTTTCCAGCCTGCCTCCCAGTCAGTCTTGTTTATCTCACAGGGTTGTGTGTGCATGTGTGTGTCTGTGTGTCTGTGTGTGTTGTTTTATTTTGTTTTCATTTTAATCAGCTGCCGACACTTAAAACCAGAGAGCTTTCATGTACGTTCCAGATTCCCACAGGGCAAGAGTCAGCCTCTGCTTACCTTCTTTGTCTGAAGCCAGCTTGTCCCATTTATCCGACTGGGCTCTTGGCATTCTTTCTGTTTCATTGCATAAATTGCCTGCACCCATTGACATTTAAATTCATGACCTCTTTGGATTAAATTAAAATTGTCTAGGGGTGTCTGGGTGGCTCAGTCAGTTAAGCATCTGACTTCAGCTCAGGTCATGATCTTGTGGTTCGTGGGTTTGAGCCCCAAACTGGGCTCTGTGCTGACAGCCTGGAGCCTGGAGCCTGCTTCAGATTCTGTGTCTCCCTCTCTCTCTGCCCCTCCCTGCCCCTGCTCACTCTCTCTCTCTCAAAAATAAATGCACACTTAAGAATTTTTTTTTTAATTTTCTATGTTTCTGTAGATCTTTCTAATGTATTTAAAAAGAAAAGGGAGGAGGCAAGGGCTGTTCATCAAAGTCTTCGAGTGACCCCAGTATTCCGTGGTCCACCATCTGTTTAATTCAAACAGTTCTCTTTCTTGGGACCCAGAAGGCCCTGGAGGCACCTGGACCCTGCACCGGCCCCTCTCATGCTGGTCCCTCTCCGAGACAGGTTTCCTCTTGGAAGCCTTCTGCTACTAGATTGTGAAGAGATCTCTCCCGTGAGACTCACAGAGGAGCCCACACAAAGTTGCATGGAATCAACTGCTTTAATGAATAATATTAAGTCGGTAGTGCCATCATTAATTCATGAAATAAGGATGTAATTGAAGATTGAGGGAATAGGGGAAAGGAGTGGGTTGGCCTGATGCCTCCCACCTACCTCCTGTCCATGTCCCCTCCAAACTTTTCCTCCCTGATGTAATCCTGAAACACTCTGTCCCCAGACTGAGCCTCTGAAGTACTGATATGCACTCCTTCTCTTGGCTTTGTGTTGAGAAAGTCTGAGCAGTCCACTAATGTTTAGTTGCCAACCTGCTATCAAAGCATCACCAAGAATTTGAAAGGAAGTCAATAGCTTTAACCACACTGCTCAGGAAGAAAAAGAAACACAGTCTGGGAAGTAGGTGGATTAAGGCCATGCAGCCAATAATATTTGTGTCTGGACAGACCCTATCTTTTCGGGGTTGGAGGCAACAGTGAAAAACTGTTACTAATTTCATCAACAAATACATATTGCGAGCCTGCTGTGATTACTGGAGAGTCTTTGAGAATATAAAGAATTCTTAACACATGGCCCCAGCCTTCTAGTGAAGAAAACAAGACAAATCCACATGGAACATTAAGTCACAGATTCATTCATTTAGGCAAGCAGGAATAGCAGGGCTATTTGCAGAAGGGCGGATTCCCTGCCATGTGGCTAGGTGGCCCTGAGCAATTCATTTCCTTTCTCTAAACCTGTATCCCCCTCACTAGCAGAGGTAAAAATAATCCCTGCGTCTTGGCATTGTTGCATTAATGAGACAGGAATATATCTGAAAGTACTCTGTAAATAATGACCTACTAATCCGATACAGCTCAGGAGGAGGAGTAGTAGCGAATACCTACTGTGGACAAAAGAACATGTTCAGCATGTGGGGAACTTAAGGTTAATCAAGAAAGACTACTCTAAAAGTGACTACTAACCACATCCTAGTAAAAAGGCTTTACAAGAGACTAATCAGCAAAGGAAAGATGCTGAAAGAAGAGATCTGAACTCTTTGCAAAATGGGAGGCTGCCCCACGTTGGAAGGAAAACCCTGGCTGCAAGGTCAGTCCCCCTGGGTTCGTAGCCTGTGCAACACCAGCTGGCTCTGCGACCTTGAGCAACTGGCTGTGCCTCTCTGTGCCTCTGACTTCTCATCTGTAAAATGAGGGGGTTGGATTCAATTATCCATACGGCTCCTCCCAGCTTGACAGGCTGTGATGTATGGTCTATGAGGGGCTGGGCCTTGAAAGCTGAATCAGATTTCAGTAGAGGAGTGGGAGCTCATAAATAAAGGCACAAGGGCAGAGACAGGAATATACAAGAGAGAGGGAGTAATAAAAAGGGCTGACATTTATTGAGTGCCTACTTTGGGCCCTGTTTTAAGTGCTATGTGTATTAACTCATTAAATCCTCACAACAACCCTATAAGGTAGAAAAATTACCATCCCTTGTTCACAGGGGATAAGAAGGAGGTACAAGGAGGGAAGCAGTAACTTGCTCAAGGTCACACAGCTTGGTAAGAACGAGGCCTGGGATTTGAGCCAGGCAGTAAGACCCCATAGCCTACATACAACAACACCTAAACACTAGAACAAATTACACAGCATGGAATGGGATAGGTGGACAAAGTGTAAAATGAATACGAAGTGTGACTGCAAGACGGTATCTTTTCTAGTGGTCCTTTCTGCTCCCCTGAGCAACAAGGCTGGGGCCAGGTCTTCTGTCACTGGTCTACCTCGCCAAGCACTCTGCCCCCAGAGGAGACTGCGAGGCCAGAAAAACCAAGCCCTTCATAATGGACAGTCAGACAGCAAACGGTGATTTGAGATCATCTGCCCAAACTCTTCTCCACCAACATTTTGCTGATTTGGACACAGAAGCCTCAGGAATGCAAGTGACTTTCCCAGGGATTCATTCATTCATTCATTCATTCATTCATTCATTCATACTAAGTATCTCCTAAGTGTCTTGTATGGAGCAAGGCCATGGAGTTGAGGGCTGAGCTAAACACAGATTAAACAAAGGTAATAAAGAGAAACAAGTCCCCTGATGGGGAAATAGAAAAGATGATGGGAACTTGGAGCTGGTTAATTTAACTTAAGGCCAGGGGACTGAAGGATGTGATGTCTTGATTTCTACAGGGAGTTAAGTTTAAGCTGAACACTTAAGGGTAGGTTAATTATAGAGAAAGCAAGGAATGAAACCAAAAACGAAGTGCCTATGGCCAGTCCACCTCAGGCTCCGTGTTAGGATGGGAACAAACTATTTCCTCTCACTATCCAGTGTTTCGCTGCAGAGAACAAAGTGCATCACAGAGACTCTCTTGGCTCACCAAACTCCACTGTGAAAGAGGCAGGGAGTAAGACCTATTGTTTCTCCTATTATCTCCTATTACTGTTTGCTTCCATTTTTCCCAGGATTCTGAATTTGTAAAACAGACTGGAGTTTTGATGTGACCTGGATTATACAAACACCTGCGTGGATGTCACTGCTGTTTTCTCTCTCCCAGAGAAATGACTGCAAGTGTGTGTGTTTGAACCCACTTGGTCATTATACCATTTGAGTTTTCTCTTTTCCATGGCCTATTTTTAGATTTCTTCCCCCATTTCCCAAGCTCTATTAGAATAAGGTTTTCATTTTAATCACGCTCTCTGGGCAGGCCGAATTTAGGCATAATGAAAACAAAAAGTGTTATGCAAAATGAGACGGTAGAGGAAGCCCGGCCAGACGCGTGCGCTGCATCTCCAAACACATGCTGGCCCGGAACAGCGCGCAGGTTTTCCAGGCTGGCTGAGCTCGGAAGCCCGACGCTGCGCCTGCTGTTCTCCCCCAGAGCAAGACAGCCCATTAGCACTCCAAGAACATTCTGTTGCATAAGTAATGCAGCTCTGAGCTGCTCTGTCCCCAGTCTCTTCAGGAGCCCTGCAGCAGATAAAGGGTTTGGTACCGCCTAGCCCAGTGTGGGGTGGCCCTCGCTGCGGTGTCTCAGTGCCACAAGCTTCTGCAAAGGGACATTAGGCAGGTCCGTCCTGGACTGGGTAGGGCCTCAGGATGTTCCCAGCAAACTACAGACTTACCCCTGGCATCTTGGGTGTACACCCCAGCTGCACGTGAGAATTGCCAGGAGAGCCTGTAAAGCTACTGCTTCCCCAAGAAGACCCCGCAGATCAAGTGAATCAGAATATCTGAGCGTAAAAGGTTTTGTTTCTGTTTTTGTTTCCCTTCACATCTCCATCCTCCGCTCCACCCCCACTACAGGATACTAAAGTCCAGCTAAAGTGGAGAACCTCTGTTCCAGGACAGGAAGAATGGGGATGTGGGAGAGACATCTCGTCACCCAAAATGTAGTCCTCGCCCCCTCTATCCCATCAGCGCCATCTGGGAGCCTGTTAAAAATGCAGAATTGCAGCCCCCAACCAGAGCCCACAGAATCAGCATCTGCATTTTAACAGGTTCCCAGGAACTCCAGGAAATTCATACTCGCCTATGAACGGAGAAATGTTGCCTCATTCACCTGTATTTTCATCCAAGGCTATGTGTAAAGCCACCATGACTCACGTCTAGGAGCCCAGATTCAGCAGTCAGGCACCGCGGAGATCAAAACCACCGTGCTGCTTATTTGACGGAGCATATGCTGTACAACCTCTTTGTGTTTCAGTCTCCTCATCTACAAAATGAATTACAGAGCGTACTTCACAATAGTTGTGTGAAAGAAATTAGTTAACACTGCTTGAAACAGTGCCTGGCTCACTGTGAGTATTCTCCGAGTGTGATTAATTATTGCCATGGTGGGGGCGGGTGGTGATTGGGTGAAAACTAAGACTCCCACTCACCCAGGTATTTTCACATCCCCCTATTGTGGAGAAAAATGCACAATATAGAAAAACTCATTGTCACAGCAAACTGATGTTACCTGTTGGATGGCAGCATTTATGTCGGGGCATCAGGAAAGGGTGAAAACATGTAGCTGCAGCCTGAGGTTTGCCTGCCTTGGCTCCCTTTTGCTCAAGTGACTTCATTCTGAGAGCTATCCTCCCCCCAGTCAGCAGGGCACTGAAAGATGTTACCAGAAGTGACAGCTTGCCTTACACCATCCATGCTCCCTGTGATGGTACCCTTGGTGGACCAGAATGCAACTCGTCTTCCTTGGGGTTGGGTCGAGTCGAAGATGAGAAGCAGGCAATTCCAGTGCCCACATTCACCTGGCATGAGGGACACCTGTCCCTATAATTAGGTAGCAGGCTATGGTGACTTTTAATACATCCACAAGTTTTCTGATGCTCCTTTCTTTAAGAGATGGAACTTAATTCCTCTCTCTTTGAAAGTAAGCAGGAATTAGTGACTCACTACTAATGAATGCAGTGTGGTACAAGTGACAGTATTTGATTTGTAAGATTAGATTGAAGAAGGCATTGAAGTTTCCTCCTTGCTGTCTCCTAGACTAATTGTTCTGGGCAAAGACAGCTACCATGCCATAAGCCCAGGCAAGCAGCCTTGTGAAGAGGTCCACATAGCGAGGAACTAAGGCCAAGTGCATAGGCCATAATGGAAGGAGGTTCTCCAGCTCCAGTCAAGCCTCCAGGGGACTGCAGTCCTGACCAACAACTTGACTGAAACCTCGGGAAAGACCCTGAGCCTGAGGCATACAACTAAGCTGTTCCTAGAGGTCTGACCTGCCAAAGCTCTGTGGGATAGTAAACGTTCGTGGCACCATGTGGAACCATGTGGAACCCAGCTCTGTCCTTCCACCCACTGGTGCCAGAGGAAGACGAGGAAGGTTGTGACAGTAAGAGAGGGCACACTCCTCTACCTCACCTTCCACCTTTTTCCCTCCCTGCCTGGTATTCCTTTCCTTTGTATTCTGTTACCATCCCCACCTCAAGAATCGACCTCTTGGGAAAACTGGAATGAAATAGCACTAATCTCTCTCTTTTTTAATTTTTTTTTTATTTCTGAGAAAGAGAGAGAGAGACAGAGCATGAGTGAGGGAGGGACTGAGACAGACGGAGACACAGAATCAGAAGCAGGCTCCAGGCTCTGAGCTATCAGCACAGAGCCTGATGCGGGGCTGGAACTCACAAACTGAGATATCATGACCCGAGCTGAAGTCAGACACTCAGCCGGCTGAATCACCCAGATGCTCTGAAATAGCACTAATCTTGACAAATTTCTCTTAGGAGATAAAGTGAAGGGAGGCTGACCTGAACTCCTGCACCAAGGGGGCCTCTTGGTGAGAAGTTTTAATCCCTGAGATTCAATCCTCCTTCCCTGACAGGGCCAAGGCCAACCATCACAAATGTGAATGAAAAGGAGGCCAGCCCCCTCCCCAGCCCTGGCCACCCACATTGATGGAGTTCATCTGGAGGGGTACTGGGGTACTCAATTACCCCAGACCACTTGGCTCCTCACATCCTCCCAGCACTAATTGGAAGACCTCTGGAATGCATTTCACAAACTGGATTGTCCTGACCTCTCTCTGTTGTTCCCATTCCTCAAACCTGAGGAAAGAGAGAAGGAAACTCAATCTCCTGCTGCCGGCCATGATTAAGTCTCAGCAAAGGGAAATCAATCTTGCCTGAACTGCCCTTCCCCACAGTCGCCCTCCTAAAGATGAGCACAGACAGAGGATTTGGGGACTGAGAGTCCACTCCAAGGTAGCTATCCCACACATTCTCCTGACATTCCTTGTGGCCTGCTGGGAAGTAGAAAGGTCTCAGGCAGCTTTCTCAGTCCCCATTTATTTAGCTTCTAAGCTTCAAATCAGGCCTTCTTCTGCAGGAAGAAATAACAATAATGTCTGGAATTTACATTGTCTTTTTCCCCCCAAGGAGTACACAGGATTTTATGCACATTTTCCCAGTAATCCAGTAAAGTCAGTTTCCAAAATGCCTTCTCATTCAGCCAAGAGAGGAACCAGTGCACAGAAAGGTGAGTGGCTCTTTGTCTCCCCAGGGCCCCAGGAGGAGATCTGGAATTCTACCTGCTTGGTCTTGGACCACTACTTAGAATCTGCTGGTGGTTTCTGGGACCAACTGAGACAGCTGAGGTGCCAGAGCAATTAGGCAGGGGGAAAACAAAGGCAGAAACAGCTCTCAGCTGGGAGAGGGCAGAGGAAATATGAAACTGGAAGAGCTAAATCTAAATTCTGACACTTGCAGAGGGCACCATCCTGGCCTCATGAGTAGTCAAAAGTCATTGTCTATTAGCTCATGGGTTGCCTCACTTCAGCTTAGCAGAGGCTATGATTGAGTGCCGATGCCCATCTTGCTCTCTAGGATGTTGGCAGTTTGCAAAATTTGACCTGGAGCAAGTCCCTCTACCTCTCTGAGCCTCAAGGAGGTTCCTCACTTATAAAATGAAAAAGTGATTTCCCCATCTCTAGGGTTCTAGAAGTTGACAAATATGAAATCTTTGGAGATGTAGCAATGGATACAGGATTATTAGAATAGGTGTTGGAAGACCTAGATTCTAGTCTCAGTGTACTAGCTGGGTGTGTGCTGTGTGATGTTGGGTGAATCATTTGACTTGTAAGACCTTTGGTTTCTTTGCCTACAAAATGAGGCAGTTAGTTGCTTATGCTCTCCCTAAGGTCCTTCTCAGTTTTCGTCTCCTGTAAATTCAATGATTGTATATGGAAGGAGCTATAGTAGAAAGAGTCTTTTCCAGACACTGACTCCTTTCTTTGTTTCATTTCTTTACCTATCCATCCATTCATTTGTCATATATTTGTTGAGTGCCTATTAAATGGCCAAATCCTCTGCTAGGCCCTGGAGTCTAACAATGAGAAAGATGGGCAAGGTCCAGTCCATGACTTAATTATAGTCAAGGAAGAGAGGCAGGGAGTTAAATAAATATCACAAAGTGTGTGCGAAGAGCTACAGGAGCGAGAGACCTTTGTACTTCAAGGAATATAAGTTAATAGGGTTGGACCATGAAGTCCAAGGTAGGAAATGGTGGCCATCGAAGCTGGAGAACAGACAGGAGGCAGATCTGCAGGGCCTGATATTCCAGCTGAAGAATGATGTTTTCTATCTAAAAGAATCTTAGAAGAAATCATTGAGTGATTTTAAGCACAGTTGTAATACAACTAGGTTTTTGTCTTGAGAAGATAATTTTGTGTCAAAAGACAAACAAACAAACAAACAAACCCACTATTGTGCAGCAGGGACTAGATAAATGAAGATATAGGAAATGAGCTCAGAGGCCAGTACAGTGACCCAGGCAGGAGATGACTTGAACTTGGACCAGGATGGAGGTGAAGAGACATGGAAGCATCTGAGACATGTTTAGAAGCTAGAATCAAAACGTCAGAAAAAGCAGTTAGATGTGGAGATGGTGGGGCTTGGAAGACAGTGATCATAAGAAAGATGCTCTGGAGGTTGGGGCATTGAGAGTAAGATGCCAGGTGACCCACAGCTTGGTCTTATGACTCACCAAATGCTAAAACTAAACAAACTAAGCTTTCCCCACACAAGTGCTCTCCCTGGGGCCCTTTCAGGCAAGAGGTAACCCCCTGGAACTGGCCTGGCCTGTGCTGACCTACCACCCTCTCTCCAGCAGCTCTGTCATGGCCCTATAGTTCTGTAGGAATGACAAACAGACCATAGTTCTGAAATCGACAGAAAGCCTATCTCTCAATCTAGGGTACTAGAAATCCAACTGCAAAACCCCAAACATGGGGGAAAAGGAATACAGAGTGGTGAGTGGCTGTGATTTTAATTTTTGCATGTGAAAAATCAAGATAAAACAGGAAATATCCCTGTACTTTTTGTCACCTGGGCTTGATTTACCATGGGCTGTGATATATATAACATGATAAAATTCTACAATGAGAATCATCAAAACATTCTTAGTTACTACAGACATCTTTTTTAGTTGATAAAAAATAAACACCACAATCTTAGGTCTTTACAAGGATCTCTTTTCTCTCTCTGTCTGTCTCTGTCTCTGTCTCTATATGTGTCAGGGTCTACCATTCACATACTCAGTCAGTCTTACACAAGCGTCATGCAATATTAAAATGTTTATGCAACCCTTTCTGTGCTTGAAGCAGCAGCAAATGTTCCTGGTGTGCAAGGAATGAGGAGAATAATGTTCTCATGCTCTCTCAAGAGAAAGTCTGACACCAGCCTGTCTTGCCCTCCATGATTAATCAGAGCAATAAATCAGATCTTGTTCTCCCCGGTTATCTGCCACCTCCTTGGGACCACCAAGCATTGACTGAGCACTGAAGGGAGGGCATCACCTGGTTTCTTTGCTGTAAGGAACAGAGAATTGGACTGGCACTCACAAGGCTTTTATCTAAGCTCGAGACTGCAATTCTACAGGCACATGTTATGCGGGTATTAGATGTCAAACTTTAAACCTATTTAAGGGAGTTTGTTAATAGTGTGACATTTCAAAAGGTTTGCTCTCAGCTTCTGTACCCTTATAGGAGATTGATTTCCAAATATATGAACTGAAATCCAAGTTTTGGAGACTCACAGTAAAATCAGTCTCAATCCAGTATTTTTCAACCAATGATCATAAGATATTTGATGGCAAAAACATTGCTAGAAGGAAAAGAGAGGCTTAGAAATATCAAGTAATGGTCTCAGAACAGCAGCCACTTCAGAAGCAGCTCTGGATGCATAGTTTTGGCCAAGCCCAGGAAAATGAGAATACCAGAGTTGGAAGGGAAGGCCTCCGAGGTCATTTTATATGTTAGGAGTCAAGGTCCAAAGAGGCTAAAGAATTTGTTCAAAATCCCTAATTTGTGGTTCACTGTCTAATGCAAAACCCCACTGACCTTCTAAGAAGAAGAGGCAATCCAAACATTTCTAAAAAGAAACACACTTGCTCCCTGTGGTTTGCTATAATGATGTGATGTTCACTAACGTACAGGTCTCTGCTTATGAGCTTCTATCCAATGATGAGTTATTTGCAGAGTTTACATATTAGAGATGCTTTCTGGGTCTTTTTGTTTTGTTTTGTTTTTTTGTTTGTTTGTTTGTTTTGGTTTTTTTTCCCCCTAGTACTTAATCTAATCTGTTTAGTGAGCTCTGTTGGCTGAGGGCAGGGTCAGGGACTTAACTGGCAGGCTCATATCCCATCTCAGGTGATTTAGTGTCCTCACTAAGAAACTAGTTCCACAGCTTTGGGGCACCTGGGTGGCTCAGTCGGCTGAGCGTCTGACTGCAGCTCAGGTCATGATCTCGCAGTCTGTGAGTTCAAGCCCCATGTTGGGCTCTGCACTGACAGCTCAGAGCCTGGAGCCTGCTTCTGATTCTATGTCTCCCTCTCTCTCTGCCCTTCCCTGGCTCATGCTCTGTCTCTGTCTCCGTCAAAAATAAATAAACATTAAAAAAATAAAAAAATAATAATTTAAAAGAAACTAGTTCCACAGCTTGAAAAAAATTTCCACCACTGGCTTTGCAAAGTGTCCTGGGATGAAGGATAAAAATGGCTAAACTAACCCAGGTCTAATCTTAGAGCTGGCTGGAGATGAGCCTGTAGATTCTGGGATCCCTCCCAAAATCAAGGAGCTAGGTGGGAAGCAGTCCAGGTTGTTGTTTATAAGGGAAGAGAACAAGGACATCCCTTAGTCTCGGTCCTACTGCATGGAGCCTAAGATCATTACCAAGCAAGTTTGTACATGCTTTAGGCTTGTAACCGTTGTTTGAGGACAGTTGATTTAGATAGAATCAGATAACAGGTCTCCACTTATACGCGTGAGGTGGGTCCACTACTAACATCATTTTTACCTACAAAGGGAAGTATATTATTCATTAAATTAATTTTCAGTGAATAATAAACCTATCCTAATACTACTGAGTTCTGGTGTTAGAAAAATTTCAGGGTACCAGTGCAAGACCAGTGCTTCTCTGAAGCCTGATGCCGCAAACTATAGATGTATGCATCTATATATCTCAGCCTGGTATGATCCTGATCTGTGAGGCTCTCTCCTCCTATCGGACTTTGATCCCTCTTCTCAGTAGTTACAAATCTCAGCAAACACACTGGGCTGATGGGAACACAGGAGCTGTCAGCCTTTTGGTGAAGAGTTGAGATTTCCATTAAGTTGATGCCATAATTTGCTGTCTCTCCCGAGGTTTCGCTTTCCAATCTGGGCATCCTTCATCACTCCCTTGGCAAACTCAAGTGGCATGGAGCCACTGGCTGCTGAGAAGTTTAACATGGACTTGGCTCCAACTTGCTGAAGACAGGGTGTTTGTGTAGCCTATCGCCCTTCTACTCAATGTGGAGTGGATGTTTTAGTGAGGTTCTTGGCTGTAAATAGCTTCAGGAAAACTTATTTTCAATCATTTTTTACAATTCTGTGAACAAATACATGTTTTGACCTTCACAAAGACAACAACAGCAAAGAGTTCTCTCTCCTTTCAACTAAGTTAACCATTGCAGAGGGAAGACAATTCCCAATCTTCAAAAGGTGGGGTTGTTGGTAATGTCACTTCCCAAGATGTGGGCATAGCCCAGTATGCCCCATTGACAGTCATCACCTCGCCAACCATGGGATGGAAGAAGACCACACCAGGGAAACAGATGTAGGGCTTTCAAAAGAGATGTCAGCTAAGAAGAGTCCCATTGGTACAGGTTTTGTGTCGCAGTCAAGGGCTCTTGTGACCCTGGTTATTCAAAGTGATCCAGTGACCAATAACCTCAACATTGCCTTGGAGCTTATTATAAATGCAGTGTCTCAGGCCTGACCCTGACCTCCTGAATCAGAATTTCATTTTATCAAGATCCCATGGATTCTTGTATGTATATTAAATCTTGAGAAGTACGCTTTAGATCTTCCTTTCCCTATGCTGTTAGGTATGATCACTCCACTATAGGCTGAACTCCTAGTCCCTAATCAGCTCCTCTCATGTTTTTGCTGTTTGCACTGTGTCCCATGTTGACCCAGTCCCAATACTGTTGACCCAAGTCAGTTTATATTTTTGGTTTCTCATCCTACCCTTACTCTAACTGGCAACTTTCATGGCATCAAGTCACCCAAATGCAATGCCTTCCCAAGGTCCAACAACTAATAGCCTTAGTTGTTGATAAAAATCATTTAACCTATCTAGGCTATAGTTTCCCCAGATGCTAAATGGCCATATACATATGTGTCACTCTCTATGGGACACACATGCCAGAAGGACAAATGAGGTCATTCATAGTTAATAGTGCTCATTATTGTACAGCAAGTGCAAGGCATTATTTGTGAGCATCTGTCTGGGTTAATGGCCGCTATCTCCTGAATAGGTTAACCATTTTCATTGCATGCTTAATTCGGAGACTGTTAGAAAAATTGGGGTTTCACAGTGTTCTGTAACTTAGTGGGGTCTTATCACTGAAAGATCTCAGTGTACATCACAAGCTTTATGAAAAATCTCTAGCAGCAGGAAAGGAATCTTAAGTAAGGGTGAATTTTCACTGCAAGTGAGGTCCCCTATGTGCATTGTCATCTCTATGAAAATGAACAAGCAAGGGACAGTACTGTGGGATATCTTAACACCCCAGATATTCAAAAGCCAATTCCATAGGACTCCTCACTAGTGATAGGAAGGGAGAGGATGGAGGACCCAGAAAGCAGAATATCTGACAAATTCAAGTAGCAATTTTAGAAATCTGGGAGTGGGGACCTGGGAGGAGGTCTCACAAGCAGGAGTATGTCCAAGAGGCAGACAGAGCCAAAATGTGTCAGAACTGGGAAACTAAGGTGAAGTAAAGAGTAAGAGGTGGATCTCTCAAAGGGGTAATCCAAAGAACAACAAAAAAGAAACTCAAAATAGGTGGTCTCTGGAGGGATGCAATGTGTAGAATGCACATTAGAGTGAAAGCATGTGCACACTAGTGTCTACACAAATGCCCTGGCTTTCCCAGTCATGCCTCATTGCACTACATATGTGGGTGTTTTGCCCAGAGATCTTCAAGTTTCTGAACTCAGTTTCTTTCATCCAGCAAGAAAGTTAAAACCCTTGCTTCTTGAGCACATTGGGCCAGCCATCGACCATTGTGTCTGCTTCCTAATATTCACGTGTCTACTCATTTATCCACCCAGACTACACATATTTATGGAGCACCTACTATGCAGCAGGCTCTGGGTAAGGCAGTGCCTACCTTCATGGATCTCAAAGACTAGTGAACATAGATTAAGTAAGCACAGAAATGCATGCAAAATTGTCGCTCCACTATGAGACCATGTAAGGGAAGTTAGGAGGTCAGGAGAAGCTTCTTCCCTCAGGAAGTGGCAGTCAAGGTGAACTCTGAAGAATGTGTACAATTTGACTTGGCAAAGAAGGGTAGGAAAAGTGTATTCACTAGAGGCTGAAAGAGGGCCAAAGGAAGAGAACAAGAAGGAGGGACAAGAGAAGACCAAGGTGGGTGAGGCGGAAAGTCCAGGAAGCACTTCAGGCAGGGAGGTGGAGTCACACTGCACAGGACAGAGGTCTGTTAGAGGACAGGGCCTCCTGGGCAGCCCCAGAGTCTGAACTCTTAAAAGTCTTCATATCTAGAAGGTCAGTGAGCACAAGGCCCCTGTTCTCTCCTCTGTCAGAATCTCTGAAGTGTATCTGATGAAAAGGCAATTTTGCCCTGTACCCCTGAATCCCTATAGGAATGGTTTGTCCCTGAATCTGGAAGAAACTGGACAAAATAGGAAATCTAGCTGCCTTCACATTGTTATCAGGTCAGTCTTTGGACAAAGTGGCCTCCCATGCTCTTCAGTCTGAATTTTCACTAGTTGAGTTGAAGAAATGAGTCACTTATTTTCCATATTCTGATCTCTCTAAAAGAGACTAAAGTTAAACAGAATGAAGGACGATTCAGTACACAGAATAATCGTTGCCTTTTACAGAGCACTACGTGCCAGGCACTGTACATGTGCTTAACATGCATTGTTTGATTTAATCTTCACAGCACTGCTACATAGTGAAGGCATTTTAACCAAGGAAACAGACTCAAAGATGTAGAATTTACATAAGGTAACACTGTTAATAAGTGGTGGATTCAGGACTCTGTCCCGGGTCTATTGGATTCTAACCTCACCTATAGACAAGGAGCGCACAGCTTCTCCTTTCCTGAAAAATTACAAACACAACTCACAACCTCCAGCTCTAGACAGTTTTGGTGCCATTGTCCTTGGAAGCCTAGTCACATGGTTTCTGGACACTCCTTACAGATTTTCTCATTAGCAATATTAATTATACTCCGCAGCTCAACCCAGATCTCATTTTCTGAAGCCGAGGAACATGGTTTAATCATATAAAGTCAACAGAATACAGTTGGGCATATAAAATGGAGGCAGGTATACAAAAGCACTTTGTAAACTGCAGGGGGCCATACTAATGCCTGATAGATTTTTTAAATTATCCTAAGATATACATCAGGAATGTGAGACTCAAAAATGCCAGTGAAATCAGATAATGTGTCTAACAAGGTCACACATCTGTAGGGTCAAAATCACTCCACTTCTCAGCCAATGCTGTTTGGGGACCATGGGAGAAGAACACTTCTTTCTGACTGGGAGCTCCAACCACATGGTATGTTTTTTGTCTACACGACACCCACCCAATTAGTAAAAAAGTGAAAAATCCAGCTGAGTTAGGTCTTGTGGGCCCAACACAATGTTAAATAGCCCATCTCATCAATTACCTCAACTGATTTGACAGGTTATTTTTGTAAATGGTTGACAGAACTGGAGGCAGAAAATTCTAGGGGAAGGATCAACTCCAAACAACTAGGGCAATGCTAACATGCAGAAACTAGACGGAGTGGGAAGGCACAGTAAAAGTTTCCCAAAACTAAGAATGAAGTTGGTTTAGTCATCAGCTATAATACTAATATAACAGACATTCTATCACGTTAAAAATCCAGAGGAAGAACTGAGATTGCAATGAGGAATACTTTGTCCAGAAATTCAACAAATAAAAGAGGAGAGTGTGGGGAGAAGAGATGAGAAAAAAAAAAGGGGAGGGGAGATAAAGAGGAATATGATTCTATTTTCCCAAAGTATCAAGTGGTCCCAAGCCACTTTACTGCACCTAATTCAGAAATCTTTCCACATCACTCACAACAAAACACACAAACATCAGAGTTTCCTGATCTGCCTTCACCTGTAATTGCAGCATTAACTGCAGTAAAAGCAGCATGCATATTCACTTCAGCCAAGTGATTAAGTGGCTATCCTTCTGAGTTGGTTAAGAGGCAGCCACATTTAAAAACCTCCCTTTTAGAAATACAAATCAAAACCACACTGAGATATCACCTCATGCCAGTCAGAGAGGCTAAAATGAACAAATCAGGACACTATAGATGCTGAAGAGGATGTGGAGAAACGGGAACCCTCTTGCACTGGTGGTGGGAATGCAAACTGGTGCAACCTCTCTGGAAAACAGTGTGGAGGTTCCTCAAAAAATTAAAAATAGATCTACCCTATGACCCAGCAATAACACTGCTAGGAATTTAGCCAAGGGATACAGGAGTGCTGATGCATAGGAGCACCTGTACCCCAATGTTTACAGCAGCACTTTCAACAAGAGCCAAATTGTGGCAAGAGCCTAAATGTCCATCAACTGATGAATGGATAAAGAAATTGTGGTTTATATACACAATGGACTACTACGTGGCAATGAGAAAGAATGAAATATGGCCTTTTGTAGCAACGTGGATGGAACTGGAGAGTGTTATGCTAAGTGAAATAAGTCATACAGAGAAAGACGGGTACCATATGTTTTCACTCTTATGTGGATCCTGAGAAACTTAACAGAAGACCATGGGGGAGGGGAAGGGAAAAAAAAAAGTTAGAGAGGGAGGGAGCCAAACCATAAGAGACTCTTAAAAACTGAGAATAAACTGAGGGTTGATGGGGGCTGGGGGGGAGGGGAGGGTGGGTGATAGGCATTGAGGAGGGCACCTGTTGGGATGAGCACTGGCTGTTGTATGGAAACTAATTTGACAATAAATTTCATATTAAAAAAATAAAAATAAAAATAAAGAGTTAAAACCTAAAAAAAAAATTGTGGCAGGCAAAATTCCATTTTCTCCACCTTTCAAAAAGCACAAAGGCAGCGTAACTCACTCAGCTCTCTTAGTAAAGACAATCTCCCCATTAGACAAGCTCCCCCAAAGTCTTGTGATCTGAGCCAAATAAAGAGGCAGCCATCACTCAGGCTGGGCTGACGATGGGGTAAATCAAGTAGTGACAAGAAAACAAGCAATTGCGACCCATGTCTTTTTGTAGAACAAATGGTCTGAGTACCCTGATGGCAGCCAACAAATAAGCAATAACAAGAATTGAAGGCAAATTTTGAAGCTCTCGTTTTACTCTAAGTTCATTCAGAGGCTGAGAAAATAGGGAAAAAAATACTAGTAGGAGATTTGCATGAAAATTCAGTGGCTATACTATGGAGTGTTTATTTGCAGTCAAGACATACTGACATGAGTGAGAAAATGTCTTTCCATATGAAACTTCTCAACCACCAGAATTTCTACCTTCAAAAAATATTACAGTGCATTTATTCCATGCCATTTTTGTGAGCTAAGAATTATGAGTCTTCCTGTTGTACAGAACTAAAAATGAAGGCATAGAGCTTTTTTTTTCCCTCGCTTATAATCACAGTAGTGGGCCATGCTGTTGCTTCACCCTAGAACCCCTCTTACTGCCTCCTACTCATTTTGTGTGCACCAGCCTTCTCTCCCTAACCATGGTAGTATATGTTTATAAGAAAGCCCAACTCTCTTGCCTTGAGTTGAAACAATACCAAGGCAAAACTTAAATTCCAGAATCCCTCTGCAAAATCAGGCTGCAGCATACCATCTGATGAGGGTCAGGGAATGGGTGAAACAGGTGAAGGGGATTAAAAGTAAACTTATCTTGATGAACACTGAGTTATATATGGAACTGTTGAATCACTATATTGCATACTTGAAATTAATATGACTATGTTAAGGACACTGGAATTAAAAAAAAAAAAGTCACTTGCATACTAATTTTCATCTCAGGGTCTGTTTCTGGGTAACCAACCTAAGACAAAAAAAGTTTTATTACAATTCTATCATTCAGGATAGGCTACATTACACCATGAAAACACAGAATATCCAAAATCAATGGCTTAAAAAATAAAGGACTACTTCTCATTCATGCTATTTGTCCACTGAGAGTTAAAAAGTAGCCACTCTCTGTTCACCTTAGTCACTCAAAAACTCAGACTGACAAAGCCAGTATCTTAATGCCAGTTATCATCACAAAATGAAAAAAAGAGACTGAAATTCTCAGCCAGAAATAAGTGTTCACTTGGAATTAACACATATCACTTCTGTTAAAACTCATTGTCTTCAACAAGTTTTATAGTCCCACCTAACTAAAGCAGGTAGGGAAAAACTTCACTAACAACTACTACAGTAAATCAGAGCTTATAATGTTGAGATCTGTTGCTTCTCTATGAAACATGATTTAGTGTCAATGCACATCAATCTCTCCCCACAATCTGCTTACAGACATTTTTTTTTCATGAGACTATGCTGTTGGTTAGAGAAATTAAGAACTTAAAACTTGCTATTCTTCCAGCTTTACCACAGGGTTAGTAATATCATGGTCCTAAATAATCTATGGTCAATGTCTTGTTTTCTCCATATGCAAAATGAGCTCACAGAACTACTTTATGTGGCCTTTCACTTTAGTCAAGATGGAATAACTGGTACAGGGTTTATGTCCTAATGAAAATATTTATACAATCAGAAAAATACATATGAAATCCCTGTTTTTGACATTAGACAGCAAGGGGAAAAAGACCGATTCTTGAGAAAAAGGAAACATGATATGAACCATGCAATTGACTCAGTTTTCCAACTGGAGGCACTTGATGGACTGTAGCACAATAAGATGGATCATAAACATGGTCTTGCTGAACCCAGGAGGCAAATACTGGGGCTCAGAGATACTGAGGTGGCTGAAATTCATGGGATATGGTACCAGACATAAGAGAGTGGTGTAAAGAAGAAGATCCACAAATCTGCACAGATGTCCCCTGAGTCTTTGGTTGAACACTATACTGTATACGTGCAGGGCATGACTTCACAGGGCTAGGAAAATAACATATACTAAAGAAAGATAAATTATCAGAGGATAATTGTTCCTTTTTCTAGTAGAGATTGTATCCCAATCTACTGGAGATACTGGGAGACATTAGAGTTCTCAGCAACCACAGTGGAAAATCCTAATTAATTCAGTAGAGACACCAGAAATTCCATGCCTTAAGAGTAGGCCTAAACTAGCCCTAGGTTAAAGGCTGCTCTAGGTCATCCCTAAGGAAGTTTAAAAATAAGCCTCAGTAGGATTAAACTGACTCACAAGTAAATAAATTGCCTGCCAGATAAAATTCAACTATTAAGGAAGACAACAAAATCTAAGCAGTCAACACTGTAGCATCAATAATGTCCTGCATACAATAAAAAATCACTACATAGGCAAAAAAAAAAAAAAAGTAATCCATTACCACAAGAAAGTTCATTTAGTAGAAACTAGAAATGCTAGAGAAGAATGAATTAGCAGTTAGTGACTTGAGAAGAGGTATTATAAATATGTTCAAAGACTTAAAATATGAACTTAATGAAGAAACAAAGAAGGAATCATGGTAGAGTAATGGTAAATAAAAAAGAATCAAATGGCAATTCTAGAATAAAGAAATACAGTATCTGAAATGAAAACTTCACAGCATGGGCTTAACAACAGAAAACACTACAGAAGAAAATATCAGTGAACTTGAAAACCAGGATATAGGAACTCTCCAAACTAAAAAGGAATAGAGAATCAGACAGAAAAGAATGACAAGAAAAAAAGAACAGAGCCTCAGTGCTCTATGGCATTATCTATAAAGCTCCAAACTGAAAATAACCTAAATATTCATCAATAGGAGAATGTATGAACAGTTTGTAATTTAATTACACAATAGAATACTATTCATCAAAAAAAAAAAAACCCTGATACACAACATGTATGAATATCACAGATATTATGGTAAATAAAAGAAGACAAACACAAAAGAACACATGCTGTACCATTCAGTTTACATGAAATTCTATCAAAATGAATCTATGTTGAAAGAAGTAACAGTGGTGCTTTCTTTAAGGGGCGGATCACTGACAAGGGGCATAATGGGTCTTTCTGTGATGATGAAAATGTACATCCTGATAGGGATGGAGGTATGCAAGTACATTCAGTTGTCAAAACTTCCAGCTGCACACTAAGGATACATGCATCTCATGGTATACATATATATGTATTTCTCAATAAAAGACTTTAAAAAGTAAAAATAAAATCAACTTCTATGTATAAATGGCCAATAATATGCTTTTATTTTGTAGGTACACGCTGGTATCACCTTTACCACCCCAAATGACTTCCTGTGTGCCTGAAGATGTCTAAAATTCTAATTCACTTACCTTGAAGCCCTATGCTTGTTCATAAAGCAAAAGGTCCTTAAATGGGGTAACACTGTAAACCATTTATACCTTTATAAATTAGTGTATCAGCTCCTTTTCTAAGAATGTGTTTTTGGGGGATGACTGGGTCAATACCACAGGAGGTAGTTTTATTCTGTTTTAATTTATCCTTAATAAACATATATTACATATGTATTAAGAAAAATAAATGAAGTTTTTTTTAAGTACATGGAGGTCTTGGATGAGTGCACAGGGTCAAAGACCCTAGTAAGATGGAAAACTGGCAGAGGGAAAAGTAGCCGAGAATTCCAGAAGACAAGTTTCAGCACCTTCAAAATTCTACGTAAGTGTATTCCAATTCAGACCAACAGAGAATTAGGATAATTGAGGCAATTTCCTACACAGAAAGACATGGCAAGTTATCTTTATGGAAATTTCAAAATCAGAATGAATGCATTAAGTAGATCACGGCATGAGCTTCTTATTATGACAAAATAAACATCTTGTCATTCTCACCCCATGCCATACTCTCTCCTGCTTCCCTCTTTTCCTTATATCCCTCCCTCTGTGTCTCTCTGGCATGACCTTTTCCTTACATCTACCAATGGAAAATCCTCCCATTCTTTAAGTGGCTTATGGATCATTCCTGACAAAGCCTTGCTGAGTGTTCCCTCCTCTGAACTTCCATGATGCTCAGTATGTCTTGTGAAACCTAACATGGGTTGGTATTGTGGCTCTCTATAATAATGATGATGATACCAGTAATAACCACCATGTATAGTTGCTTTACAATGTGTTACTCACTGTGCTTTATACACATCAGCTCATTTAATCACTATAGCCACTCTTTAATGTAGACAGCAAGCACTAACCCAATTTACAGGAAATGAGACCAAGGTTTAGACAAGCTAAATAGCTGGCTCAAGGGTAAAGATGTAGGATTAGACCCAAGTCTGTCTGACTTCAAAGCTTTTGTTCTTAACCACTGTACTACCTCCTTGACATCTGTGTCTCATTTGTTCTAAAACAAAAATTGATCTCTATCTCCATTTCAGTGTACTTACTATATGACAGGCAGAGTGTTCTCTGTTCGTTGAAGGAAGGAATCATATTCTGTACATGTTTGTATTGCCTCCTGCATCAACATGGTGTCTGGAAAATAGATATATCTCAACATATGCTTGAAGGGATGAATAGATATACAACCCCCTCACAAGACCCTGCTTCTTTCCCCAATTCCAAAATTTGTATTCTTACAACCTCAAGAAGCTGAAATGAATACATAAATGAATACAAAAAAATATTAATTCCTACTTCAAACACTGTCTCAATGTCAGCTACTAATCGCCTGGTTTTGCTCAGTCTCTTGAATTCCCTTCCAGTTCTAAGTTCTGCAAATCTAGTTCCTATTCCTCTGCATCTCAGAAATACTTCTTTCCTAATTTATTTTCTGTTGAAAGGAGATTACAAAGATTATAAACTACTATAATGAAGTTTATATGAGATCTTAAATTCAGGACAGAAAGAACTCAAGGCATTCACACATTCTATGTCACTAAATTTGGACCATGTTACATTAGTGCATCTAATAGCTGGACACTTGTATGACACATTGCAGTAGCCAAAGTACTTTCATTGCATTATCTTATCTGACTTTTGCACTTTGGAGTAGGCAAGGAAACTTGGATTACCTCAGTTTTACAGATGAAGAAACTGAGACTCAAGAGGTGAAGGGATTGGCTAGTAAATAAAATCAAGATCTCAATCTAAGTCTTTTGGCTGCAGTTAGTGTTACCTTTCACTCACATCATAGTGTCTCCAGCTCACTGGTCATTCACGACTGCACTCCCTATTCTAACTATCACTCCAAGTGTATAATAGAATCATTTTATTAGTCCTGTGTTGGAGGGCAGGATCAGCCCTCTTTCAGTTGAGCAAGCCATGTTTTGTCAGACTGTTCCTGAATATGATTCCTATAAGTTGTAGTAATAGAAGGTTAAACCTTAAAAGGTCTTAGAAAGCCTAACTCTCACTATGTCAGAATCACATTTTTTTTTAAGTAGGGCCAACTGAGACCTAGAGAAATTAAGTGATTTTTCCCCCAAGATAACAGTGCACAGAATTAAGACTTTAACATATCCAGCATACTGTATATAAACTAATCTGAGAGTCCTCCAATGCAGCAACTTCTATTGCATTCACGACAGTTGCTCCTGTGTTTCTGCCCTTACCATCTGAAACCAGTTCTATCCCTTTGCGTGTTAGGTAACCATAATAACCAGTGCCATTATAGTTGAACCTCTCCCTGGCGATGGCCACCCAATTTTGCTCAGTGTTCTTGGGAGCCCTCTATTGGCCTTCTAAGTAATAGCAGGAAGCCTCTGCTGGGGGCTGTGCTTGGTGAGTCCTCGGAGCTAGAGAAACGACCAACTGGCAGAGTCAGTACAGCCCAGCCAGTGCTGCGCATTTCAGTGCCATCTGACACACAAAATGGAGTGAAGAAATCTGTGTTTGCCAAATTGAAACAGGCAAACATAGCAGTGAAGTGAACTTCCATTTTTCCAGCTCCCAAAAATATCCATCAAAAATAATTTCTTCAAAAACAAAACTCTACTCTGAATCAAGGGCTTCTCCAGCCTTTCTTCATGAAAACTTCAGCTTCGTCCTCATCCCAAGTTCATCCATCTCCTCCCCACTCTTACCTCAGCCATGGTGCACACAGAGATAACACGCAGGGTGCACACACCTCCTAAAAACTAACTTCCCCCTCCCTTCCTCCCTGCACCCTTCTCTTTCTCCCTCCATCCTTCTTACTCTCCCTCCTTCTTTACCTCGTTCACTCCTTCCTCCCTCCCTCCTGTCTTTACCTCCTTCTCTCCCTCCTTCCTTTCTTTTATCTTTTTATTCTAACGATTTTTATCAGAAACTAACAGAGTGACTGAATTGGAACCTATCTTAAGGAATTTATAATCTGATAAGGAAAACATGACAGATATATTTACGACTTAAGAAAGAAAAAATATTAAGGACCCTAGGAGAAGTTGTAGCTAGATAGGCCCTCGTGGTTACAGTGGGTTACCTCAGGTAAGAAGAGATTTATTGGAAGGCTACCTAAGCACAGGAACTCAAGAAGAGCCTCATCATCAGACCTCAGAACAAGCAAGAACTGCTTGGGTGAATCTGGACCCAGGACTGTTTCAGAAACTCACCATCATTCAAGTGCTCCACCGGGGCACACAGCTACATCCTGTGTGTCCGGGTTTTTATGTTGCTGTTGTTGTTGTTATTGTTGTTGTTGTTGTTGTTATTTTAATCACTTAACAATGGACTTTCTCACCACACAGTTACTCCACTCTTTGATGAAGAGCCTCATGCTTCTGGATTAAGGGCAGCTATGGTTAAGGGGTAATAAGGACTCTGGACACATCCAGTGGCAATAAGGCAGAAGGTGATGACCACCATCTTCCAGGCCTCCATCGCATGGACCAAACAAAGCCTGGGACCGGACCATGTGGGGAGGGAAGAGGTAAGGAGGTATTAAGTAGGCAGGGCTCATTTCCAAAAGAGCAGCTTTGCCAGGTGCTATATTTGACTGTGTAATCTCAACAACAAAAACAGTATGCTTTGAGCACCTGGAGCTATGTATACATCTTTTTCACACCTAGTTCCATCCAAACTCTTCTCTTGCAAGTGGGGAGGTAACTGCATCTAGGGAACAATGGGCCCAAAGGACATAGATATTTGAGTGGCAGGATGCTGAGGCAAAAGGGAAATTTTAGCAAATGGTCCATCAATAAGGGCAGAGAAAATGGGAAAGGAGAAGGCCTTGGCTTTTTATCTCTTATGAGGCTAGGATCCTGATTTCTCCTCCCTACTGTGAAGCCATCAAGACACACCTTGACTAAGTGGCAAGGGCAGGGTGAGTAGGTAAGGGTGGTTGAGTGAGAAAGATATTAGGGCTTGAGATTTGAGTAATAGTGATAATATGAGCCTGTGCTGATGGAGAGGAAGGGGGGAAAGGGGCTCATCAGCTAGAAGGGGTCTTAGTGTCCCACACCATGCAGAGTTGGTCTCAACTATAAATTGGAATTACTGGTAGTGAAGTTTTACCTTACTTTGTACCCACTCCCACCTACCAGGTACACACACACACACACACACACACACACACACAGAATTTCCTTCAGTACACATACACACCACCCATCCTAAAGAAGCCCCTCACAAGCTATGGATATAGACCCTTTCAGAGACTGGGATTCATAGGGCTACTGTCTAAAACCCAAGAGTGTTTTCATTATCAGGTCAGTCACAGCAGCCAAGTCTGGGCACTTATGAATGCATGTCTACTCACTTCCTCTCTCCAGGCCCTCCCTTGTCCTGCTAGCAAAGTGAAAATAAAACAAGTGGATCAGAGCCAACAAAGGCATAGTTGACACTCAATGATTTGAGTCGCTGGAGGGGATCATCAGCGTGAACAACCTGTGCACAAGAGTGAATCACTCACCCTGAGATCCCGGAGCTGAAGCTACTAATCCCTCGGGCCCACATAAACCCTAGATTTTTCTTTAGCAGTAATTCCCAAAGGGTATTCATTGGTATCTTAATTCTAAGTGATATTAATAGGAATCCTGAAAGTAAATAAGATTCTATGGTCAAGTGAACTTAAAATTCTTTGGATTACAAAAGGTAAAACAAGTAACTTTGCTGCAAGACCCCCCCGGATCTTTCTGGTAGTTTTTAACCTTAAAGAAGGAAGTCCAGTTTACAAATTTCCCAAACCTCTTAAAGATTTCCCCAGAGGCTTTGGTTGAGGAACGTCTCTCAACATCCATGCTTCAAGGAATATTTGGAGAAATGTGCCTCTCCAAAGTGCTCTTAAAGGGCCTCTGTGCCCTCATTCATGCACAATATACAGCCCTCATTTCCCATTCAAGGTTCATATTAAATCCTTCCTCATGAAGGAAGCTTTCTTCAGTGGTCAAGTCTACATTTTGGCTCATGATTATAAGAAGTTTAATTTAGGACTTGGGAACCTAATGTGCTATGTTTTGCAGGCTCTCCAGAGTCTGGGCCTGACCTCACTCTAAATGGTCCTCTCCTAGGCCAGTCACCCTGGCCTCCATCTGTTTCCTGTCACATTCATTCTTGCACCCATGTACATGCCTGCTTCTCTCCCCCCGCAGTCAGTTCATGCTGGTGGCTCTTTCTCATCAGCCACTGGAACTCCAAATCGCCTATGGTTCCATTGTTATGTTTTATTTCCTTCACAATATTTATCACTAAGTAAAATTGCCTTATTCATTTATTTATATGCTCATTTATCATTTGTCTTCCCCTGTAGAATATAAGCTCCACGAGAACAATAACTTTTCTCTTGTATTCATCCATCACGCAAAACGTGGCCCATAGTAGGGATGTAAGTATTTGTTAAATGAATGAATGCTTTTAAAGATTTGTTGCTAATAGCTTTTGTCTCATAACAAGTATCACAATCCCCTTGAAGGCAGAGACCACTGTCAGTGCAGTTCAGCAGAAAGGGTGCTGGGTAAGCAGGAGGAAGCCTGGGGTCATTAAGAATCCTTCCTTAGGGAAGGCTCTTGACCTCTGTGTGCTTCATTTCCTCCTTCAGCACAGCAGCTCAACCGATTCACCATTGCACACCCACCTCCAACTCAGAGGCACACAAAAGGTAACCGAATGATGAAAAAACATTTGCCACATCCGCGGGATATTCAGTGAGTGCCCAATAAATTCCTATTGAAATAATAAAACAGCAAGCCATTGGGTTCTTTTGTTTATATAAGTGGGGGGGGGGATATAATCCTTTGTCAAAAAGAAATAGGAACATAAGTATTAGTAAAGGTTACTGGCACACATGTTGGGCATTCAAAGATCGACATTGCTCCTTAAACTTTCTCAGTTTCTACAGCCTGTTCAGTATATCCCGGTGAAGGTCTTCCTTTCTCCATCCATAGTCTTCTAAGTGGGTCCAGGACTCACCGCCTCTTCCTGGCATTGAAGGCCATTTAACACCGTAAGAGAGGGAGGGAGGCTATCTTCCTCTGGAGGCCATCTAAGGTCAGGCACCCTCCTTACTGGGTAATGGTTAGGACGAACTACTACTTCTACTGCTGCTGGTGGTAGCAGTTGTCGTAAGAGGAAGAGGAGGAAGAGGAAGAGTGACGGTAATCATTGACACCACTTATTGAGAGTTTATTGCATGCCAGAAACTACGTGACACTTTTTACATATATCATTTAATCCTCAAAAGATAGGTTCTATTATTACTTCCATTTTATAGATGAAAAAACCAAGCTCAGAACAGTCATGTACTTTGGGATTTATAAACAGAAAGGCTAGCTGCTTGCTGAGCTGTAGAATCTGTAAATAGACGTGAAAGGAATAGGAGAGACAGCTCTGCCGCCCTCGCCAACTCCCCTGTGAGGAGACAGGGGAAGAGAGGCTGGGTGGCCCCACCGTCCACAGCACAGGGAGGCATCTCCCTGCAGGCTGCATGTGCTTTAGGAATCACCCGAGAAGCTCTGGTTCCAGGGGCTCCTTCCCCCCTCTGTAGGGCCTAAGCATTACCCTGTCCCTGGACAGGTAACATGTCCCCTTCCTGAGGCAAACACAGTGAGCTACTCACCACACAGTGGAAAAAAATATTGGGGAAGCTGGAGGAAGGAGCATCTGGTGGGATGTAAATGTTGACCCGGAACCCCTGGATGTGCTCCTATCCCCCTAGAGCTAAAACTCTTCCAGCAGCCCAAGTTGTTGAACAAATACTCCAGGAGCCCTGAGGTGCTAGGAAACCAACAGGGGATTTTAATTAAAAGCAACTTGCTGATCAGGTACATACTTAATGTTATAATTACCCAGTGATGACAGCACCATGAAGTACAGGCGAGCAGGAAGTACTGACCAAGCAATTTCGAAAGGTTGGTCTAATGCTCTTCATTTTTCACTAAAGCCTAAATTGAGTTTGTGCTTTCAGGGAATAATGAAAAAGACAGAAAGGTGAACATGACAATTCAGTTCCAAGGACCTGAAACTTAAAAAAAAAAAAAAAGAAGAAGAAGAAGAAGAAAAAGAAAGAAAATTTTCCTCGGAAGCCAAATGATGGCATTCATTCGCTCATTTATCAAACTTTATAGGATAGTTGTTCTGTGCTAGCCGCTGTGCTCAGGGGCAGAAACTTGGAGGTGAGAAGGTGGAAGGGGGAGGAGGAGGAGGAGAAAAGGAGGGAGGAGGAAGAGAGCAGAGGGAGGGGAAGGGTGAAGAAAAGTGGAGAAGAGGAAAGTCTTGCCTTTGATGAGCTCATTGTCTAGTGGGGGAGACAGACTCTTGGCTCTAAAACTACAGGCTCAGCTCAGGAGCCAACTGGACATAAATCTCTCCACAAGTGGCAGGGATTTTCAAGTCTCCACGAAGGGTCCTCTTGGCGGCTGACAAGGCTGGGTACGCAGCTGCCAGGGTCCCTGGGGGATTGGGGGCAGCGGGCCTTGAGTGTGCCCTAGTCCTCCCAGGAAGGGGCAGGAGGAGGGCTTTTCTTCCCAGCCAATTTACCAGTACAGTGGGACTTCAATTCTCAAATCAGCACAGGAGGAAAAACTCCCACAGAGTCAAAACTATGTTTCAAAGTCCCTTCAATTGCCTATAAAGTGCAGCAAACGTGCTTCACCTACCACCTGGTTCAGAAAGACTTTTTCAAGTTTGAGAACCACTGAGCTAGACTTAAGGGGAGGAAGGAAAGGAACATCTCAACTGTCTTCAAGATAATCATCAAATTGCTGGTGGTGAGAGGGGGAGGAGTAGAGAATTCTAAAGTGTTTGCGCTGGGCCGCAGAGCTTTCTGCATTGTGTTTTAATACCTTGCCTCTAAAACCTTAATAAACGTTAATGGATTTGTGTGTTGTCTAGAGGGTTCCCTAGGATGAGGAATGCAGGTGTGTAGGAAGGGAGGGACCCAGGCAGGTCTCAGTTCTGAGTTCCCTGGGGCTGGATCCTGCAATCAGGTGCAGGACAAAGTGGGGGCAGCCTCACCCTAGGGTCTAGGTGAAGGCCTAAAGCAAGGTCATGCCTTGGGGGCAGTGGGCAACAGCCAACTTAGGAGACTAGGGAGGGAGGCAAGCTGAGCTCACATGACATGCAGAAGTCAGGGCCACAGAGATTCGGCAGCCAGAGAGCCAAACAGTGGACATGCCGCAGAGACCCTGCAGTGGGAAATACTGACTCGGGCAGCATTTGTGGATAGACGTACCACAACATCCTCTCAGTGTTTGCATTCTGAATCCAACCAGGATTTGCCCCTTCTCTCCCCATATTCCCCACCCCCTTGCAGCCTCCTCAGGGTGGCCTCCCAGCATCTACCCCCTGCTGGTCCCTCACCTCACAGGACCTACCTGCTCTTCTCCATCTCTGTAAGCCTCACCCCTCTTCAAGGTCCCACTCAACCCCACCTCCCCCTGAGAATCTGGGCCTCCTCCAGGAGGGAATGGCTCCCTGTAGTTCCTTCCTCCCACAGGCTTACTGCTGGCTGTGCTCACTTGACACCAGCCATTAGGTGGGGGAGAACAAGGACGCAAGCTGACTGGCTGACTCTGAATGTTACCTGTGACTGAGTATGGGCTGTGCCTCAGCTTTCCTGTCTGCAGATGGGGATTAGAAAAGTAACTATCCCATGGAGCTATGTAAGAATTAAAGAAGATGACAGGTATAAAGGCCCCAGAAGGTGCCCTGCAAGGGGCAAAGTGCTTGACAAACATTTTTCAAAAGATCCTCATGAGAAGGATTTCATAGCTCGCTGTATTCTCGGGGCCCCCGTGGCATATCATAGATTCACAGCGACTTGTGTGCTTTGTTTTATTAGACGCTCATTCATTCAAGAAACATTTACCAAGTGCCTACACCAAGCCATTTATAAAAATGAACAAGATACATTTCCAGCCCTCCACAGGCTCCCGGGAGCAAACCCCTGGCCCAGCGGTGCAGGTACCTGGCCGGGAGCACCTCTCAGCTGGTGGCAGCAGGTCCCCTCACATGGGTTCCCTGAAGAAGAGGGAGAGGGGCAGAAAGCTGGGGTGGGGAGGCAGTTTTCTCCAACCATCCATTTCTCACTGTGCACTTTTTATTTCGTATTATTTTCTATTTATTTCCTGCAAAATGCACACACAGCAGAGCGTTCAGTTTTAGAGGACATGAATTTAGTGACAATAAGGGAAATCTGAGCAAACTGAAGAGGAAGACCCAGATCAATGTCTAAAATGCAACCAAAAAATAGCCCCAAACTGGAAACTACCTAAATGCCCATTAACGGTGGAATGGATAAGGATATGGTCACGTATTCACGCATCCTTTGGCTTGGAGAAGAAATCAGCAGCAGCTACAGGCAACAACACAGATAGATCTCACAAACGTGATGTTGAGAAGTCAGAAACAGAGAGGCCGTAAGGTCCAACAAGAAGCGAGCAGTCAGAACAGGACTCTCCAGGGAAGGGCTGCAAGTGGAGGAGGAATGGTTGGGAGGGAGAAGGGGGCTTTGGGGCGCTGAAATGTTGCATTTGCTGATCACCCAACTCATGTGTAGGGTCGACAAAGGAGTGTGCACTTGGGGAACTTCTGTATGCTATTAACTTAAGATCTGTGAACTTTCTGCTATGATTAGCATATTTTAATACAATGATTTAAAACAAGCGCAAAGTGGGGCGCCTGGGTGGCTCAGTCGGTTAAGCGGCCGACTTCGGCTCAGGTCATGATTTCGCGGTCTGTGAGTTCGAGCCCTGCGTCGGGCTCTGTGCTGACAGCTCAGAGCCTGGAGCCTGTTTCAGATTCTGTGTCTCCCTCTCTCTGACCCTCCCCCGTTCATGCTCTGTCTCTCTCTGTTTCAAAAATAAATAAACGTTTAAAAAAGAAAAAAGAAAAAAAAAACAAGCGCAAAGAAATCAACTCTGAGGGATGCCCAAGGAGAGCCTGGGAAAGAGATGGAGACGAAATTCTCAGTGGTGACTGCACAAAATGGCCCTCGTTTCCCTTGTTTGATGCCTCCCAGCAGCACCCTAGCCAAGGACTCCAAGGATGGCTTTGTTTGGGGTCAGGATCATCTGACGGCCTTTGCGGCCAGCTCAAGGGGCCTCCTCTCCTTAGGCCTGGCTGCACAATCTGGTCCCAGACACCCCTCCCACTGTATGTCCCAATGTGTTCTGCAAACTGTCAAGCCTTTCCAGGAGACAGAGAAATCCCTTGCTCATCTCCGCCTGGTACACTTTCCTCCACCAAGCCAAACTTGGGCCCTGCCTCCTCCAGGAAGCCTGACCTGACTACCCCAGCACTTGACCCAGTTTGGGGAAGCCTGCCTTAGCCAGCTCAGGTGATTGGGATTTCAGGGGAAAGTGTCTGGAATCCTTCATGGTGAGCTGTGTGTGTACTTTCATCTCATCTCCTCACCCAGGTACTCGATCCTCGTTGAGAGAAGGAGCTGCTTCTTCTCCATCCTTTTCTGTGCCTTGTACAGTGCCAAACACTCAATTAGCGGTGATCAGATATTCATAGACTGGCCCACTGATTATATTGTGCCTTTCCCTCAATTAGAGTGTAAGCTCTAATTAAGACAATTAACCGTCTTTATTGGATTGTAAGGAAATGTTTTAAAATTACAATAGCATGATATTGACCAGAAAAAGCCCTTCCCTGCTCCAAACCCTTTAATGGCTTCCCATTGACCTGAGCATAAACTGCAAAATCTTCCCCAGGATTTACAAGGCCCCTTCCACTGGGCCGCTTCAATCCATTCCCTCCTACACTTGCTTCCTACCACACTGGGCTCACGTCACTATCTCAAAAGGACTAAGTTCTCTCTTGTGCAAACCCTTCCTCTAGAATAGTAAGTATTCTTAATCCCACCCTCCCCTTTGCTTTGACTAAAACCTAATTATTTCTCCTTATTTCATTGAAGTCATTTTCCCAGAAAGGCCTTCCTGAATGCCTAGGCCAGTGGTTCTCAATTTGGGGCATGAATCAAAATCTCCTGGAGGGCTTATCAAAATGCAAGCTCTCAGCCTTTCTGATTCTGTAGGTTTGGGGTGGGGCCTGGAAATGTTTAACCAGTACCCAGGTTGCTCAGTCTGTGGACCACATTTTGAGAACCACAGGTCAAAACCAAGCAACCCTTGTTAGTCTCCAAAGATATACCTTCTTACCCCCTTCCTGGGCACACTTGTCAGTCCTCAGTGTTTATCTTCCTCAGCAGACTAACTCCCCAGAGGGCAGGGGCGTGGCTGAACACATGAAAACAGGTGTCTCACACTTTTTGGCACTTTATTGTTGCCAAAGCACCTTCACACCTATTGTCTCCTTCAATCTTTAAAACAACTCTGGGAGAAAGGCAGAGCACCTGGACATTGCTCCTATTCCTCATATGGACCAGCTGAGATTCAGGGTGCTCAGGGCACTTGCAAAAAAGAAAAAGAAAAGAAAAGAAAAAGCCAGACAGGCAGTAAACAGAATGGGAGCTAGAGTACTTTTTCATAACATTGGTCTGGCCACATCAGCCTGTGGGGGAAGATAAAGAACAGAACAGAAACTGTTATCCATTTTTTCTCTTCCACTGCCTTAGGTGTCTCCACAGGAATCAGAACTCCAGCCTGTTAGGCAGCATTGGTCCTATGACCTGTGGCACACAGTTTGATTCCTTGGAAGGCAATATGCTAAGGTAGCGAAGACAGCAATGGATCGAAATTCCATACAACATCTTACCTTTCCACGGGCATCACAGCCTTCCACCGGGGTGACAATCAGACAGGCAGAAGGGTATACAGCCCAGACGCTTGTGCACTTGCTCTGCGATGATGTCTATGTGACTCTCCCTGGCCCCTCCAGACTCCAAAACCAGGCCAGCTGCCTCACCCCCCATCACCCAGATTCCCCAAAAGGGGGCCACCCCAGGGAGGCCTTGGAGTATGACAACTGTTGCTGCTGCATTTTGAAATGCAAAAAGGTCTCACGCCATGGGACAGACCTCTCAAATCTGGCAGTAGGAGTTGGATTTGGAGGAAGGCCTGCGCAGCAGAGAAGTCCAACAGTTCTGAAATCTCCCTCCACAAACCTTCCCCTTGCCCTAAGTCACTCCTGACAACACAACCTAATGGGTGTGCTTGACAGCTGTAAGTGAAGAACATGGAGAAAACTGGTAAACTGCAAGTTGCTCTTATGATCATTTAGGAATATAATGACTTCCAAACTTATAGCTCCAATCCCAACTTCTCCACAGCCTGTTGATCTCTCAATTTGGATATTCTGCAGGCACCTTAAATCCAACATGTCCCAGAGCTGAGCTCTTTGTTTCTCCCCACAAACCAGTGTCCCTGTCATAGTGAATGACACCTTGATCCTTCTTATCACACCAAAAATCCAGGCTTTGTCTTTAATTCTTCACCTTCTCTCTCCTGAATACCCAATCTCTCAGCCAATCCTGTTGGTTCTGATGTCACACGATCCTCCAGTGCCACCCATCTTGCTCCCCACACTTCGACCACACCAGTCCAGCTGCCATCATCTCCCCCTGGCTGTGCCCAGCAGCCTCTCAACCAGCCCCCCAGCTTCCACCTCCAGGCCATCCTCTAGGCGGCCACCTGAGAAGTCTTCTTAACCTGTCAACTGGACCATGAGATCCTCCCACGTAAACCTCCTGAAAAGCTTTCCGGCGCACATGGAATTAAATCCACACTCATTGCCATGCCCTGGGAGACCCAACAGCACCAGACACTGCCCTGCTCCCCAGCCTCTCTGAAACCTCTCCTTCCTCCTTCATTCACTCCTCCCTTAGGGCTCATCTTTCAGATTTGACAAGCCCCTCCCCACCACCAGCCTTTGCATTTACTGATCTGTCCATAAGGAATGTTATTCTCTAACCCCACAACCCCCATCCCACACAGGATGGGTCCTTCTCATCCTTCATTGGTTAGTCCATCATTTCCTCAAAGAGGCTTTCCCTGTCCACACTACCGATATTAACACGCCCTGGGTTCTCTTTTATTTATTTATTCTCTATGGATTAATATCATTTGCTTAGTTAATTGCCCACTGTTGGACATTTAGGCTGTTTACAACTTCAGATGAACAATCAATCCTGGGGTGCAACATTCTCACAATTAAATCTTCATGCATCCTACAATTGTTTTCTTAGAATAAAGTCCTAACATTTGAACTTATTTTAGTCAACATATACTTATATGGCACTTCCTCTATATCAGGCAATATTCCAAATGCTTTACTCGTATCAAGTCAATGAAGTGTGTGCACAACTTTTGTTTGTAGTTTTATAGTTTACAGTTACATTGGTTTATGCAATAATTTTATTGTGCCAAAATGCTTAACCCACAATCCACCCTCTTAACAAATTTTTAAGTGCACAACACAGTCATGTGAACCACAGGCACCATGCTATACAGCAGATCTCCACAGCTTACTCATCTTGCAGAATTGAAACCTCATGCCCGTTAAACAGCAACTTCCCAGTTCCCTCACCCCCAGCCCCTGACATATCCTCTCTTACATCTGGGTTCCTTTCCAGGTCCTTTATCACATTTTGTAATTCTACCTTTTATCTCTGACTCTTTGTTGTTCTCTCTTCTCCATTAGGCTGTGAGCTCCTCGAGGACTGGAACAACCTGACTTATTTTTCACTGTAAGCAATGTAATCCATTGTAATCCTGGTGCATGGCACAGGCCTGGCGCCCAGGAAAGCTCACTAAATATTTATTGAATGAACTGATGAAGAAGCAGGTACCACAACCCTTAACATACAAGATTTCATTTAATCTTCCCAGCTCCGCTATAATTGTCATTTCATTTCTAAACTTGAACACATCAAGGCTCATAGCTTAAGAGATTGACAACCAAGTCAGTTTAAATGTTGGATCCCTGAGGCACAGTGTTGCTGCCTAGATGCAAAAGTGACCCATCTCTTCACACAGTGCTACGCTCATTTCTTTGGAACGACACAGGGGGAGTTATCCCCTTCTCCCTTCTACCAAGACATTGCTGCTTCACACCCCTGAGGAAATGGAAATGTAAAGATGAGAACCTTGATTAATTGGCCCATACATAACCTTTAATTAATTGGTCAATATTCAAGGATTACACCCTTGAACTTTAGGAAAAATTAACAGAAGAGCTCCTAAAATTAATTAGTAGAAATCAACACACTGACGAAAGCCTCCGTGCCTCCCTTAAGTAAGTGGTTATAGAAATTTATGAGTCCTGGTTCTTTCTTTAGAACCCTCAGGTCAGAGAGGATTGGACAGAGGCCCTGTCCACTTTGTCTTAGAGCAGCCATGGTTTTGCAGTTCCTAGAAGAATCCTGATCAAAATCATGATCAATCCTGTCCAGTATTCCCAATTCTTTAATTATTTAGTTGTTTATTTTCCTGTGACTTGCTATGTGTATAGAATCATCAAACTTTAAAACCAAAAAGTACCCTAAAGATCATGTTTTGTTTCTTTAGCGTGTGACACCGTTAATTCAGACAACATTAATTTGAAATTCATGATAATTATACAAACACTGAGTGAGAGGTACTGTAGCTCCTTCCAGTTAAAATATGCATCTTCTCTTTACTGATACTCCATCTCTTCCCAAGAAAGATGTGAGGTGACTGCCTGATTAACATATTGAGGTTCTTGGAGGAAGGGGAAAAATGATGACATGGAATTGTGAGTTAGGACTCTTTCCTCTAGTGTTAGCAAAATCTGAGGTTGAATTTTGGCTCTGCCATTTTCTGGTTATATGGCCTTGGGCAAGTGACTTAACCTGGTCCCAGCTCTCTCATCTGTAAACTGGGAAATGACTGTAGCGCATTTATTATAGGGTTGTCATGAGGAGTGGAGATAAATGCTGCATGTGAAGTGCTCAACGAAGTACTAGAAATTACTGCAGCTATGACTAGTAATGTAAGTCACCATACTGAAAGCACTTACTACATACCAGGGATTTTACGCACAGGACCTCAGTTGCTTCTCACCTCAACCTTTTGAGCCAGGCTTTACATGTGAAGACCCAGTCTGAGAGGGAGTTAGCACTTTGCTTGAAGTCACCCATTTAGTAGGTGCAGGAACAGATATTTGAACCCAGATCTATGTAACTCCACCATGAGACTGCCTTTACCAAATAACACTTCCATGGAAAGATTCACACATAAATGGGTAAAGAAGGCCTGGCTGTGTCTTCTGTTCACCTGTAACGTGTACAAGATGGCTGAAAGATTGAGTGCATACAACATGGAGGAGATGGGGTTTCAATTTGCAGAAAAGCGTGACCAAGAGAGGGACCTGTGTCCCTCCTGGAGGCAGACAAATGTGGACCTACTGTAAGAATGAATGTCTAACAAGTGAAGCTCTTGGGTTAGGGAGAGTGCTGAATCAGAAACGGGATGTGCTTACAGTTTTTTCTGCCTCTAGGTGCCTCTAGGATTCTGTAGTAAATTGGGCCACAATTCTTAGGTTTACTTTTTAGCCAAGCCATCTTAGTTGACATTGTGTAACTATATGTGCTGGGCTTGTGGGGATGGGATTTGGGGGTGGGGGGGGCGGGAAGGACATGGCTTAGTGTTTTAAAAGATCCAGAAGGGGTGGATGCCCATCTCTAGGGAATCAGACCTGGACTCAAATTTATTTACCTTATTTAGAGCATGGAATGTGCAGTACACTTTCATATTTTTCAGGTGACACTAAATGTTTTTGGATATTGAATTGGCAAGTTGATGGAAAGAAGCCACAAGCTCCTATGAAACTATGTGAATAGAAGGGGAAAGCCTGCAGAGGCATTTTTCTCCAACTTAACAGGATTCAAAGCTCTGAATTCTCAGTTAAGATCTGGGGAATTTACCTAGGAGTCTTTCCTAGACTGGACCCTGTAAGCTTCCATTTAAGGTGCTTCTGTGGTCAAAAATGTTGGAACGGGAGGAAAAAAAGAGGAAGAAGAAAAATCAAAACCAAACAGAAGATCCCATTGTACTGTGCCAAACCAGCGTGCAAGCATGGCTGGGCTGTGGCTGAGTACGGTTCTGGGCTTTAGAAAGCAAAAATCACACAGAACAAGAATTGAAACAATCAAAGGGACACTGAGGTTGCACTACAATCACTGCGGTTCTTCAGTCCATAGGCAAGAGAACCAAGAAAGTGTGTGATGTCTACAAAATTGTGAGTATAAGAATAAAGGGAATGCTGGAGAAGTTAAAGCTAGAGGTACATTTTGGAAAGTGGAAACATTCTCTCATTAAGTGAACAAAAATCCCATGAAATCTATTACTCCCAAGAGGGAGAACTGGCTGAAAGAATAAATGGTTCAGTTCAACAAATACCAGTGAGTTATATTGAGGCATGCTAACATTTTTTTAATTAAACTTTTTATCTTGGAATAGTATAGATTCATATGCAGTTATAAGAAATAATATAGTGAGATCCTGGGGTATACCTTTTACCCGATTTCCCCCAAAAGTGACATCTTGCATAACTGTAGTATAATAAATAGCACCACCGGGATACTCATGATACAATCCAACAATCTTAATCAGATTTCCCCAGTTTTACCTGTACCTGTATGCACCCCCACATGCATGCTTAGTTCTATGCAGTTTTACCCCACATGTTAGTTCCTATATCCAGCAGCAGTCAAGGACAGAACATTTCTATCACAAGGATCTCTCGTGTTGCCCTTTTATAACCACACCCACCTCCCACCTGCCCCCATTCCCAGCACCCAGGGACCACTAATCTGTTCTCCAGCTCTATAGTTTTGTCATTTCAATAATGTTATATAAGTGGAAGCATATAAGCTTTAACATTTATGGATAACAGCACATAATTAAGGATGAGAAATATCCCTTGAGGTAATAATTGAGACCCAAAAGTTGAACTACCCTTTCGCAAAGTATCTCTGATGCTTTAACAGCGGGTTACATAAACAATGGGTCTGATGTAGTGGAACTTTCTGACATTCTCAGGAAATAGCCACAGTGTCTTCTTTAACAACTTCAGTGGGTTCAGTGGGCAGGATGCAGAGGAGGGGCTGGATTTGTCCCCCTAGAGGGATCATGCAATGGGGACAGGACCCCCCACAGATGATAGGGGGAGGGACAAGAAGATGCACTGTCTGGAAGGTCAAGTACAAACCACAGTGGTTCAGCAAGCGGTCAAGTCTGGGATGGAGGCAAGAAAGGCCTTGAAGTTCAAGTTCGCCTTTGTTCTCTCTCAAAAGCCAGGCCTATGCACAAGTGACATATGCAGAGAAGGTTGTAAGCAGCTGAAGTTGTTGAGGAAAAAAACCACTTCAAAGAACTTTAAAAATACCCTGACTGGGGTGCCTGGGTGGCTCGGTTGGTTGAGCATCCGACTTCAGCTCAGGTCTGATCTCACCCTTTGTGAGTTCAAGCCCCACATCAGGCTCTGTGCTGATAGCTTAGGGCCTGGAGCCTGCTTCAGATTCCATGTCTCCCTCTCTCTCTGCCCCTCTCCCACTCCCACTCTGTGCCTCTTTCTCTGTCATATTTGTTAATGTTAAATAAACATTAAAAAAATTAAAAAACAAAAAAACCACTCTGACTCACCCATGTGTATTAAATAATCAACAGATGGTTCCAAATAAATGGAGGGATCAAGGGCAGCCAGCAGAAAGACCAGTGAAGAGGCCACAGCAAAACTACAGGTGGGAGGAGAGAACCTGAATTAAGATAATGGCAGAGAAGCTAAAAAGAAGAAAGTGACCACTTGAGAAAAAAACAGAAGACTCAGGAATGACTGGAAGTGAAGGGGAAGGAGAGGAAAACGTCACACATGTTCCCAGCTGGAGTGATTGGGAAACCCAGAGGTGGAGGAAAGCAGGGGTGGAGAAGTTGGTTTGGTCATGATGAGACTGAGCTAGTGGAAGGGCTTCCAGAAGAGATGACCACAGGAAAGTTGAGAGATGCTGTAGAGAGCCTGGAAGAGCTACAGATCAGACAGACTGACTTGACAGGCATGCTTCTGGTTGCAGTCATAGTAGATTTCTGAGGGAAAGAGTGTTAAGAGAGTCTTAGGGCTCCCAAAGGATGGAAGGAAAAAGAAAGTCAGCAAAGAATATAGACATGGACCAAAGGAAGGGGAAGGGGGTTGGAATACTCAGTGTAGCAGGGACCCATGAAAGAGAAGAGGAGAATTTTAAGGAGAAGTTAAGCAATGTTGAGTGCTTCCAAATGATTGAAAAGAACAAAGATAAAAATCTACAAAGAGTCTTTGAAATCTTCCCTTTGGGAGCTGTGGTTTGAGGAGTATCCCAAAGGAAGAAATTCTTAATGATAGAACTTCTAGTAGTATGACGGGTTTCTTTTTAAGAAAGAGTGATTTTAGTGGTATCTCTCCAGTCCCACTGTGTGACAACTGCCTCCTCTCTCTTGCTAGTAACTCCCTTACTCAACCATGAGGATGGCTAATGTCCAGAGGTTCTAACAGCTGGCTAGGGGAAAAAAGGCAATTAGGAAAACAAGGATAAGATCACAAAAGTCATTACTAAGAGTGCCTTGGTAATAATAACAACAAAAGCTGCACTTGAATTTTAACACCTGTTATGTGCCAGAGTGTCAGCTAAGCACATACTATTGGCATGCATGAAAATGCACTGCTCAGACTTCCTGCTGCAGGAGCATGACAGCCCCAGAAGACATCCTTATGGCTCTGTGGAGTCCACAGCAAGGCCACACCTGTCCCTGGGCACTATGGGCACATTCCTGTGAGTTGTGAGACCCCTCCAACAAGCAGGTCTGGCTCAAGGGCTCCTCTCAAGTCTGGCCAGATCTTTCTTGGAATGCCTTCCTGTCCCTCTGCATTGAGGTCTTAAGACTGTCTCACCTTTTCTGGCTTCTTCCCCAATACCCCTCAAAATGTTTTTCCCAGTGCATCTACTGCACGGATCCTTTCCTGGCATCTGCTTCTCAGAAGACATGAATGAATGAAACACACTACCCCATTACCTTTGTCCTTATTTTCCAGATGAGGCACAGAGTGGTTAAGTGCTTGTCCAAGATCACTGCAGTCACACTGGCCATATTCCATGTCCTGAACACACTCAGTTCTCCCTGACTGGGGCCTTTCCCCACACAGTTTCTACTATTGAGAATGCTCTTCCCTTGAAAGTCCTTCTCCTCTTATGGATCTTGGCAGAGGAGTACTCAACTCCCTGGCCTCCCTAAGTAGATCCCTTGTCCCTACCTCTGGCCTTGGTTTATTTCCTTCACAGCACTCACTTCAATATAAGATTATTTCCTTTACTCTTCTGCTTAGTGTTTTGGTCTGTTTCTGCCCCTCATGTCTTACAACACCAAGAATCATGTCTTTCTCTTTCTACTGTATTGATAAACCCTAGTACAGTGCCTGACATACAGTCACTACACATTTGTAGAATAAATTAATGGGTGAATAAATAAATGTATTGCATGGTATTTTCTAATGCATATTACTTTGTTTAATGATGGGGGAAGAGAACACAAAGAAAAGAGAAAAGTTAAATCCTTTGGATGGGAGAAAAAGATCATTTCTCACAGCCCCAAAATGTCCTCAGATGCCAAGGTGTTTCTAACAATGGGAGAGTCTGCAGCCTGCAAGCACACATCCCATCTTTGAAGAAAAGACAATGTTTTTGCCAGAAAAGATGTACATAGAGCTAGCAGTTCAACATGCAAGTCACATCATGATGACAAACACCTCCTGTCCTCTCCCCTGAAGGACACTGGAGATCAAGCAGGGTTGATATCCATCAAAGGTGTCAGAGATGTCAGCCTAGTCCTCTCAACCACACTCTGGCCTGATGCTACTGAGCTCAATGGGTTTGTCCCTGTCAGCCCAAGACAGAACTCTGCTGCTGACAATTAAATTGATAGAGCTGGTGGCTGGGGTGATCTGTCTCAATGATGTCTTCCCAACATAGCCATGACTTCCTCACCACCCTAAAGTGACCTACTCAGGGCATGTGAACTCCATGGACTGCATTTACCTGCCCACCCCCCCCCCCCAACTGAGAAGCTGGTCAAAGCTAGTTCAAGATAGTGGGGTTAGTTAGGGTGAAGGGTGGTGAGAAATAGAAGGAAAAAGATCCTTTCCTTAGAGGGAGGGAGACCCTGTCCAGCAAATCTAATGCAATAGTCCTTGGGGCTCTTTTTTTAATTATTATTTATTTATTTTTATTAACTTATTTTATTTTTTATTTTTTAAAATTTACATCCAAATTAGTTAGCATATAATAAAACAATGATTTCAGGAGTAGATTCCTTAGTGCCCCTTCCCCATTTAGCCCATCCCCTCTCCCACAACCCCTCCAGTAACCCTCTGTTTATTCTCCATATTTATGAGTCTCTTCTGTTTTGTCCCCCTCACTGTTTTTATGTTATTTTTGTTTCCCTTCCCTTATGTCCATCTGTTTTGTCTCTTAAAGTCCTCATATGAGTGAAGTCATATGATTTTTGTCTTTCTCTGACTAATTTCACTTAGCATAATACCCTCCAGTTCCATCCACGTAGTTGCAAATGGCAAGATTTCATTCTTTTTGATTGCCGAGTAATACTCCATTGTATATATACACCACATCTTCTTTATCCATTCATCCGTCGATGGACATGTGGGCTCTTTCCATACTTTAACTATTGTTGATAGTGCTGCTATAAACATTGGGGTGCATGTGTCTCTTAGGGCTCATTTGAGACAGAAGTCAGCTGCTCCCCTGGCCCAAGCTCCATCCTCACTGAGCTCACACTTCTAGATCAGCTCCCAAGTCACCATGGAAGCCATTGGTTCCAGCACCGAATCATATCTACTCCACCTGATACCAGGTAATACCACCATCATTTGAGCTCTACTGAAAAATTCTCCTTCATCTCACATCTTACAGACAGCTTAACTTGTCCCCTGCTTTGTGATATTCTTCATCATCATCATCATCGCTGTTGTTGTCATCATCAGTCAATAATCTCCTTCATTTTAAACAAATCCTTACAGCTCATAGAACATCTTCAGACATGTGGTCTCATTTAATTCTGACAATTCCCTTTTGCACATAAGAAATATATTATTTAAGACTTTTTGTCAAAATGGTTAGAAAGCCAATTCATACCAGCTCCAGCCAAGAAGGGAAGATCTTGCCAGGACTCACGCCATTTCACAGAACCCGAGAACAGGCCAAGAGCTGGGCATCCACAGCACGCTGCTACCTGGGCCTGGAGAGCCCTGGGGGCCCCTCTCACCTTCTTCCGTCTCCACCTTGCTGCTAATCTGCTTTATTTGTTTCTCATGTGTGGACTGACTTCCTCAGCTGCTCTTGAGTTTTATGTGTAACAATCCACACACGCAGAGACTCACAGATTCACCTCCTTCCCCTCACTCTCTCCACTGACCCAACTCACTCAAGTCCCAAATTCCGGGATAAAGACTTTTGGCCCTCTCTACTCAGATAACCATCCCTAGATCACATGAGCATGCCCATGGGTCCTGAGGGAGAGGTCTACAGTGGAAGAAGAGCTGGGATGACAAAAAGTCTGTCTAGTACAAAGAAACTGGAAGTAGATGAGGCAAATTTACTTGGATAATGTGTGTAAAATCACCTAACATTCTGCCTGGCACATAGTTAGTGCTCCAAAATAGAATTTATTAATGTTATTATTGCCCAAAGCCACATTGCTAGCAAGAGGGAGGACTCAGAACCTTCTACAGCATCCCCAGATGCCCAAGCGCTTTCTCTCAGGGCCCAACAGTCTTTGGGAGCAGGAACCAGTCTATTCAGCATCGTATCCTCAGCATCTAGCCTGGTACCTGGCAGAGAATGGGTTCTCTAATTTTTTTTTCTTTTTTTAAACTAAGCTAATGGTTGTTTCCATTGTTTCTAGAACCACAGCAACACCGGTGTCTTCTCTACAGGGCAGAGAAAGAAAGGGCATAAAGGAAAACAAGGGGAAACTGCAGACTGACCCTGACCAGCCCAGAGGCAGCAGAGGGGCTCCTTGGGCCCTGCAGGAAGTAGAATGAGGCCACCTTGCTCTTCAGGGGATGAGTCTTCCTCCTCCTCCATATCATCTCTCATATCCAGCTCAGCTCCAGGAACTGAACTCAATCCCACTGACTCTCTGGTAACTGGAATGAAAGGAAGAGCAGGGAAACCCATTCATGTTCACAGAGCAGCATCTGACAGCGCGATACACAATGCACGAGGGGCCTTCAGCAGTGGGGCTGGCAGTGTCTGATTCCTTCCCAAGGAAGGTGTCAGCTCAGTGGCTGGTACAGGGCATTCGGAGCCCACCTGGAGTTGGCGGGTTTAGCAGACCCTGTCTAAGGACCAAACCTACAAGTGAGCGGAAGAATTTTTAATTTCTATGGTAATAAGGAGCTTAAACTCCAGTTCTATTTACAGGCTAAATTTATGAGCCACCTCCCTATGCCCCAGGCTGATCACTATGATATGCAGATTTACCAGGGACTAGCAACAACTGAAGAGAATCTATAGGAGGAGGAATTTGAGTTAGCAAATGAAAAGAACTACATGATTAAAGGGGTTGAGAGAGATTGAAACAAATAAGGGGAAAAGTCCTTAAAAGCCTATTGAAAATGTGCCAATTGAAGCCTATTAAAAGCCTATTGAAAATGTGGAACCTCCATACTGTTTTCCAGAGTGGCTGCACCAGCCTGCATTCCCACCAACAATGCAAAAGAGATACTCGCCAATATCCGTTGTTGCTTGAGTTGTTAATGTCAGCCATTCTGACAGGTGTAAAGTGGCAACCTATTATGACATATCAGATAAAGGGTTAGGATCCAAAATCTATAAAGAACTTCTCAAACTCAACACCCAAAAAACAAATAATCCAGTGAAGAAATGGGCAAAAGACAGGAATAGACACTTTTCCAAGGAAGACATCCAGATGGCCAACCGACACATGAAAAAATGCTCAACATCACTCATCATCAGGGAAATACAAATCGACTTGAATATTTACACTAATTTTTTTTTCTCCTTGTATACCCTTATCGATATCATAAGCCTAACAATAAATTATTCCTTGTGCTTTGTGCTCTGTAGGCCTTCAACTACCCAAAGACCCAGCAGTTGCACTACTAGGCATTTATCCACAGGATACAGGGGTGGTGTTTCGAAGGCACACATGCACCCCCATGTTTACAGCAGCACTATCAACAATAGCCAAAGTATGGAAAGAGCCCACATGTCCATCGACGGATGAATGGATAAAGAAGATGTGGGGTGTGTGTGTGTGTGTGTGTGTGTGTATGTGTGTGTGTGTATACACACACACACACACACACAATGCAGTATTACTTGGCAATCAAAAAGAATGAAATCTTGCCATTTGCAACTACATGGATGGAACTGGAGGGTATTATGCTAAGTGAAATTAGTCAGAGAAAGACAAAAATCATATGACTTCACTCATATGAGGACTTTAAGAGACAAAATAGATGAACATAAGGGAAGGGAAACAAAAATAATATAAAAACAGGGAGGGGGACAAAACAGAAGAGACTCATAAATATGGAGAACAAACTGAAGGTTACTGGAGGGGTTGTGGGAGGGGGGATGGGCTAAATGGGTAAGAGGCACTAAGGAATCTACTCCTGAAATCACTGTTTTATTATGTTAGTTAGTTAGTTATTATGCTAACTAATTTGGATGTAAACTTTAAAAAATAAAAAATAAAGGGGCGCCTGGGTGGCGCAGTCGGTTAAGCGTCCGACTTCACCCAGGTCACGATCTCACGGTCCGTGAGTTCGAGCCCCGCGTCAGGCTCTGGGCTGATGGCTCAGAGCCTGGAGCCTGTTTCCGATTCTGTGTCTCCCTCTCTCTCTGCCCCTCCCCCGTTCATGCTCTGTCTCTCTCTGTCCCAAAAATAAATAAAAAACGTTGAAAAAAAAATTTTTTTTTTAAAATTAAATTAAATTAAAAAAAGAAAGAAAATGTGCCATGTGGAGTACAAGTCAGCTGTCTGAAACTCCAAAACTCTTGCCACAGCCATGTGGGCAAGGCAAGTGCCCCAATATGCACCAGTGAGGTTCCTCAGGGCTCTCTGCTCCTGTTCACTCCGATCTGTGATTCTTAGATGGTGGTGTGCTCTGGAATCCTGGGGCACCTGTCAAAAATGTACATTCCTAGGCCCTTCTGCCACTTACAAACAAGCCAGTTTCTACCTTTTAGCTGAAATATATACACTGACTCAATATTTGAAGGGCAAAATTCATTATGTGGCTTGCACTGCATGGCAGCTTCCAGGGCAGTGGAAGGATTAATATATTTACATAAAGTAAGCCTCCAGCCCACTCCGCATTCCGCAGGACATCACTACATAACAGCAGAATGACAGTTTGAAGGGGAACCTTCTAGAAAATAGTCCCCATTTATCGAGGCCCAGATCTCAAATGAGTGTGTCAAAGAAAGGGAAATAAAGTTATTTTCTTGTGTCCTCATGTCCTTTCAAGGAAATTTAGTTCTTAAAAAAGAGTGAGAGAGGGAGAGAGAGAGAGAGATTGTCAAAATGTTCTCTAGACTGAAGGTAGTGGGAGGGGAAGTACCATAACCAAAATAGTCATTTGCTTAGTATGTAACTTCTGTATTAAAAATAGTCAAAATGGTATTTCTGGAAGGTGATTGATCAAACTACAAGGTTCTCTAAAGAGATATCCTAAAGAGATATTCAACCATTTTCTTGCCATGTTCACGCTATTCAACTGATTCATGAATTGCAACAAGGCTGTTTTGTCCCTGACAACTTGAGAGCTTACAATTGCCTTACAACTTGGGATGTTTTAAAATTCCCTTTTGGGGAAACTGAAACACAGAAAGACTGAGAAGAGGTCCAGAGTCACAAATCGAGACAGTCAACACATCAGAAAGGATTGACGCAAATAAATGGAGATTCATGTACTCCAAGTCAGGGGCATCTTAGCTCCAGATGCTGTTCTTTATAACTTCAGGCAAGCTCTTTTACTATGTGGCCTTTAGTTTCCTCATCATCAAATGAATACCTCCATACTTAGCCATCTTGTCTCCCAGGGTTGGCCTGAGGACCCAAGTGTCCTTGTCCTGCTTGAGTGAGAAGGGTGGTAAAGGGAGATGATATAGCAATGAGTTGGTGAGGAAACAGTGCCTTTGCTTCCCACTGGTGAGTGAAGACAGGAAGATACAGGCCCTGAAGAATCAGGTGGAGAACAAGGCGGCAGGAGCAGGTGTGAGTGACCTGGGAGGCTCAGAGCCAGGACGGTACACCCCACACTTCAGGTAAGACAGAGTGAGGACCAGTCATTTAAGAGGGAGTGGGGAACAGAAAGTCTACAGCATTGGAGCAGTAAAGTGAAAAGGTATTCCAGAAGCTAGGGAAAGAAAAAGGAAGGGTCAAATTTGAATGGAATAAGCAGGGGAGACCTCACTAAGAAGGTGGCTTTGAGCAAATACTTGAAGTTAGTGAGGAAGTGAACCATGTGGGTATTTGGGGGAAGACACTATCAAGCAGGAGAAATAGTCTATGCCAAATGCTCTAGCTCAGCTTGTCCAAGTTCCCTGCTCTGGCAATTGTACCTCATCCAAAGATGGCCACAACAGTATCTCCCATCCCACATCCTCTCCTTATAATGTGCCTTTGACACTCTTTCCATCAACTCGAATCTGGACAGGTTTGAGGCTTGGCAGAAGTGATCCTATATAACTTCTGAGGCTGAGCCATAAAAGGTAGTAAGGTTTCTGCCTGGTTCTCTTGGGACACTCACTCTTGGAACCCAGCCACCACACCATGAGGAAGCACACGCAGTCACATGGAGGGACCACAAGTAAGTATGCCAGCTGACAGCCCCAGCTGAGGTCCCAGCTGACAGCCATCATCAGTCAGTAGACAGGTGAGTGAACAAATTCATATGATTCCAGCCTCCAGCCACCAAGTTACTCCCAACTGAAGTCCCAGATATCATGGAGTAGAAGCAAGACATCCTTGCTGTGCCCTTGCCAATTCCTGACCCATATAATCCATGGGCATAATAAAATGGTCGTTTGAGGCCTCTAAGTTTGAGTGGTTTGCTATGCTGCAAGAGATAACTGGAGAATCCATAATAAAGGATAGAGCCCCACCTCAGCTAATAATAAACGGTATATTTATTTGCTTGTCCCTTGTGCATATAACTTCTTTAAGCATCTCCAAGGGAGTAGAGGTGGTTATGCTAAGTTAAGATTAATGTCTTTCTTTGTCCCTTGACCTAACAGCTACCTAATAGTCTCAATATTACCCTAACAGAGATAAGCAAAAAAGAACAAATAGCCCAGAAGCAAACCTTAATAAAAGTTAAAGGAAGTATCACAAATCAGTAAAGAAGGGAAGGTTATTTAAAAATTGATACTGGAACACTTGGTTAACTACTTGAAAGAAAATCAATTCAGATCCACACTTAAATAAATTCAGTGTAAATCAAAGGGCTTAATGAAAAAAATCAAATAATAAAAAAATATGGATAAAGGTATATTTTATTTATTGAGGGGAGAAAAACTTTTTAAATTTGAAAGCAAAGGAATTACAAAGGAAAATACCAATGGATTGGATTGCACGCCAAAAAACTGTAAGGAGTATGAAAAGACAATAAATAAATACCTGCAACAAAGAAGCAAATAACAAGGGACAAAAACCAAGCAAACAAAACAAAAGCACAAAGTCTTATTTGACTAATGGACAAAGGTCACAAACACAAAAATTCTAAATGAGAAAATCCAAATGGTAAATATTCAACTCGATGGGTTATCAAATAATTTCAAATTAAAATAATAATGAGGTAATAGTGATCTTCACTTACAATAATAGCAAATAATAATAACAATGGTGCATTATGGGCTTAGTATTCTCATTCACTGCTGGTGGAAGTATACTTTATATAACCTCTGGCGAAGTAAGTTGGCAACATGCATAACGGTAAACAAAACAAAAGAAAAAAAAAACCTTGAAAACAATGTAGGATAAATTTCCACCATTACGAAAATAGTTAAGCAAATTATGATATATCTGTTTTAGAAAATATTATGTATTTGTTAAAATCATGTTCACAAAGAGTTTTTAAAGATGTGGAAAATGTCATCACAATTTAAATTTTAAAATATGCAAATATATTTATGTTTCTGCAAAGAAAAAAGTCTAAGATGTACCTCAAACTAATAGTGCTGGTTATCTCTAGGGATTACTGGTGAATTTCTTTATCTGCTTTATACATTTTTGTTTTGTTGGAATTTTTTAGGAAAAAAAAAAACAGGGCAAGACTGATCAAGGTTTGGGTCACAATTTCCCTGTAAGGGAAGGTAAGTGCTGTAGGTCTCTGTTGAAGAGTGATTCTCTTGTCCACAGGAACCACAAGGCCATGCAGGATTATAGCGTAGCTCAAATAGTTACCTTTGGAGGAAAGGGGACCAGATGTTAATGTGTGCACATTAACCCTCAGTTTGTGGATGGATATATTTCATGTTCCTTTTTCAGTCCATTGTGGGAATAGAGAAGTCTGGCTGGTCAACATACATGAACCTTGGTATAGATGTCTCCCCACTGGCTTTAGGAAAAAGTTGGTAGAAGCCAAGTGTTGAGGGATAAGATGGCTGATCCAGAGAAGAGATCCAGTTAAGACCAAGCCTACAACCAACTACCAGCATAGGCATCTTCTGGCCCAGTAGAAATTTGTATCTAGACTAATCCAGGTACCCCTGAGTTATGTCCAGCTAGTACTAAGGCCATAATACATCCATGCAACTATCCTGCACTAACCCCTTAAATCCTACTGGATGTAATGTCCTGGACAGGCTTCATGCGACCAGCTACTATGGAGATCCTTCTACCCCCATCCACCTACTCCTCCATAAGTAGGAGTCCAAGACTGGCCATTGACTAAGTCTGTAGCAGTGGAAAGTTCAGGCCTATTAGACACAAGCAGTATGAAAAGGGGAAAAACAAATCAGAGTAGGAGCAGCACCCTAGAGCAACAAAACCATTGATTCTGGAACCACCTCTCAACCAATGACTCCAACTATATTCCTGACCACAAGAAGCCTACAAGAAATATAGGAAAAGAGGCTTGGGATCATTCTTCAGTGGATGCTACCAATATGGCATGAGTCATGGAATGAAGGACCCCTAATAGTCTTAGATATCAGCAACTTCTTGTTTTACAGAGTCAAAAAGCTGAAGCTCAGAGAGGGAAGATGACTGGTCCAAAGTCACACAGCTGGTTCATACCATATCCTAGACTAATTCTGACAGAAGCATTAGCTTTGAAGAAGCAACCACAAATTGAGAGCAATGACAGTACCTGCTTCATTGGGTTGGAGAAAAACTACCCAATCTGGTAAAGAAGCCTTCTAACCTACTCTCCTGGCCAAAAAACCATGCAGCCTGTTGCCCTTCAAACCCTATACTGGGTATCATTAAGCCTCAGGCTAATAATGATGTCACAGGCCTGTTAGACACATGGACCCTCAGACCCACACTACAGGAAACCTCACACCCTCCATCTTTCTCTCTTTCTGATTAGTGTTTCAGGCTTTCAGAAAAGAGATTCCAAAATATTTAATGATAGGGAGTTGACTGAACTGGTCTCTGAAACATTCTTAATCCAGAGAACTAAGGGCTTTGCAAGGAATTTAAGAACAAAGCCAGACAGGAGATGCAACTGACTGGTGGAGAATAGTGTGGTATTTAGGACATCCTGTGATCTTCCCAGGTCTCAGTTTTCTCATCTGGTGAGGAGACAAAACAGGTAGACAAACTAGATAGTCACTAGATCTCTTATAGCCATATATTTCTTTAAATTTCTTCTTCCTCAGCTCTGTTATAGATTTGTTTCAAAACAGCTCTCCTCCTAGGGGCACCTGGGCAGCTCAGTTCGTTAAGAATCAGACTTCAGTTCAGGTCATGATCTAGCAGTTTGTTGAGTTCAAGCGCCATGCTCTCTGCTGTCAGCACAGAGCCTGAAGCCTCTTTCTCTGTCCCTCCCCTGCGCTCACTCTTTCTCTTTCTCTATCAAAAATAAATAAACTTTAAATAAATAATTAAGAAAATTAAAACAAAATAAAATAAAATAAAATAAAATAAAATAAAAGCAGATCTCCTCACTTTCAAGTTGGCAGGCACATTTACCCATCAAAAAGTAAGCAGCATCTCTCCTTGGAAGAACCCCAGGGAATTCCCAAAGGCTTCCTTGGAAGTGACTGAGACTGAGTGGGCTCCTTAGCATACCGTGTCCCCATGCATGCTCCCTCCAGGAAGCAGGGGCACTGATGGGGTCTACCCCAGGCTACGGCTCTGGTCACTGACTCCGATGGTTTGTCAAAGTGATAGCTCAGTGCTATGGGCTCCCAATGCAATCAGGCATGAGATCCGAGTATTATTTCTCACAATTAGAGAGGAAAAGTCAAGAATCCAATGGCTTGATTTCAGATGCCTCTTCCCCACAACGCTTCCAAAGATCATATCCAGAGCCAGAAGGACATTTGAGGTGGGTAGAGGGAGCAGATAGGGGAAGGGTGTGCACTGGGGTGCAGAGAGCCCCTGAGGTGAGGTCAGCACAGCCCAAGGGAGCAACAGAAGCTGAGGGGGGGTCAGAACACTGGCATTTGGGACTGGGAGTCAATAATAATGACTGTACTCAAATCAGTTCCAGATCAGACAGTGGATAGGAGACCAACTAAAATCAGTGGAGCAAAACAAGATGCTAAAAATCTTCTCCGAGACAGATTCCAGAAGGGGGTCTAGAGCCAAGTTCTAGGGAGAAAATTCAGCAGCAGGAGTTCAGAGGAGAGTTTTAAGGGAAGCAGCCAGGAAGAAGCAGATTCCTGTCAGGAAGAGCAGAGACCTCTTGCCAGGCAAAGCAGTGGCCAGTGGAGCTGGGGTCACCCTTCCCAGCTCCCTGTGATAGGGAAATGCCACCAGAACAATCAGAACCCCTGTTACTTCTCAGGACCCAGACACAGTTGCCTGAGAAACACTTCCACTCTGAAGCTGGGCCTCAACACCCTGACCCTTTTAATGTACCAGACAAAGCAATGGCCTGTGGCCAATAAAGCAGGTATTTCCCCATGTGTACAGGAAACTAGTTTGTTCTGAAAGCTCTCTCTTTCAGCATGGCCCAAATTTAGCAGTGGAGAAATACAGATTCCATAAAGGGCCATTCTTACAATGACCTCCCCAACTGTGAATAGAAATGACTCTGCTATCAAAGCATCCACTAACTACTGACCAAATCTACTGATGCAAAGAAATGTATGAACAAATCCTCTAGTCCCACTGCACCAGGATTTGTGTTCCCCAAAGCCTGTGTCAGTATGACTACTTCTGTGGCTTTAAAAGATTGTAAGATTATTTCCTTATCTATGGCTTCCTTCACTGGTCCTCACCCCACCCCCACCACTCAGAACCAAGCAACACTTGACATCTGTCTACAGAAACCCAATACAAAAAATTCTCTGTTGGAATGACAAAGGTTGACATACTTGTAAGAAACCTTGGCAATGACAAGTTGAATCCAAAGGGACTAAGTGAAATATCAGATACATCACATCAGACATTTTCCTCCCTCTTGAGATGAACTCAGAAATCAATGAGAAAATTCAGACATTTAACATAAGGGACACTGCTAAAGCATTTGAGGGATCATGGACAAAACCTCTCAGCCCACATGCATCCAGAGAAAATACTGTTTACACCGTCCAAGCTTCAGATATACCATCTCCACACGACTAGGGCTGTTTCTCAAGATGCCAAGAGGACAGAAGGGAGCAGGCAAAAATGTGGTTTTCACATGGGGAAACTGAGATATATATGAAGAAATCACTTTCAGAAACTCCTACAGGAAGCCAAGATGGAGGCCAATGTATGCATTCTGGACTCCCCATTTCAGAGGGGCCTCCATAAAAAACATCAGAGGTGAGTTTACACAGATACACACCCCTGGGATTTAACTACCATGTGCCTTGACAACTAGCTGCCTCCTTCTTCACCCATCAGATGACTCTCCTTAACAGCCCTCACCTACAGTCAACCCTTCTCTCCTTAGCTGCACATCTGAATCACCTAAGGAGTTTTTTAAAACATATCTGTATCGAGCAGCTCCTCAGACAGTTAAACATGGAATGACGATATGACCCGGCAATTCTACCTCTGGATTTATATCCCCCCAAATTGAAAGCATGACTCAAACAGATACTTGTATACCTCTGTTCATAGAGGTATTATTCACAATAGCCAAAAGGTCAAAACAACCCAAATCTGCTCACCAGCAGATGAATGGATAAGCCAAATGTGGTATATACACAATAGAATATTATTCTATTCAGCCTTAAAAAGGTGTGAAATTCTGGCACATGCTACAACGGGAATGAACCTTGAAAACATTATGCTAAGTGAAATAAGCCAGACACAAAAGGACACTTATATGATTCCATTTACAGGAAGCACCCCCATAAGGCAAATTCATAGAAACAGAAAGCAGAATAGATGGTACCAGGGGTTAAGGGATAGGAGGTGGGGAGTTATTGTTTAATGGGTATAGAGTTTCTGTTGGGGGTAACGAACAAGTTCTAGAGGTAGTGGTGACAGGCACACAACATTGTGAATGTACTTAATGTCAACGTACACTTAAAACTGGTTAAAATTTGAAATCTTATGTTATGTATATTTTACCACAGTAAGAAATAAATATAAACATTGTTTTAAATAAGCACGGAAAAAAATTTTTTTAAATCATACCCATGCTAAAAATCTTACCTAAGACCAACTGAATCAGAATCTCTTGGGCACAGCCCACGTGTTTTTTTTAATATCTGACCATGCTGTCTTTTGTTCACCTGTTCTTGCCTCTTCTCCTAGATAAGTGAATAAATATTAAACTGAATGCTTTGCATATTTAAAGCAGTATGGAAGAGCGCCTGAGGATCAGAAGTTAATGACTTGATGAGGTTCCCTCAGCTAAAAAAGTAGACACAGTGATTTTTAAAAGTCTACAAAGTCTTTCATATTCTTGCCTTCAAGAGGCGGGACCTAAGTCACCCCTTCTGGAGTATGAGCTGGACCTAAGGCCTGGCTTCCAATGCACGGAAAATAGCCCTGCTCCTTCCAGCTTGTTCTGTCCCTCAACTCACTCGTGCTGTGGGAGGCTGGCTGCCATAGTCTGAAGAACAGAGACAGAACCTGCCTCTGTTCTTAGACCCTGGGCCCCTGGGCCCATGAGGACATTCCAGGGGCCCTGCGGAGAGGCCCTCGTCATGAGAAACCAGGCCTCCTGCCAACAGCTGTGTGAGTGATCCACCTTGGAAGCAATCCTTCAGCCCTGGTCCAGCTTTGAGGTGCCCACAGTTCACTGCAACCTGAGGAAACACCCTGACCTCCAGTTAAGCCATGCCTAGACTCCTGGCCCTTAGAAACTCTGTGAGATAATGTTTTCGTGGTTTTAAGCTGCTGTTAAATTTGGGGGTAATTTGTTTTGTTTTGTTTTTTTTTAATTTTTTTTTTAACGTTTTATTTATTTTTGAGACAGGGAGAGACAGAGCATGAACAGGGGAGGGTCAGAGAGAGGGAGGCACAGAATCTGAAACAGGCTCCAGGCTCTGAGCTGTCAGCACACAGCCTGACGCAGGGCTCAAACTCACAGACCGCGAGATCATGACCTGAGCCGAAGTCGGCCGCCTAACCGACTGAGCCACCCAGGCGCCCCAATTTGGGGGTAATTTGATATGCAGCAAACCCTGTGTTCAAACACTGGCATTGAATTAGATTCCCAGGACCAGAAGTGACCTTAAAGGTCACCAAATCTAGGGGCGCCTGGGTGGCTCAGTCGGTTAAGGGTCCGACTTCGCTCAGGTCATGATCTCACAGTCCGTGAGTTCAAGCCCCGCGTCGGGCTCTGTGCTGACAGCTCAGAACCTGGAGCCTGCTTCAGATTCTGTGTCTCCCTCTCTGTCTGACCCTCCCCCGTTCATGCTCTGTCTCTCTCTGTCTCAAAAATAAATAAACATTAAAAAAAAAAATTAAAAAAAAAAAAAAGTCACCAAATCTAACAAGCCAGCCCCTTCACTCCCAAGTGCCCTCTCCATTCCTGACTTTAGCTTTTCCTCCTGGCCCTCATCTGCCTGACTAACTTCTAGGTCATTCATTCAGCAAGCACTTACTGAGTCCCGCTCTGCCAGGTATGAATGCTAAAGGGCTGAAACACACAAAGACTCTGCACCTGAGTAAAATGCATTGGCTTCTCCCTGCATCCATGGCCCACTGGTACCCAGATTAAAAATCAGCCTCCGAGCTCTATCCTACAGAAGGGAGCTCAGAGCAAATCTCATACCACACACTTATATTTACATATACCCCTATGGGGTCACACTTGCATATCAGAAATAAGCATGTAACTTTTTAATTTTAATTGTTGCCTATTTATAAGCTTGGAGGTTGACGTGGGCTAACATACACTCTCACCACAGACTTTTCGTGCTTGCTGTTCCCTCTGCCTGGTGATCTTCCCCCCAGGTCTCCCCGTGGCTCCACCTCCCTTATTATTCCTGCTCTAACATCAGCCTGTAGCAAGCACTTCCCTCACCTTGTATGTCAATGAGCACCTCATCACTGCCCATCCCCTTCCCCAGCTCCATTTCCTCCCTAAGGCTTGTTACCCCCTGATGTGCTATGTATTTCTTGGCTCATTATCTGCTCTTCCTTCTACAATATAAAGGGAGTGGGAACTTTTATCCCATTCTGCTCACTGCTGTATTCCCGACACCTGGAATGGCATCTGCCAGAGTAGGCATTAAATAATCATTCATTTGTTCATTCACTCATTTGGCGAGTTAGCCAGTCAATAGTTTCCTGAACTCCAGAGGCCCCAGTCTATCGTTGATTTGATTGGTTCAGAATGTCCCAGAATGCAGAGGCAAAATATGGGCAAGCCTCCCACTTCCCCACTACCACACAGAGGCTCTGCCCTTCTGCGGTCTGGGAACCAGGGCTTCAGGGCAGGAGGGCTTTAGGACTCTCCTTGTGGCTGTCCCTGGCTTCACAGTGGGAGAACACTGCAGACTGTCTAGGAGGCTGCTGTTCCAGGAAGACAGAAGATGCAAGATCAGCTACCATGTAGCTCCCTGTAAAACAGAGGCAAGGAAGCCCCTCTTCCCTCTGCCCAGCACCAGAACACTGGCCTCTTTCTGAGACCCAGAGGAGAGACATGACAACCAGATCGGGGTGGGGGTGGGGGGGGTCCACCTGCTTATCGCAGTCTGTAGGGGCCATTATCCCATCCATCCCAACTTGGGAGACAAATTGAGGAGGGTATTGTTTGGTAAGAATGGGTTTTCTGCTATTGTACAGAATAAAAAGCCGTCTCTTTCATTTTGTTGGATTGCAGGATAAATCAAGTGCACAGCTTTTTGTTTACAAAGAAACCACCTGTTTACCATTTGTAAAGGGACTTGATTGCCTCTGAGAAATATTGGTGTGGAGCTGCAGTATTCTACCCACTAAGGAGTACAGGAGGAGGTGTAGAAATAGGAGAGAAAAGACAAAGAAGAAAGTTATGGGTCTTTAGGGAAACTCAGTCTCCAGGAGGCTGAGTGACAATAATGGGAACTATGATAAGCCAAGCCTTGGGGTAAATACATGTTCACTGCATCTGTTGTCCCCACACATTCCTGTAATTATCCATGTTTTATAGATTGAGAAACCAAGGCTCCACGGTCATGTGACTTGCCTGAACTCCACCGGCTGGTAAACCATTAACCACAGGTTTAATCCCAAGCTTCAGTTTTATTCTCTGACCATTATCATTCCTAGGCAAATATGCTGCGCTGTCCTGCTAGGGCAGTTTCTAACACAACTTCACCCAACTCAGATCTGGATGTTACTGCAGGCCCAGGTCACAACGGGGGCCTTGGAATTTCCAGTCCAGCCTGGAGAATGACCACCTGCTGCTGCTATGGGACTGGGGAGCAAAGGGAAGTACAGAGTTGTGCTGAGGGACTGGGGTGCATTAGAGCTGGCAAGTGTCTGGCACAGGGTCACTATGAGGACAGTGGCATCAGGAGATGGCTTTGTTCAGGAATCCAGTATCAAGAAGGCTAGGCTGGTAGATGGGGCAGGGAGAGAGGCCAGGGCATGGGGCTACTCAGCAGGCTGGCTGAGCAAAGCAGGCAGAGGGGCTGAGCCATGAGCAGGCAAGAAACAGGACCGATGCTGGGGACATCACTGTGGTGGACCCTAGTGGCTCAGGGAACACAATTCTGCCAGCAGTAAACCCAGAACCATGAGTTCCTTTCAACTCAGTCAATTAGGGCCCTAAGCGCCCCCATGCATGGTCCTAAAGGGCTACAATCCACAGGTAGCTCAAGTCTGCATGTAACAACGAGGACACACTGACCTGACCCAGCAAACAAGAATCCCTCCTACAGTCAATTCTCCTAGATTCTGAGAGCATCGGGCCTGGAAAACTTCCAACCTTTAGACAAAGCAGCTTAAGGAAATACTTTCATTTTCAACCAGTGCTTCTCAAAGTGGCGGCCCGTGCTGAAATGAGGATGCAGCAACACACCGCGTCCCCCTTTGAGAAGGTCTTTCAATGAAAACAATGTCAAGTGAACTAACCCGTGAGCTTAGTGACTCTGGTGCAAGATCCCTATCTCATCAATGACCAGTAATGGTGGATGAAGCAGTATGTGCTATTTTAAACCATTCTGCTCCAGCTCCTTAGTCTAATGTCCTCTCTCTCCCAAACCAATGCTGCAACTCCATGTGTGTCCCAGGAGACTGACTGAACATGGGAAGTTGAGGCCTCAAGGACTGGTCTGCTGGACAATGGTCTCTTTATCTTGACTCAAAAGATGGGGTGGTTGTAATGTACCGGCTTATTCTGTCCCTTTACTCTCAAAAGCAACAGAGTCATTGTTCCTCGGAAACAAAGACAGCATGCCCACTTATGAATTAGAAAAGGAAAAAGACTGCCAGGCCAAAATCTTTTAGGGAGAAATTTCTCTTCCCTTCGGTAAGAAGCAGCCAGTAAGTTTCCTGTAAATCTGATAACTAACAAGGCTGAAACTTCATGGGCTGAATCTGTCAGAGAGAAGAAAGGCTGCCTGAATTATTTCAAAGGGACAAATTATTACTTCATAGTCATCAGATGCTAATCCCACTCTTTATCACCTGAGATGACGCTTTCTGACTGCCAGTGTCCCATGGCAGATTTACAGCAGATCCAAGAAACACCATCCGACAGATTTCTTTTACATCCATTAAAGGCCGCATCTTGTCAGAAAAAGGATTGGGAAAATGCCATCTTTTCTTCAGACCCATCCTTGGAGAGATGTCTGCCTCATTAATGACAAGGCCACTTTGTCATCTCTCAGAGCAAACCTCCCCCTGGCCGCCTTGGGGAAGACCCTGCTCCTTTCCTTTCTGCTTCATGCCTTTGCTACCTGTCAGGTTCCATCTTGATCGGGTCGGTGGTCACTCGGAATTAGCTGTGAAGTAGGAAGAACCAGCTGGGAAGGCTGCTGTGCCCCATAGCAAAAGGGTGTACCAATCTGATTTGGAAAGGAAGCAGAAGCTTGGGGTTTATCAGAGCCCTTCACTGATCTGCTGAGTAACCTTTGGCAATGGTTCTTAAATACTGGGGGGTCATGGATCCTGACAAAATCTGATGAAAACTATCCACTTTCTTCTCAACAACAACAACAAAGAGCTCATACATGCTACACACACACACACACACACACACACACACACACACACACCCCACGTATGGACCACAGCCGAAAAGTCATTGACTTAGGGGTTGTCTCTGACCCCAAGACCTACCTATGCTCCTCTTTTCCTCTGTTACAGGTCCTTTGGGATGCATGGTTAGGTGGATTTGGATTTTCAGCAAGGAAAGGATAACCTAAGTGGGTTTATTATAATGGTATATCTCTGGAAGGGAGAAGGTCTGGGTTTTAATTCTTCCATTCTCTAAGTGCTTGGGTGTAGGAGAGCTGTATTTCCTCTGGTCACCCAATCTTTAAGAAAGAGGGTGATGAATAACTTCTCCAAGGAGTATTAAGAGTTCCTTAAGACACTACCAGGTGGTTCAAGCCAGGAGCAAGGTGGAAGCTATATGAGTAGAGGTTTGTGGGTATTCTCTCACCTTCCCCTTAAATAAGAGCAGCTTTTCTGGGGGCACCTGGGTGGCTCATTCAGTTAAGTGTCTGACTTCGGCTCAGGTCATGATCTTACGGTTCATGAGTTCAAGCCCCGAAGGGGGCTCTGTGCTGACAGCTCAGAGCCTGGAGCCTGCTTCAGATTCTGTGCCTCCCTCTCTCTCTGCCCTTCCCCCACTCACACTCTCTCTCTCTGTCTCTCTCAAAAACAAATAAACATTGTAAAAAAATTTAAAAAAAAAAAGCAGCAGCTCTTCTGGCCTTAAAGAGTTTGAGCAGCTGATCATAGGATCTCTAGGGTCCCTTCCTGGGCTGACCTTCTAGGATTCTCAGTCTGACCAGGACAGAGAGATGAACCAAGGAAGGAAAGCCTCACTGGGTACCTCATACCCCCAGACTTGGCCTCTGCCCCAACTGAATGTAGGCCTATCTTCAACCTTCAGCCTCAGAGGTCAGTGACTCAAGCCAGACAAGAAGCAACATGTATGAAAGAAAGCAAGGAAGAAAGACATTGCTGGGGAAGGGGAAGATGCACACTGCTAAGCTCGCACTTACAACCCCTCCAGTTACAGACAGCCGAACCTTGCAAAGTTCCGGGGCACCGAGTGAATGCTGAGAGAAACGGCAGGCTGCTCGCGATCCATTCAGTGTGGAACTGTGTTACTGGTATTGTTCTGCTAACTTGCTAAATAGCTATAATTAAAACAGGGCTATTATCATTAATTATGATCTTCCCTCTTCTGATTGGCAGGTTGGTGCTTTTACCAAGTTTCAGAGGAAGCAAGAAAGATAGATGGGGCTGAACTGTTCTGACTCTAGAGCAGAGGGCACAGTGGCATTGTGGGCACAGCAAACCTTTGTGCCCGTGGAGGGGGCTCCCCTGCCAGCTCCTCCAGACACAGCAGCCTGCCGGCTGTCTCCCTGACTCCTCCACACGCTGTCACAAGCTGAGCCCTTGTACTCTTCACAAAGTAATGCGATGAGACTGGGGGAAGCAGGGGAGACTCCACAGGCAAGAACAGGGCGAAAATTCTACTCGACTTTTTAAGGCTCAGCTGAAATGTCACCTCTTCCATGAAACTTTTCCTAACTCCCCACCCTCCCACAGCCCCTTCACCCTCTCTAGGTCACAATGAATCACTTTCTCATCATCATCTTCACTGCATGTATGCCTCCCCTTTCCCTTGGATGATGTCTACTGCCATCAAATGGGAGAGACACTCGGTAGAGGCTCCCCAATCCAGGGAGTCTTAGGAGTGGGGCCCACCCCATTGCATGACGCACTCCTTTCCTGAGCCTCCCCTCTTCAGTAGCCTGGTGAAGAACCCCACCACACCACTGCCCCCACCCAGCTGCAAACAAGGATACCATTTGAGCTTGTCTAAACAAACATAAACATTTCCAAGTCTGCTATGAAATGCAAAAGGTTGTGAAGGATTATAAGTATGAGGGCCTTGATGTCTCCTCACAGAAAACCCTGGCTTGACCTAGAACACCTTCCAGAACCACGGTTGTCAGACCTGAAGTATTAGTCAGGAAATAAAGGCACACAGGAAGAAGCCAAGTGAAAACTGCATACACGTCATTTAAAAACAATAAGAAAAAATAATGTATAAACATAACATGATTTCTTGACATTAACTGTTACACCGGATTAAATTGAAATTTCACTTATTTACAAAACCTAGAAAATACCAAGTAAGTTTCTCTTTACCTGTGGAATAGACATGAGTCATCAAAGGAGCTGTTTACGTTTTCATAATACTAGAGATGCCTGATAAAATACAGGACACCAAATTAAATCTGAATTTCAGATAAAGAGCAAATACATTTGAGACAGTGCATGACTATCCCAAATATTGTATGGAACATGTTTATCTGAAATTCAAGTTTAACTGGGCATCCTGAATTTTTACTTGCTAAATCTAGCAACTCTACCTAACACCCAAACATTTTTACTTGGTCATAAATGGAAAAACAAGTAAGCAAGCATACCCTTGATATTGACAGAGAATTTTTTCTTTTAAAAAAAATGTTTTTGGGGAGCCTGGGTGGCTCAGTCGGTTAAGCGTCCGACTTCGGCTCAGGTCATGATCTCACGGTTCGTGGGTTCAAGCCCCACATCAGGCTCTATGCTGACAGCTCAGAGCCTGGACCCTGCTTTGGATTCTGTGTTTCCCTCTCTCTCTGCTCCTCCCCTACTCATGCTGTGTCTGTCTCTCTCTCTCTCAAAAATAAACATTAAAAAAATTTTTTTTAAATGTTCTTGATTTCCCTTTTAGGAAGGTCAACAGGATAGGGGGCCCCATCCAAAACTCACTCTGTCTACACACACAATACAAAGCCTGGACTGACTCCAGCCACTGTGGTGTGTTCGGTGATCCCCAGTCCCTCGGTCTTTTCCTTACTCTAGGCCTTTTTTTCAGTAGCCTCTCGCCTGAGTGTTCTTAACCCGATCTCTGTCTGTGAAATCCTCAAGACCCACCTTACCTAGAAAATATTCCCTTTCCCTCCCAGACTGTCCAGGCCTCTGCCCCATGACATTATTCATCAGTACATGATGATGAAATCCTGATCCCCACGCCCCATAGTGCCAGCATTCCTCCAGACACACAATGACATTCAGTAAAAAATGCTGAAATGAAATGCATTTCTCTTTCATGAGATAAATACAGAGCTGAGTAACTCAAAATCAATGGGGTAAAAACCAGGCTCAAATCTATTCACTCCTTGAAGAATGAGACAGAAGTTTCATATAGGCCAATTAATTACATTTGAGCCTTTTGCCTAAGACAAATCTATCACATGGGTGCAGCACATATGCACCTGGTCCTGTACCTCTTTGGTCACCTGCATCTTATCTGTTAACCCTCTGTCAGAGACTGGCTATATTAAAAAAAAAAAAAAAAGATGAACTCAAAACTCAGACCAGAGATACCAATCATGTCTGTTTTTTTTCCAGGAGGGAAGGGGAGGAAAAGTGCCTTTAGCTGACAGTAATTTGTCTGTCCTAAGGGCAAATGAATCTCAACCTTATGCCATCAAAAAAAAAAAAAAAAAAAAGGTACAACCTGAGGAAAAGAGGCCTTCAAATCAGAGAGACCTACATTTAACTTCTAGGTGGTTCACCTTGGGCAGGTCCTATAACCTCTTTTGCTTCAGTCCCATCATTTATAACATAGGAATAATTACACCTAACTCATCAAAGTTGTTATAAAGAGCAGCAGATACAACACAGTGAAGCACTTAGCTCAACACTCAGCAGAGTAGACACTTAATAGATGTCGGTTTTCAAATTCTGGTCATAAGACTTGCCATGGTTTATACAGAAAAGATGAAAAGAGAAAGACTTGAAAGAGGAACACTCCCGCTTGAATTTGGGAACATCTTAATCCACCCCAGCATTTTGACGACTTCTGCACATTTCTCTTAATGCCTCCTTGAGTGAGTGATTATTGTTATTTTGTCTAGTGCTTCTACACTTTTATTGGGCATACAGTTTGCCTGGTACAGATACATTTCAGGTCTCTTGCTGCCTAACAAAGTACCATCAAAATGGAGTGGCTTAAAACAACACCATTTTATTGTATCTCATGAATTTTATGGTTCACAACTTTAAGCAGGATTCAGCTAGGCAATTCTGCTCTGTGTGGCATCGACTGGGGTCCTTTGGTGGTATTCAGCTGGTGGATGGGCTGGTCCCAAGGGCCCCCAGTGGCTTCATTCATGCATCCGCACTTTGGCAAGGATGACTGGAAGCTGAGGCTTAGGAGCGACAGATCATTACAGTGCCTTCCTGGCTATGAGATGATGCTCAGACTTCGCACCTTGCAGCTGGTTTGCCCCACAATGAGCATCTCAAGAGAATCAGAAGGAAGCTACTCTCAGGAGAAAGCTACTTGGCCATTCCTGACCCACTCTCAGAAGGTCATGCAGAGTCACTCATGCCATATGCTATTGGTCAAAGCAGTCACAAGCTTAACCAGATTCAAGGGGAGGGGACACAGACTCCCCACTTCTCACCAACAGGAGTATCAAGGAATTTGGACCCAATTTTTAAACTGTCACCCTGGGAGTCTTGTTAAAATTCAGTTTCTGGTTCAGCAGGTCTGGGGTTGGGCCTGGGATTCTGCATTTTTTAAAAAGTTCTCAAGTGATACTGCTACTACCTCTCCATGGATACACTGAGTAAGAAAGGTTTGGACAGCCCATTACATTCCATCTTCCACTGAACCAAAATCCTGTCTGCTCCTGTTTCTGTTGCCTCATTTCCTGGTAGCTTCATTTAATTTAAAACTCAGCCAGACAGTCTTTTCTTGCGCTCACTGGAAAGACTGCTATGTTCAGAGACCTTTTATTTCAAAAGAAAGAAATGTCCCTGTGTTTACATTTTACAAGGGAGCTTACCACGACTAAAGGGTGGAATCTTTGGCAAATGAGGATGTCAGGTCAGGTAATCATAAAACCTTTTGGGCACCTTTTTCTCCACCATCTATTTGAGGAGAGACACATCCAAGAAGGCACATGTAAGAAGAGGACTCACTGGCTGTTTATCACCTCTGGACACTCAGACAAGATCGTGACTCAGCTAGCTGCTGACCAGTAAATTCTTGTGCCGTGGGTTCTGGTCATAGGCATTAATGACCCAATTACCACGGATGTTTCTGGGTGTGGAGGGCTGGGCATGGAGGCACCAAGCATATAGTTCAATCAAGTATCTTTTTCTATTAAAAAGGAGCATGTACTACCTGATGATCAAGGTTAACACAACTTCATTCACTAACATTTACTTGCGTAGTTAAGGAATGATACAATTTGATGCAGGATCCAAAGAAATATAAACCTCTAGATAAAATAGGGTGATTTCTGGATTAATTCTCAACGGCTACAAATTACTATCTCCACAGCACCTATTTTCTTTAAAGAGGTGTTTCCCTTTGTTCAACCAAAACAAGTACAGATTTTTTTTCCCCTGTACAGAACTTCCAAGGGCTGTGCTGCTCCAGCAACTGAACCTAGTTCAGAACTCAGAGACGCATGGATACCACTGGCTTTGAAACATACCATATATTCTCCCACCACCAAAAAAACCTCACGAATGCTTCTTTTCAATATACCATCTGGAGTAGTCTAAGTTCAAAGAAGTCAAGTTCAAGATATGTATGTGACTTCCTATCAATTTCTCAAAAACAATTTCCTCTTAATATACCCACAGTCTACATTTTTCATACTTCATTCAAGACCATATGGAAAAAATACTAAGTTACATGCCAATTTCTTTTGTTTTTTTAAGTTCATTTATTTTGACAGAGAAAGAGAAAGAGCACACAAGTAGGGGAGGGGCAGAGAGAGAATCCCAAGGAGGCTCCACACTGTAAGTGTGGGGCTCAAACTCATGAACTGCAGGAGCATGACCTGAGTCAAAGTTGAAAGCTTAACTGAATGAGCCACCCAGGCACCCCACATGCCAATTTCTAAGACCTCTTCTTTCCTATTAGAAAAATCTTACTCTAACATCCAGTATGCCATTTCCTCTGACTCTTGGGAAACCCACTGTTGGTACAAAAGAGGAATTTGCATCCTGTTTATTTGTATCAGAACATTTCATCAGGTGAAATCCTAAGAGGATCCCAATGTATAAAATTAATGGAGCTATGGTGGAATCAAAAGTGGGGACATCTCCATCTCTGGACACAGTCTGAAAACCACTGGGTAGAAGTTAATTTAAACAAAAAATGACTTTGAATAGAAAACTAGTGTGGCAGCTTCCTCTTTAAAAGTTGTGTCTTTTATGGGGCACCTGGGTGTCTCAGTCAGTTGAGTGCCTGACTTCAGCTCAGGTCATGATCTCACGGTTTGTGGGTTGGAGCCCCGCATCGGGCTCTGTGCTGACAGCTTACAGCCTGGAGCTTGCTTTGGATTCTGTGTCTCCTTCTCTCTCTGCCCCTCCCCTACTTGTGCTGTCTCTCTCTGTCTCTCAAAAATAAATAAATGTAATAAAAAAAGTTTTTTTAAGTTGTGTCTTTTAGGGTGCCTGGGGGGCTCAGTCAGTTAAGCGTAACTCTTGATTTCAGCTCAGGTCATGATCTCACAGTTCGTGAGTTTGAGTCCAGCATTAAGCTCTGCACTGGCAGCATGGAGCCTGCTTGGGATTCTCATTCTCATTCTCTCTCTCCCTCCCTCCCTCCCTTCTTCCCTCTCTCTCTCTGCCCCTCCTCCATTCCCTCTTTTCTCTCTCTCAAAACAAATAAATAAACATTTAAGAGTTGTGTCTTTTTACTTTGTTAACATTTAAGCACTGGGTGTTATATGTAAGTGACGAATCACTAAATTCTACTCCTGAAATCATCATTATATTACATGTTAACTAACTTGAATTTAAATAAAATTTAAAAATTTTAAAAAAGAAAGGCACATTTGAATGGAACAAAATGTATCCAGAGCTGTACAATGATTTATCTGCAGAAGGGAGAGAGAGAAAAGAAGGAAGAAGATCTGGATGGATGGATCTATTTCTAGAGAGAGAGAGGGTGAATGAGTGAAACTGGGGTTGGGGGTGGTGGATGGTCAGGTAAGGTGGATAGAGACTCTGATGGGGATGGTCTCAAGTATTCTTAGTCCTGGATGACTGACAGAGCAGTCACTCCGTTTATGATGCAGCTTGTTACATAAAAAGGACAACCAGCTAACCAGCTATTTCTGGATTGTATTGGAAATAAACTGAAAAAACAAGACAACAGTGTGCTTTACAAATACATCATAGAGAAATGCTTCCAAATATGTGTACATCCTAAGGGTTTAAGGCACCTACACGAGTATTTCCAGGCCACTTCCATTTTCAGTTGAACACAGAGCACATACAAGTAGGGGAGAAGCAAGCTCTGTCCTCTGTCTTAACTAGGCATTCATTTTGGCAGTAGACCCCTATGTTCCATGCCAGTGGCACCAGGATTTAACTGCTCTGTGGAACGTTCTTTTCCCATGCCAATCAGACTGTATGCCACTAGAGTAAAGAGACCACGTCTTATATTTGGTAAACTTTGTTAGTACCTAACCTAACTTTCATCCTGTTTTAGGATGGAAAAAGTGGGAGTTTCCAAGGTCAAACAGGCCTGGGTCTGAATCCCCGAATGCCTTTGATGGAAATCTGGATTTCTGTGCACTGGGATTTCTAAAGGTGAATTTGAAACTCGATCTTTTGTTCTCTCTGCTACAAAGAAGCTATAGACTTAATAGTCCTTTTCTGGTCTTCTGGAACCCTAAAAATAAATATTTGAGGGAGTAGGATTTCCTTGTCAGGCAGAACCTGTCTTCAAGAGGGGAAGCAGCAGTTAGCTCCTTTCTCCTCTTACACAGGACCACCAATAGTGCCATATATTTGAATAATATTAAACAGTTTACAAAGTATTTTCACATTTTTCTTTCTTTGTGCTCAGAATCTCTGGGAAGTGGGCAGGGTAGATATCATAAGTCCTGTATTATATATGAGACTAACCCAAAGTCGTTGGATTAATATACTGTGAACCTGGGTCTAAAAACAAAAGCCCCAGCAGCTAAATGTCCCTTTGTCTCAATTCCACAGAGTCAGAGGCTTGCCTCAGGCCACATGGGCCAGGAGCAGGCTCAAGTCTGGGACGGAGGCCCTCAGCTCTTAGCTCAGTGGACATTTCATCAAAATGTAATAAAAGGGAAGTGGAAACTGCAGTGAAAGACACCTAAAGTTACATCCTAGATCTGCCATTCCTGACTGTATAACTTTGGTAAGTTAATTCCTTTGGAACTCAGTTTCTTCATCCATAAAATGGGGATGTTAGCACTTCCTTCAAGGGAGTTTGTGAGGATTAAGAGAACCAACATAAATGAAAGCCCAGGGCTTGGTGAGAAACATAATGGGTACTCTATAAAAATTTATCAAATTGGAATAAAGGAAGAAAAGGGCCCTTCTTGACCTAAAATGTTTTCTTCTATATAACTGTCAGATCACGGTATTTGAAAATCATTACTTTGGGGGTAAAGACTCATCTCTTCCAAAAATGGAAATAATGACCAGTCACACACACGTTAGTGACACCTTGCAGCAGATATTTTTGAAAGAGGTGGATTTAGGAAAATAAGCATCCCAGGATAATGGGAGACCTAGAGAGGATGCTGGGTGATGATCACCCTTTTAAACTAACATGGGTAATACAGTACAACTTTGATGAGCATAACATTGCAATTAACACTTATCTACATTGGGAAGTTTCAGATCAAGTATTTCATTCATGCCTCCCAAACACTTGTCAAATCATCATGGTCATAGACCACAGAAACTAAAAATGGCCTTAGAGATCACTCCACCACATCTCATTTAGAAATGACAAGTCTGAGGCCCATAAAGAAGCACATTTTATGATTCTGGGGAGGACCATAAGAAACTGCTAAATTCTGATGCTGCCTGGGAACAAGCGTTAACATTTGCATCCAACTGCTTAGGGAGACAGTGAGTCACCATTGACTCACACAGCCCTGGAACTACCACCCAAGCACTGAGAACTAAGGAACAGGGAGGTCATCACCAGTCACAGTTAGAGAGGTAGAGATGAGGCAAGGCCTGAGTGCGACAGTGGTGGGAAGAACAGGCACAGCCCTCTGGACATTCAGCCTCTCCACACAGTGCCGGAGCTAACAGCAAGATTCAGCAGAAGCCCATTCTCTGACCACGTGTCTATTATTTGGATAAACGGTGGCTTGACTGAGTTCCGCCACTCTCTCCCTGACCCAGTCATTTGACTTTGTACACAACCATGGTCTCAAGCATGAGGTGGACTCCATTACCATCCTGCAAATAGTCTCTCCTTCCCACCTTCCATGGGAGGATATACTTCCCTGTCCCGATGACAGCGGACTTGGCCTCAGAATTTCTTTTGGCAATTGGGACACAGATGTGGTAAGGTAACAGCTCCAAGCAGAGTCTCTCTTGTACTAGTTCCCTCTGCCATGAGAATACTGACACTCAGGGCAGAGGTGCCCCCTCTTCATCCTGAATCCCAGAACGAGAAGGTGCATGGAGCAGATCTGAAGTTACCAACAGCCTAGAGCAGAGCAACAGTAGCCATCTCATGACACCAGTACGCAGCATGGATGAGAGATGTATAAATGGTATAAAGCAGTAAGAGTCTCAAGTTGTTTATCCAGCATAACCCAAAGAGAATTTTCTACTACATTCTTCATCTGTCGGATTATGATTTCTGGGTAAAGAGACATACCTATTTCCCCTTCTAATAACTGCCTCTGATCACTTACTCTGCACTAGACCCTGTGCTAAATGCCTTTACAATCATTGGCTCACTTGATCTTCACAATGAGCTATAATCAAGATATTACTGTCCTCATTTTACAGATGATAAAACTAAAGCTGAGAAAGTCTGATGGCTGACAGCTGAAGGGACTGATCCATGACTGGTGGTTGACCCAGGACCTGAAACCAAGACCATCCATGCCAGGGCCTGGCTCTCATCAGCACCACCCCAGACTTCTTCTATGGGCATCGATGAAATTGGGAAGCATAGAGGCCAGGACACCCAGAACCTCTTACCTGCTCCAGCACACATACTCTTTCCCAACAGAATATTTTTTTTTAACATTTTTATTTATTTTTGAGACAGAGAGAGACAGAGCATGAACAGGGGAGGGTCAGAGAGAGGGAGACACAGAATCTGAAACAGGCTCCAGGCTCTGAGCTGTCAGCACAGAGCCCGACGCGAGGCTCGAACTCACGGACGGACGGCGAGATCATGACCTGAGCCGAAGTCGGCCACTTAACCGACTGAGCCACCCAGGCGCCCCTTTCCCAACAGAATATTATCTTTTTTTTATTTTAAATAGGTTCTCGGGAGAGGGGGAAAAATGACTTGTGGAACTTCAGAATGATCTAAGTAGCCCCCAAGCCCATTTTTAAAAGTAAGTTTAATTCTGAGCTCTCCCAAGGTTGACACGGTCAATTCCATCATGCCCAGAACCCAGGAGACCCAGCTTTATAAAGCCGTCCAGCCCATTCTCCATTAGGGCACAGCAGTACCTTGCCATGGCCATAATGCTTCTCCCCTTGATTTACAGCCCCATCTATTCTGGGCCACTCCTGATGGGCTGTTGTCATCCCCTGCTGCCTGACAGTTTTAGGGATTCTTCTCAAGCCATAATTTCTGAATATTTCCACCCCTCCCCTTCCCTAGCCCTGGAATTTCAGCTACTTTCCATTCAGAAAAAGATTGCTCCATTTATTCTCAGCTTCATGGTCCTTTTTACATTTATCTACTGCTCAGCCGCCTTCCTGATCAGGTATTTAAAGATAAGCCAGTCTACTTCTGACGAGTGACCCTGCTCCTGTTTCTCATTGCTGAGTTTCTCCCTGGCAGATGCCATATCATTTTATATATTTGCAGGCTTCCAACTCATTCCATTATTCTTTTCCTCTTATCAAATGAGATAATGGATGTGGAAGGGCCTGAGAAACTAAAAAGAAGTACATAAATATTAGTTCCTTGTGGTGGTTGTTGTTTCTAGAACTAACAATATCCCAAGTTCAGTCTGTCGTGGTGAAATGTTAACTCTCATTGCCATGATGGTGCTCCGATTCACTCTCACCTTCCAACAAACCTAACACGAGGGCTGAGGCTGTCGGGTCTGAACTCTCTGGTATACAGTGCTGTCTATGGTAAACAGGCTGGTGCCCAGCTTCAAAACTGTGAAGATTCCTGTTTCCATGATATCTGTAGTTATAGGAATTAGCTTGTTTAAATGAATGGAGCTTATGAAATTTCAAGGGCAGTGGCTCAAGAAGTTGCTATATATGGGGAAAGCATGGGGCTGACAGAGCTGGGTCCAATTCCCACTCTGCCATTCATAAACTGAATGACCTTGGCCAAGATAACCTCTCTGAGCCTCCATTTCCTCATTTGCAGTCTCTCCCTGGACTGGCATGAAAACTAAATCCAATAGTTCTATAAAAACCCTTAGCAGAGTGCCTGGCACATGACAGTCATCCAATAAAAGTGTGTGACTAATATTAATAAAGAAATGGAAGACTAGAAGTCACTGCAAATAATTTAAATGCTCATAAGCTTTCAAGTCAAAAGGGATGCCAAGGACCTGAAATCTTTTCTTATACTAGAAAAAGATCAAGAAACCCAAGGACCCAAGGACAACTTGGTTGTCCTGCTCTGCCAGCTCTGAAGGCAGGGGACACACCTGTCTCCATCTTGTTCCCAGTGCCTGGACTCACAGTAGGCACTTAGTGAGAATCTGCTGCTGCTGTGGAGTGTGTTGTTAGACTCAACACAGGCAGTAGAACAAGGTGGCTACTGGCAGGTGTTAGGAGTCTGTAAGCCTTGAGCAAGAGCCCAGCTCCCCCACTTGGACAGGTAACTTAACCTCCCTAAGCCCTTGTGAAATGGAAAAGGCAATCATACTTCCTTTGTGGGGCTGCTAGGATGGTTATATAAGAAGTGGAGACAAAACACCCCCAAAACAAATAAAGTGTTAGCTCTTAAAATTCACAATAACTTGGAGCACCTGGGGGGCTCAGTCAAGTCTCTGCTCTTAAGCCTCAAGTCATGATCCCAGGGTCATGGGATGGAGCCTCACGTTGGGCTCCGTGTGGAGCTTGCTTGAGATTCTCTCTCTCTCTCTCTCTCTCTCTCTCTCTCTCTCTCTCTCTCTCTCTCTCTCTCTCTCCCTCTCTCTCTCTTTCTCTCTCTGTCTCTCTCTCTCCCTCTGCCCTTCCTCCACTTGCACGCACATGCATGTTCACTCTCTCTCTCTCCAAACAAAACAAAAACCCTCACAATAACTTATCTAAGATCATTTACCTAATTAGTGGGAGACCAATGAGAACCCAAATAACATGATTTTTAGCCAGAATATTTTCTTCTACAGTAGAAAAATGAAATTTTAAAACATCACGGTGGTATCATGTTACCTAATATTTCATTCTTGTTCTTCAAGCACTTTTGTTAATGTCATATTATATTCTTTGACTCAGGATTCTCTTCAAATTCTCAAGTATTTTGCTTTTCCATTAGGACGAAGACAATGGAAAATGCCTGAGAACGGTGATGCTTTAAACACACACACACACACACACACACACACACACACACACACTCACTCACACATACCACTTAAACACAGTCCTCTTAAAATGCAGTTTTTTGGGTCAACATTTCCTATAGAAAAATGTAGTATTTGCTTAACAATGAATGGAAACCATAAAAACCCTAATGATTTTATCAGCAGTAAAACCTCAATATGTCAAGTCAAATGCCCAGGTTCCTTTCTGAAGAATTCATATCAAGGTGTCATCATTATCCATAATGCATTTTTGAATCAGGTCTTAAAACTTAATGTGGCTTTTATGCCTGGAGATAAGGCAGGATTTGGGGTTGACAAGTTACAGTGGCACACAAGAGGGCTTCCAGTTGTTCCTAATTCTCCAGGATGATTTAAAACCATAATTAGCCCTGAAAGTTGTCACTCCTCCTCCTCGCCATTTTGCACTGTGAATGGGTGACAACCTGGGAAGCCAGGGCTACGCCAAAGTGAATAGAGATTCTACTAGAAAACCTTCTTCATTCTGAAAGACACTGAAAGTGAACAAGGGTTAAAAGACACAGGTTTTCTCTAAAAGGGAATGGACTGTGAGTTGAAAGTTATATGACCAAAGTCTTGGCAGAGAGACAAAAATGTTCTGAGAATGGATACATCTCCCACAATCCCCGTGCTTGTGGCTGTCAGCCTGGCCGAACCATGGTCCTATGCCTTTACCTCTCTTTCAGAAACCTACGCGGTAACCACTTAAATAATGTGGAAAAGAATTCACAATCTTCATGAATGAGTATTGCGCGATTAACCACAGTTTCTTATTTTATTCCTTCTAGATAATACTTGCATCTTAACAGTCCTTCCAGTGGCTTCATTCAAGCTCCCTTACCATCAAAATTCAACAGTTATTTGTAGGCTTCAATCTGGTCAATTGCTGGCCAGATTACTGGCTCCCAGGACTCTCTTTTGAGCTGATGGGCATTTGAAAGGATGCCACAGGAGTGAGCCCACGGCTCTCCAGGATGTTCAATCGCCCGGGGCAAAGAACGGGGGCCACCTCAAGTTGTGGTCTTTCTCTTTCCCTGGCCTTCTATACTTTCCCAGGCATTGTGTTTGGTGCCAGAAGATTCAGGCACAGGTCTCTTCAACCTGATATATGGAACATGTGCTGAATGTCCCCACAGAGTCCACAACTGTTCTCTGCAATGGGAGGGTGGGAGAGGGAACGGGGGTGCAAGAGGACTGAGAAATGGCTGCCGAAATGGCAAGAAAATGCATGCAGTCACAAGCTCATGGGGAACACAAACGAAGGAGTGGGTCTCTCTTGCAGAGGCAGGGAGGGCGCTATGGAGGCTATGTACCTTGGAGGAGTTAACTCTTGAGTGGAGATGTGAGGTATGAAGAGCATTTCCCAGGATGGAAAGGAACAGAAAGGGCACCTTGGAAAAGGGAACCACTTGACAAAAGCACAGAGCTGTGCAGATAAATCAGGTGTTGCTATGGACCAAATCTACATGTGGGCACCTTACCCACCCACCCCCCAACATGAAAAGAAAGAAGAGAAGAAGGGAGGAGAGTGAAGGGAAAGGCCAGCAGAGACCCAGTCCCCAGGTCACTGACTCCCAGCAACACTGCCACAGAGGACCTCTCCCCAGCTCCAACCCCTCACCCCCCCACCCCCTCCCACCACCACCCCCAGGCCCAGGCACGCCCACCTCTGGCTGCCACCGGTAGCAGAGCAAGTGTGTTTTTTTTCAGTGAACCCATTTTGACTCCCTCTTCCAGATTCTAGGTTTAAAAGCACAAATAGGGGCACCTAGGTGGCTCAGTCAGTTAAGCATCCATCTCTTGATTTCAGCCCAGGTCATGATCTCATGGTTCCTGAGACTGAGTCCCAAGTCGGGCTCTGTGCTAATAGTACAGAGCCTCCTTGGGATTTCCTCTCTCCCTCTCCCTCTCCCTCTGCCCCTACCCCACTTGTTCTCACCCTCTCTCTCTCCCCCTGTTACTCTCTCTCTCTCTCAATAAATAAATAAACATTTTTTTAAAAGTTGAATAAAAGCACACAGAAAGGCCACATTCCTAACCAAAAATGTAAGAAAAAAAAGGTTTCTTTGAAACTGATCAAATGCAATTAAGGCAGAATATCCAACCCATCTACCTTTGATTAACCTTTATCTGGAGAGAAATGATTGGTGATTAAGAATTAGATGAGGTGACTAATTATATCAGGAATCTGCCTTCGAAGAAATCTCTTTCAGCACCAGAGAAAAAGCTGATAAAAAATAATCATGGCTGTAATGGTGCCTTTTAAGGAGAATAATTAACCTGTAATAACAATTTTGGCCTCAACTTAAGCCCTGTAAAATAATCCTTTTTCATTAACTTCAAGTTCAATTAGCATCAATAATGAACGTTCATTAGAAATAACCACAGCATCGAGCTCCCTGATGGCTGATTCTGTGCTGCTCAGCCTCTAGCTGAAAGGCCCTCAAGCCCTTTGCTGCCACAGGAGCTACATGTCACCAAAGTGGGAAGCTCTGAGTGTGCTCATTGCAGGACAAGGAAGAATTCAGTCTTCTGAAAAATAGAACTTTCATCTGACACTGAAGTTTATAGGGAGGAAGAGGAATAAGAAGAAGAGAAGGAGGAGGAGGGAGGGGGGAAGAAGATGCTGCCATCACCATCCACCACCATCCACCACTATCCACAACCATCTCTGGTGGCTTGTTAATCTAAATGTTTGATATCCACAAGCCTATGTACCAGAATGATAGTGAAGCTTCTCCAGTCTTCAGCTGAGTTGGATTTGCAATTCAGACACTCTCCTGAATTGTCCCACATGAGGGGAAGGTGCCCGATAGGATATGACCCAGAGGGAATCAGGAGGCATATATGGAACTGTCTGCTCTTTCTATAACTCCCCAAATCAAAAATGATGATTTGGCCACTCAGACAGCATTCCCTCTCCCTTCCTGATAACAGACGCTCAACTTTGGTCAGATATGGGGTATCAGTGTACATCAAGGGCACTGCCCCAGACCTGGGAGTTGACTGCAGAATGGGTTAAGCCAATGGTTCTCAGAGTGTGGTCTCCGTACCAACAGAGATGTATTAGACATGCAAATTATCAGGCCCTACCCTAGACCTGTTGAGTCAGAATTTCTGGGTATAGGACCCCATAGAGTCTGTTTTAATAAGCTCTCTGGGTATAGGACCCCGTAGAGTCTGTTTTAATAAGCTCTCTGGGTAGAGGACCCCGTAGAGTCTGTTTTAATAAGCTCTGCCACTGGTTCTGATGTATGTTCAGGTTTGAGACCAAGTGAACAGTATTATTTCCTCTAGATAATCTCTTGAGTTAGGCATGGCCATGTTAGGCTGCCCTAGCAAATAGGACACAAGGGAAACCCATTAGGGGCCTTTAGGAGAGTTTTTCTTCTTATGAAGGAACAAAACACAAACATTTGCCCTTTCTGGCTGTGTGTGAAGAAGCTTCTGCAGCCACCAACCCTGAAGGCGGCAGAGTGGAAAGACAGGAAGGGCCTAGGTTCTTGACTTTGTCATGTGCCATGAATTAATCAACACCAACTGTCTACTTCTTATTATGTAGACTGTTTAGCTCCTTTTAGTTGGATCTTTACTACTTGTAGCCAAAAGCATTTTAACTGACCTTGATGAGCATAAACATGATCACAGTACAAATAATGTCTATGATGCACTTACCATGTGCCAAGTGCTGTGGTGACTATCTCTTGTGCAATCATCTGCATCATCTTCACAGCTGCCCTCACCTCCTTACTGACCTGAAACCCTCAGTATTAGCAACCCTTCTGTGGAAGGCTGAAGTTGACGTGGACTGACTGACCCTAGTGTTCTGAGGGGCCCTGGCCCACTCCATTTTCCCAATCTTTCCCAGATTAATGCATCTTAGAAAGCACCTATAGAGCTACCCTGAGGGTAGGCTGACATCCATTCATTTATGTGTTAGATATCAGAGCAGAGGAAAAGGTGAGGAGATTAGAGAGTCTGCATGGAGGACCACCTCAGAATCATCAGTGGAAACAGGTTACCAAGTAGAGACCCTGGACGCATGAGGGCTGTGGACCAAGTAGTGGCTGTGTAGTGTACCAGGGTGGGTGGCCAGGGCCACCCATCAAGCTGTCCTTGTCTCTCATCCCCAGGAACTTGTTAGCCTCTAAGCGGAAGTGCTGTCTGCTCCTCTCCTCCACTTCTTTCCCCTCGGCCCATTGCTCTTCAATATGTAAAACTAAGCACATTTTTTCCTTTATTTTAAGGAAATTCCAATTTAGTCACTTCAAAGTAATTTTTTCTAGCACCCACCGTGGTGCCTTGTATATGATAGGTACTTTTCTCAATGTCCATAGTTAAAATGAAAATCAGAAGTTGAGGCACCTGGGTGGCTCAGTAGGTTAAGTGTCCAACTTTCGATTTTGGCTCAGGTCATGATCTCACAGTTCATGAGCCTGAGCCCCTAGTCGGGCGCTGTACTGTCAGTAGGGAGCCCAGTTGGGATCCTCTCTCTCCCCCTCTCTCCCTGTCCTTCACCATGCTCATGCTCTCTCTCTCTCTCTCTCAAAGCAAATAAATAAACATTAAAAAAAAGAAAAGAAAAAAGAAAATCAGATAATGCAGCCAAACTGTAGTATCTACCTGCCCTTGACCAGGCTCCATAGCAGGTCAATGGAAGTGCAAGGACACCCTGAGAAATGAAAGACTTGATGCTGTATGGCTCCCTACTCTGCCTCACCCCTTTAACCTGCACACCCCAAGAGGAAAATGTGAGAAGAGAAGAGAATCCCACAATGCAAGTTGGTGAGAAAATAGAAGAGACGGGGGGAAGGAAAGAGGGACAAAGAACACGAATGACACAGCTGAGGAGTACATGGATATGAGCACCACAGGCTTCTGGAAAATTATAATCAAGTGTCTTTTTTTAAAATAACTTTTCCTTAAAATAGGGATGGGAAGGAAGCACAAGCTTGGAACGAGGAGGAAGTCTTCAGGCTTAGAAACCTAATCCCAGTCAGGGGAACCAAATCTCAGTTCAGTCACTTACTCGTCTTATGATGTGGGCAGGTCACACAAACCCCAAAAGTCTCATTTGTGAAACAGATTAAAATACTCATCTTTTGTGGCTGTAAAGGTTAAATGAGAGAATGTCCCCGCAAAGTGCCTGGCATATAATAAATGTTCAATAAATGTTGCACCTGCATCTTATTTCTCCAACTGCTCCATCCCCATCATTACCTCATCGAAAGTCAAGTCTGATACCCTGTGCCAGGTAAAGCTTGAGAACATCTCAGTAAATTGCTGGGAAAATTTTCCCTTTGAAGAGGAGGAAGAAGAGGATTAGACTACAGAAAATTCGCCTTCTGAGAGGTGCACCTGCTGTTTGTGCTAACTCAGTTCAAACCACAAATGAAAGGTTGGTGCCAGGAAAGGAGTCCCGGCTTCAAGCCCATCCACCAGCTCTGAAAGCCCTACTTCATCTGATCACATTATCTGCCAAGCAGCTCGTCTCTTGTTGAGAATCAGTGCTTTACTTAAGAAAAGCTGCAAATCAAACAACAGAGCTGTCCAGGGAGCTGAGAATTTAGCTCTTTAAACATTTCCTCCTATAAATATAAATGGTTGCTTTCCTCTAGAGAAAACTTCTATCCCTCTGATCTCTGAAGGATTGGAGAGGGTGCCAAGAGGATCACTATATCTTCTGGTGAACATTCCCGATCACCTTAATCTCTTAGCTGACAATCTTCTGATCTGACAGAAATAGAGGTTATCGTGTCCCTCAGTTTATAAAGTATTAGGGGAAGGGGGGTGGATCAGAGGGAAGAACAGAACACCAAAATCACCAGGGAAGCAGATGGGAGGGGGAAAGGGAGAATTACTTTTAATACAGTTTCATAATCCATAATTCAGCAAGCTTTTCATTTCTCTTATCTTCTGAAAAACATGAAATTAAGTTCTAAGCAAAGTGCATAATTTATGAGAAGTCTCTGTGCTGATGATTCCCAAATCCCCATGCCTGGCCCTGACTTCTTATAGGAGTTCTAGTCCCACATTTCCAAATGCCTACAGGATGTTGCTGCCTGGAGTCAGCTATTATCTCAGTTCCCCCATGTGCAAATGGAACTCAACTCTCCTTCCTCAAATCTTTTCTTTCTCAATTCTTTTCTATCAAACATACTCTAATCCTGCTTCCAGAAAGTTCCAGAATAACTTAGATTCCTTCCTTTTCTGTCTCCGACAACAGGGTCTATGAAGTTTTTCTAGACTCATATTTCTCTCTTTCATCCCACTTTCCAAACCATCCCCCCCCACTGCACCCCAGATTACCAACACCAGTCCCTACTTTCTAATCTGAACCACATACCACTATCAGTTTCATTGCCCTAAAATTCTATTCCAATCAGACCTGTTGACAGCTGCCTGTTTTTTCCCATGAGAAGATTAAATACTCTTACGTACTCTCCAAGGCCCTCCTATCATTTCCAGAGCCCATTCTTCCCATTCAACTATACTTTCCCAAATCTCGTCTCCAGAGAAGTCCCAGCAGAGCATGAGGTTCATATCAGGAACTCCCGGAAGACTAGTTGATTTAATCATACTGAGCTTGGCACCTCTCACTCCATGCTCCATGCCCCCTATTTGGAATGCTGTCCTTTCATCCTGATTGTCCAATCTCTACTCATCCTCCAGTCAGGACCCATCAAGGCTCAGCTCCATCAGGAAGTCTACTCATCACCATAATTCACTGTTCCTTGCCCCAATACACTTAGACTTTAATCCCCACACCCTCTTGTTTTATTTCAAATAGCTGGTGTAAAGCTCACAGTGTTTTCAATTTTAGAGAGTACAATTCTACATATATAATCTTATTTGATCCTCTTAATCCTGTGAGGTTGGAATCATCTCCTGCATGTCAGTAGAACTCCAAACCATTTAAATGAAGATCCTGAAGCTAATTGGTGCTGGTGTCAAGTCTTAAATCCCCCAATTTTTATAAGTTTATTTATTTATTTTGAGAGAGAGAAAGAGAGAGAGCAGAGGAGGGACAGAGAGACAGAATCCCAAGCAGGCTCCGCATTGACAGCGCAGAGCCCAACACGGGGCTCGAACTCACGAACTGCAAGATGATGTCCTGAGCTGAAACCAAGAGTCAGACACTCAACCAACTGAGCCACACAGGTGCCCTTGAATCCCTAACTTTTGACTCCAAATCCACACTTCTCATCTTCCTTATTTGACTATAAGTTCTTTAAAGTCAGGAATCATATTTTGTAATTATTGTCTTTATAATTTTACAAAGTTCTGAACACACAGAGGTATCTATGATTATTTGTTGAATGGAGAATGGAAGTTAAGAAAAGAATCAATGAGCCATCAAGAAGTGAGCAAGTGCACTTGTAAGACACACACTGTGTTCACTGCAGCATTGGGTTATTAAAGATGGAAAAGGCTTGTCAAGTAGCCATTTTAATATACCATATTTTTATCCCTCATTCATTCTTCATTGATTCACCAGGTATTTACTGAATACCTCCATGTGTCTCATAGTGAGATAGATGAGTCAAAGACTCCCATGTCCCAAGATCCTTCCCCTAACCTAAACCCTACCCAAGTAAGGAAGAGGAAGTACAGTTTTCATGTACATAGGTAAGTAGGTAGATAAGAATTTATCTATTTATTCCCTGTGTCCACACAATTGGTCCCTGACTAGCTGTAATGATTAGAACAGAAAATGAGAACAGAGTATCTTGGACGAGTTCACTATATATCCAGAAAAGAACCAAAGTAACCTGCTTCGGTTTTCCTTTAGGGTAGAAATGAAAATAAATTTCTTTAATCTTATCATAGTCTCTAAGGCATATTAGTTAGAGGTAAACAGCTCTTATCATAATCTGCCGGTTTCCAAAGGTATAACAATCAGAGAAGTTTATCATTTCTTATTATTGCTCTGTGAAATTTTAACTGACCCTCCAACTGTTTATAGAAATAGCATCTTCCCAGTAATGTCTCAGCATCAGCCCTGGAATTAGGTTAGAATCACAGAATAAAAAGAAGAGCAGAGATTAGAACTCACTTGTTTCATGTAACAGAAACTAAGACTCAGAAAGCTTAGGTGATTTGCCCAGGTTCAAGCAGAGCAACTCGGCATATCCTAAAATGAAAACCTAATCCCACAATTCCAAGTCCAGAAGTCTCTTCCCTCCTTCCATGCCTCAACTAACATTTTAGTTTTTCAAACTTCATACTTAATTATTGATATAAGGCTTTTCCTGCTATGAAAGTAAAAGTTCTTATAATGAATATCTTAAGGGTTTAGAAATCATCTTTATGACTTAATTAAAATTCTTTGACATTAAAAAATAAATAAATAAAATATTTGCTGGTTCCATATAGAATTCTTAGGCAATGCACAATGGGATGGCTCTGACTTTCTGATGACTTTAGCTCTGAGAAAATAGGCTGCTTTAGTCCCTAATATATAAAGATTTCTTTTGGGCCCTTCATTTATTTAATTGTATCTTCTACAAGAGAAACTCTCATTTTGTGTATAGTTAGATTTCAGCAAAGATGATATGGCAAGGAAGGCACAAAAAAATAATCAGGGGAAGCCCCTTTATTAATAAAACAACAATAATAATAAAATTGAAGATAATGGATATTTTCAGTTCTCTAACCATGTGCCAGGTGCTATACTAAACTCTTTTTTTAATTATCTCATCTACTCCTAAGAACTCTACAAAACAAGTGCTATAGTACTCTCTACCTTATAGACGAGGATGCCAGGAGCAGAAAAATTAAGTTATTGTCTTACTACCTTAAGAATTTCTAACTAGTGTATTAAGTTCTGGAGCTGAGCACCAAACCCAGAACAAAATCCACATTCTATTTTCTTAATACACAATATTGTCTCCTTTCAGAAGTAAATGGGCTAACTAATGTTCACAGTTCTTTAAAAAAAAAAAAAAACAAAATGACAACAAAACAAAACAAAAAACAAAAACAACAAACCTCTTAGAGCCTCCACTCTGAAAAGGATGCTGCTGCTTCTGATGATAATTGAGTATGAGACTGAATACAGAATTACACTCTAGGTTGGAGGATTATACTTCTATCAGGATTTACACAGCTGGAGCAAGATAATTCTCCCTCCTTCTGTTTTAACAATAAAATGTCTTCAGTAAAATAGGGTAAGTCATACAGGTAAACCTGCATATATAAGGTATTTTGTATTTCATCAAAGGAGAGGACATGTGGATTATGGGTCTTTCTCTGAAATGCCACCACACTACCATATGAGAAACCCAAACACAATTTTGTGTGGCAAAATACTTTCTCGATGCTATCAAATGTTCTCATTACCTATCAGGGATCATTTACCATTTCATTCTACTCCGATTTTTCACATTTTCTGTTTCCTGAAATGTAAACATCACTGCTTATGCTGGTTCCTTAAAAGTACTTAGGATTCTCATAGGTTAGAATCTTCACATAAATTACATGTAAGTCTGAACTACATTTCTTCTCTAAATATTTAAGCACATAAATAATCTCTAGCCATCCTGCCTGTCATTTTAAACTATTTGACATTTATTGTTTTGAAGAGAAGAAAGGTCAGATGTATCAAATCTGCATTTGTACTTCTTGACATTTTTCTCCAACTAGATTCTTCCAAATTATGGTATTGACATTAATACTAAGAGGAAGGAAGGAAGGAAGGAAGGAAGGAAGGAAGGAAGGAAGGAAGGAAGGAAGGAAGGAAGGAAGGAAAGTATGAGAGAGAGAGACAGAGATAGAAAGGGAGGAAGGAAGAAAATAAAAAAGGGAAGAAGAAATGAAATACAGAAAGAAGGGAGGGAGGGGGAGAGAAGAGGAGGGAGGGAAGGTATGGGTACAGAGGGGCTGGAGCATGAAAGGAAAAGCAGGATTTGTGGACTGGAAGGGAATGCATGGCTTCCTAATCCATTTAGCATGACCTCTGGTCACACTTCACAGAATGGACTGAGACAATCTGGCCCTACTCCTGGGCTCTCCATCCTTTGTCTCTGCATGGCCCTCTGCACATTTGTCTTCTTGTCTCACAGAAGGGAGTTTTCTTTCTCTCTAGTCACTCCTGCCTGTGGTTCGGCCCATTCCTACCTCGAAGCTGTGATAACATGAGGTTTCTCAGTTAAGAGGTATGCTCACTGTGCTCCAAGAGAGTCACAGTGGTGGAAACGTGGCCTCATTCGACGTCCACCCCTTAAAAGGAAAGATGCCTGTGGGAAAGATGCAAGTAGAGTGAGCCCTCTGAAACCCAGAGTGCCAAGGGTGGCTAGAGATGCTCCTTTCCTTCACAGAATTCCTCATTGTTTCTTATTATACAGTTAAGCATTAATTTGCACATTTAATATGCCTCCCTCACCAGTCTGTAAACCCCTTGAGGGCAAAGTGCTGGTCTGTTCTGTTCACTGCTGTCAGTGGAGCACCTAACACAGTGACTGACATGCTGAAGCTACTCAGTAATTGTCTGCTGAATTAACAATTAAAAGAAAAAAGAAGAAGAAGAAAGATGAGGAAAAACAAAAGGAGGAGGAGACAAAGGAAATTAGGCAGTGTATATGGGATAACTGACTTCAAATATTTGAAGGGCCCTCATGTGGGAGAACGGCAGAAGGAAAACCACAAGCAGGAGCAAGAAGACACAGAGATAATACTTGTACAGTTACACAAGCCGGGACTCGAATGCTAGATCCTTCTCACACTATGTGACCATGGCCAGTTACTGAACCTCTCTTAGCCTCAACTTATCTGGAAAATGGGAGTAATAATAAAGTCAGCCTTACCGTGTTACAGTGAGGATTAAATGGAGTAACCTGTGTAAAACTGTTCAATGGTAGTTGTTACTAGTATTAAGTTACAGAGGTGTAGAATTCAGCTAGTATTAAATGTTTTCCCAACAGTTCTGTCCAGTAAGCGCTGGGAAGTCTCATAAAATAGTGATCCCCATCTCTCAGAAATATTTAAAAGGATAACGTGGCACAAACTCTATTTTAAGAAGCAGACAGGGCCTGGATGAAGTGCATCTAAGGCTTGTAGAGGTCCACACTGCCTAGACTAGACGACACAATTATCCCCTCCCTTGCTGATACCTGAAACCGCCATTCTCTTCAGTGTTTTTTAATTTTTTTTAAATGTTTATTTATTTTTGAGAGAGAGAAGGAGCATGAGCGGGGAAGGAGCAGAGAGCAGAGAGAGAGAGGGAGACAACAGATTCCGAAACAGGCTCCAGGCTCTGAGCTGTCAGCACAGAACCCGACACAGGGCTCGAACTCACAAACCACAAGATCGTGACCTGAGCCGAAGTCGGACGCTCAACCAACTGAGCCACCCAGGTGCCCCTCTCTTCAGTGTTTTTAAGAAAATTCATCCTCAACACATCTTTTCTTCATTCTGCTAAACTTTCTAACATCATTGACATTTCACTATCTTTGTCTTCTCTTCTTCCTTTCATAGACTGAACAACTACATAAGCACATTTTGCTTCAATTTCTTTAGCACTCCCCCTAAACTTCCTCCTGCCTATGCCTGCTTTCCAGAAGGCTCTGGGCCAAACACAAGGCCCACTCCATCTTTGGAATATCCATCTCCCTTAGCTTCCATGACACCACAATCCAGTGGTCTCTCTTCCTTCTTGTAAGTTCTTTCCGGTGATGTCATTGACTCCATTCTATTATCAGATAATGAATTTTCCCAAAGCCAAGGTGTGACCTTCCTTCCTCTTTCTTCTTTCTCGAGAAAATGCATCTGTTCTCAAGAAATAAGCCACCAGGTCCATATAAACAGCTCCCACATCACTATCTTCCACCTGGACCTCTCACCCATTGCTGCTTCTGTTCCCTATCTTCATGTGTGTACCAGACAACCTGATCTTGAGATAGAGGCCCACAAAGGTGTCGTCATGTCAGGCACTCTCCTCCCAAGCCAGATGTTCTTCCCACCTGTCTTGCCACCAAGTCTGCATGGTCTCAGGCCAAAACCTTTGGCGTCTGACTCATTTCGTTTTGTTCCCCTTATAACTAGGCGTCTCCTTGGCCCACCTCTGAGTCCCTTAATTCCCGAGCCAGTGCAACTGCTTCCCAAGGCTCTAGTCTAACTGCCAGCTCTCTGTGCAGTCCAGGACTGAGACCCACAACCAAACACCATTTCCTGAAGAATCTGCAGTCAACGTGCATTCCTCTACTCAAAAACTAAATACTTTCTGATTTCTCCAGCATCAAATGTAAATTCCTGATTCAATAAGCCAGCTCTACCTCTAACTCTGAGTATCTGACTCAGCACCGAGCCTTTCAACTCCCAGAATTCCTTAGACTTCTCTGCTCTGGCTAGTCCTGCGTTGTTACACACACACACACACACACACACACACACACACACACACACACACACAGTGTTTGTCTGTCTCTGTCTCTCACCAACAATTGTCCCTCCTCTGGGTATTATTTTGTGGGCCCAAATATATAAGGTCCTTTGCCTTTCTCTTTTCTCTAATTCTATACTCCCTCCAAGAGTTTCTCAAGTCACCTCCTGGAAGTTTTTTCTAACTCACTTCTATCACAGTCCCAAAAGAAAACTATCATTTTCGGTAGATATCCTTTGACCTGACTCCCTGCCAAAAGGCAATAAGCTTATTCTTTTCAAAATTCCAGAGCTATAATTTCCTGTCTTAGAGGAACTTCACCCCTCCCACTGTGCAATGAGCAAGTAGAATTCATCAGCCTTTAAGAGAATGGTTTTTGAGATCTGGAGGTTCAGAACAAAACTATCTGTAATCGGCCCCGCAGGAGTTGACCTCTCCAAGCCTCCACTGAACCACTATAACCATCTGCACCCTTTCTTCAGCATCAAGTGCTCCTTTCACAGGAGTTATTTATTAGCATGCCTTGTCTGCCTGTTCTCCCGGACTTGTTTGTGAACTCCTGGGAGAAAAAGACTGTGCTCCATTCGACTTGGTAAGTGCTCAGTGGGGGGTGGGGGGGGGGGAAGCAAATGAATAAATAAGCATTTATTCAGCCAAAAGTCCAAATGTATAGATACCCATGCAGAAGACTAATTTCTGTTTGGTGAACACCTCTCACACAGATCTAGATGGTATATCTAGAGATAAGCCAACATGGCTGTGATCTCAAAGCTCATTTTCTAGGCTCCCAGCCATGATAAAGTAACAAGCACTGGACTAAGCTCTCTTGTAATAAACAGCTGTAAAATTGGACAAAATATATGAAAAACTGTTTTCATGGGATAATCAGTAGCACAAGAGAGAGGGAAAATAAATGTGGTGGACCCTAGTATTGTCCTGATTTCCTGCCTGGCAGCATTTACCACACCCTAAGATGGGAAGGAGGGAATGAAGGAAAAATATCATTGATGGAAACTCTGATTCCAAAAAGTAATGAGGGACTTCTGGTGCAGCAAGATGGAGTAAGCCCACTCAATCCTATTTATCCTTCTGCTTACAACCGAGAACTCTGTACAAAAATTAATTAATTAAAATTTAAAAAAACAAAAAAAAACAAAAATAAAAACTACAACAACAAAAAAAAAAGTACTAAAGGATTCCAAAAAATAAATAAAACCAGAAATACAGAGGAAGAAAGTCAAACCTTGGAAAAGCAACCCATACAGAGGTGAGTTTCCTATTTTTTCCTCTTTTCCCTTGTTACCTGTGAACCAAATGTGGGCACCCAAGACAGCTGTGGTCACGGTACCATGGACAGGTAAAATGCCCACAGAATCTTTTCCTTGCAGTCAAAAGGTGGGGAAAAGGAGCCTTGTGATCCCTAGAGTATAGAGGGAGATCTCTACTTCTTTGTTGTTTCCCGACCCTCTCATTTCATGATATTGAGCTCTCATCACAGACAGCATGGCTAGTGAGGTCAGCAGCCAACACTCTAATAGAGATCCTGTTAGAAACCACATCTTTCAGGCCAGAGGACTGGAGAAAGGGTGCACTTCAGGCCAGAGTATGGAAGAATCCCTGATTTGTTTCTCTTTATTATCTATTTTGCCAGAGGGTGGCCCCAGTTACACAAACTGTGCAGAAGTAGTACAGATAGATAAAACTGATTTTAAGAAGAAGCCTAAAGAGGAGAGACAGAAATATGCTAAATCTGTGAAGAAACTGGCCTGGTGTCCCAGGTCACCTCTGGGTAGCACATGTGTGGACAGACACGAAGCAGCATAATAAAGGCTTTAAGAAAAGAAAAAAGTTTAAACCACACCCAGGTTTCAGACCAAACAACATGATATTTAATATTTCCAGGATATGATGTAAAATTACTCAATATACAAAAGCAAAACAAAACAAATGACCAGTTCTTCATGGTAAAGATAATCAACAAATGTCAATAACAAGATGATCCAGATGTTGACATTATCAAAGACTTTAAAGAAGCTAACTGTTATAGCTGTGTTCCATGAGGGAAAAGTAAACATTCTGGAAAATGCATAGAAAGGTAGGTCTAAGTAGGGAAATAGAAATTATTTTTAAAACTAGAAAATTTAAACGGAAAAATATAATATCCAGTATTAAAAATTTAGCAAAATGGAAACAGAGGAAAGAGTAAACTTGAAGATAGATCTCAGAAACTGTCCAATCTGCAAGACAGAGAGAAAAAAGTTGAAAAAAAGAAATAGCAGAGTCTCGAAAGAATGTGAGACAATATCAAAAGATTGAAAAGTTGTATATTTTGAGTCCCAGAGGAGGGGAGAAAGGTATTGGTGCAGAAAAAAAATGAGGAAATAGTGGCCGAAAACTCACCAGATTTCATAAAAGACATAAACTTACAGAATACAAATCTCGACAAACTGCAAGCAGGATAAAATCAAATAAAGTCATGCACAGATTCATCATAATCAAACAATCAAACTTCTGAAAACTAAAGACAAAGAAGAAATCTTGAGGAGAGCTACAGATAGGAAGAACAATTTAATGGAAGAATGCTTATCAGAAACTATGAAGGACAGAGGAACAGCATTCTTAAAGTATAAGAAGAAAAGACTTGTCAACACACAATTCAGAAACAAAGGTGAAATAAGGACATTCTCGGGGCGCCTGGGTGGCTCAGTCGGTTAAGCGTCCGACTTCGGCTCAGGTCATGATCTCGCGGTATGTGAGTTCGAGCCCCGCATCGGGCTCTGTGCTGGCTGCTCAGAGCCTGGAGCCCGTTTCAGATTCTGTGTCTCCCTCTCTCTCTGACCCTCCCCCGTTCATGCTCTGTCTCTATCTCAAAAATAAATAAATGTTAAAAAAAAAATTTAAAAAAAAAAAGAAATAAGGACATTCTCAGATAAAGGAAAACTAAGCAAATTTGTTAACAGCAGAACCACTCTAAAAGAAATGAAAAGGAAGTTTTTTAGGTTGAAGGAGAAAAATAAAATAGGGAAATTAAAACTTCAGTAAAAAAGGAAGGGCAAGAAAAATGGTATGTACCTGGGTAAATATAAAGGACTAATTTTTTCCTTTTAAGTTATTTAAGATATGTATAACTGTTAAAAGCTATACATATAGCTTTAATATATATGTGTGTATATGTACATATATAAACATACATATATATTTATATACCTATTGATACATATATATACATATATGTTTATACATTCATGTGTATATATGTACTTACACATGTATTCATACACACATATACATATATAAATACATATACATTTATATACATATATACATATATGTTTAATACATATATATAATCTAGCAGAGCTTTTAATTATGTACATATAACACATATGACAACTATAACAAAGGGAGGGGTAAAGGGATCTATAGAGTTGCAATATATTTTATATGAAGTACTAAAACTTCAACTCAACAATATAGAGGTCCCTCAAGAAGTTAAAAATAGAACTACCCTATGACCTAGCAATTACAGTACTAGGTATTTACCCAAAGGATACAAAACTAAAAATTGGAAGGGGTACATGTACCCCAAAGTTAATAGCGGCATTATCAATAATAGCCAGACTATGGAAAGAGCCCAAGTGTCCATCAACTGATGAAAGGGTCAAAAAGATGTTGTGTGTGTGTGTATATATACACACACATACATACACATACATACAATGGAAAATCAGCTATCAAAAAGAATGAAATCTTGCCATTTGCAATACGTGTGCTACAGTACATTATGATAAGCAAAATAAGTCAGTCAGAGAAAGACAAATACCATGTGATTTTACTCATCTGTGGAATTTAAGGAACAAAACAGATGAACATACGAGGAGGGAAAAAAGAGAGAGGGAAGCAGACCATAAGAGACTCTAAACAATGGAGAACACACTAAGGGTTGATGGAGGGAAGTGGGTGGAGGATGGGCCAAATGGGTGATGGATATTAAGGAGGGCACTTGTTGGGATAAGCACTGGGTGTTATATGTAAGTGATGAATTACTAAATTCTACTCCTGAAATCAATCTTACACTATGGTAACTAAAATTCAAGTAAAAATCTGAAAAAAGTAGACTATGAAAGTTTATATATATATATATATATATATATATATATATATATATATACACACACACATATATATAGGTATGTATATATGGACATATAAGTGCAACATACATATGTATATATACATGACGTATATATGTAATCTCTAGAGCAACCACTGAAGTAATAATACAAAGAGATATGGCCAAAAAACAATAGGTAAATTAAAATTGAAATACTAAAAAAATATTCAAATACTAAAAACTAATTCAAATACTAAAAAATACTCAAAATTCCTTTCTTGACATCCCCCAACTGATGTCAAGAAAGGAAAAAGAGAAAAACAAAAAACATACAAAAAAAACTATAATAGTAGGCCTAAATTCAACCATATCAATTATAACATTAAAAACAAGTAGCCTAACAGACCAAGTAAAAGATAAAACTTAACAGATTAAATTTTTAAAAATCACGCAACATCAGAGGCACCTGGCTGACTTAGTTGGTAGAGCATGTGACTCTTGAAATCAGGGTCAGAGTTCAAGCCCATTTTGGGCATGAAGCCTACTTAAAAAAAAAAACAAAAAGACAACACACACACACACACACACACACACACACACACACACACACACAATCCAACCATATGTTTTCTGTAAGAAACTCACTGTAAATATAAAGATATAGATTAAAAGTACAATGTTGACACAGATGTATCACATAAGCACTAATCAAAAGACACATGGAGAGGCTATATTAATATCAATTAAAATAAATGTCCAAATATGAGTATCACCAGGGATAAAAAAGACATACAACAATAAAGGAATAAAATCATCAGAAAAAAGTCAATTCTAAATGTGTAGGCACCTGATAATAGAGCTTGAAAATACATCAAATAAAAAATGATAGAACTGAAAGGAAAAATAGACAAAACAAAACTTGGAGACTTTAGAAGTCCTCTATTGGTAATGCAAATAGCAAATAGACAAAAAATAAGTGAGGACACAAAAGACTTGAACAACTCTATTAACCAAACTGACCAAACTGACATTAATTGAACACTCCACCAACCAACAACAGAAAACATGTTCTTCTGAAGTATGGAACATGGAACATGGAACATTCAGGGAGATAAACCATATTCTGAAGCATAAAACAACCTTAGCAAATTTTAAATAACAAAAAGCAAACCAGGTATGTTCTCAGACTATATCAGAATTAAACTAGAAATCAGTAAGAGAAAGATATCTGGAAAATCCCCAAATATTCAGAAATAAAAGACACATATATAATCATAGGTCAAAAACACCAAATGGAAAATCTTTAATATTTTAATTGAATATAAAGTAAATTTCATTATAACATCATGAAATGTGTATGATGTTGCTAAACCAGTTATTAGAGAGAATTTTTGCATTGCATGCTTATATTAGAAAAATAAAAAAGGTCTCAAATCCATGATCTAAGTTTTCACCATAAGAAACTAGAAACAGAAAGAACAATTTAACCCAAGGCAAACAAAATGAAGGAAAGATAATAAGAGCAAAAATCAATAAAAATGAAATAAAGATAACAGAAAAAAAAAACCAGTATTAGAAGAAATGTTTTTTTGAAAGAAAACCAAAAAAATTGGTAAGGTTCTAGCCAGAATAATCACAAAGAAAAGAGAGACATTATGTAAATTACTAATATTAGGTATGAAAGAGAGGACACCACTACTGACCCTACAGACATAAAAAATAAGGGGATATTATGAACAATTTACCTTGCATTAATTCAGCAATTTAGATGAAATAAACCAATTACCTGAAGGATACAAACTGCTAAATTCATTCAAAAAGAAACAGATAATCTGAATAACCCTACAATTATTATTAAGTAAATATAATTAGTAATCTAAACCATTCCAACAATGACTACACCAGGCCAAGATGTCCTCAATGGAAAATTCTACTAAACAAAAATTCAAGAAAGAAAAAAATTGTAATTCCCCTCCAGGAAAAAATAGTAGAGGAAGCACTTTCCAACTCATGTTTATGAGCCTGGCATTATCCAGACCCTAAAGCCTGTTAAAGACAAGAAAACTACAGATCAACAAACTTCATGAACACAGATGCAGAAATCATCAACGAGATATTAGCAGACCCAGCAATACACAAAAAGGTTAACACATCTTGACCATGTGCAGTTTATCCTAAAAATGTAAAGGTAATTCAACATTTGAAAATCAAACACTGTGATTCAGAATATTTACCCCCAAAAAGAAGATCATATGATCTCAATAGATGCTCACTCTCAGGGAAGCCAGACACCAGGTTATAAGGATGGTCCAGCAGCACTACAGACAGGAATACCTGGAGAAGAAATGAGACTTCCCACCACTAGCCAGCACCAGCTTGCCAGCCTTGTGAACAAGGTACCATGTAAGTAGATCCTACAGCCCCAGTCAAGATTTAATTTGACTGCATCTTTGGCTGGTATCCGACTACTATCTCATGAGAGAATCCAAGTAAAAAACACCTAGTCAAGCTATTCCTAACTCATAGGAACTAAAAAAAAAAAATGAGTTATTATTTTGAATCACTAATTTTTTTTTTTTTTAATTTTTTTTTTCAACGTTTTTTATTTTTATTTTTGGGACAGAGAGAGACAGAGCATGAACGGGGGAGCGGCAGAGAGAGAGGGAGACACAGAATCGGAAACAGGCTCCAGGCTCCGAGCCATCAGCCCAGAGCCCGACGCGGGGCTCGAACTCACGGACCGCGAGATCGTGACCTGGCTGAAGTCGGACGCTTAACCGACTGCGCCACCCAGGCGCCCCGAATCACTAATTTTTGAGCTAATTAATATCTTACACAATATTAGAAAACCAACACGCAAAAAAGTATACATTAAAACCGAAAGATACAACCACAAGTTGACAATATCAAGAATTCTGAAGGATGTGGAGTAAGTAGAATTCTCATATATTACTGGTGGGAGTATAAAGTAGTATAACTACTTGTAAAAATAGTTTTTCAATTTCTTATAAAGTTAAACATATATTTACCATATAATCCATTAATTCCAAAATCAACTTAAGAGAACTGACAACTTATGTCCACACAATGGCTTATACACACAATGTTCATAACAGCTTTATTCATGAGAGCCCCAAACTGGAAACAACCTAAATATCCATCAACAGATGAAAGGATTTAAAACAATTGTGATATATTTATATGATAGAATACTATTCAGTAATTAAAAAAAAAAAACTACTAACACATGTAATAACACAAATAAATCACAAAAGTGTTACTCCAAGTGATGAAGCCAAACACAAAAGAGAATATACTTATATGATTCCATTTATACCAACTTCGAGAACAGACAAATGAATCTATTATGATAAAAATCAAACCAGAAATTGCCTAGAATAGGAAGTGCAGGAGGTCATTACAAAAAGTCAAGAAGGCTCTTTTGAGGGTTGACAGAATTGTTTTATGTCCCAATTAGGGTGGCGGTTCACACAGGTGATACATATATCAAAAAAATAAAACTGATTTAAACTAGGTGTTTTTCATTGCATATGAATTATATGCCAATAAAATTAAAAATAATCATCATATAATGTTGGCCATAGATTCACAGTACAGATTTTGGTATCAGGACAGAACTCTTCCAGGCCAAAAATAATCAAGTGTTCCCTCTCTCTTCCTTCCCTACACCACTGATTCTGCCCTCTGATTCTCTTTCTGTCCCTCTTTTGGTCTCTTATCTACATCCATGCTTCTCTGTGTCCAAGAAATAATTCCTACCTTCTGTTTCCCTGGACTACCTCTCCTTATACATTCCTCTCTGTGTCACCAACCCTATCTCTGTCATTCTCAGTCATTCTGTCTCTTCCTTAAATGTGGTGGTTTCTGTCCATCTTCTGTCTCTTCTATACCATTTCCTCTCGTCTTTAATGGATCTGAATACAAGATCAAAGAGTTTTTTATTCCATTATTTATTATTTATTTATTTATTTATTTATTTATTGAGTTTGTTTTCTTTGTTAATTTTAAAACAGACTGTAACAAATATTTGTGTTTTATTAAAATGATGTTGCTTATTTATGCAGCATTTATTAAAAATTATTACATGTAACTTAAATGGTCCTTGATTGTTACTTTTCCCTCACTTGTGAAAAGGCTCCCCTTCCCCACTTCAGAAAGCTTTTGAAGGACCCACTCTGGCCACCAAGGGAAAGCATGTAATCAAGAGCTGGAGGAAAACACTAACACTTGTTAAATACCATCTGTGTGTCAGGGCCTGCTACATGCCTTATCCTATTTAATTCTCACAACAACCCTAGGACATGGGTATTATTATTATTATTACTTACAAATAAAAAAACTATAGTTCAAAGAGAAGAAAATAAATAGCCTTGGGCTAGGAAATGATAGAGCAAGGTTTCAATCCCAGATCTATGACTTACTCTACCCATTATTTAGAATAGTATCTTCTAGTTTTGATTTCCCACAAATCCAATTCCTTGATAGAAAAATGGATAAACAAATGGTGTTATATTCATATAAAGGAGCACAGCAAGGTGATAAAAAGATAAAAAAGAAGGGCAACTGGGTGGCTCAGTCAGTTAAGCATCCCACTTTGACTCAGGTCATGATCTCACGGTTCGAGTTCGAGCCTTGTGTCAGGCTCTGGGCTGACAGCTCGGAGCCTGTAGCCTGCTTTGGATTCTGTGACTCCCTCTCTCTCTCTGCCCCTGCCCCACTCACACTCTGTCTCTCTCTCTGTCTCTCAAAAAATAAATAAATGTTAAATATATATATATATGTATATATATATATACATTCTTTATATATATATAAAGAAAGAATGTTAGTACACAAAAAGACATTGACAAATTGCACAGAAATAATATTGAGTAAAAGAAGCCAGATACAAAAAAGTACATGATTCCAACTACATGAAGTTCATCTAAAATAAGCAAAGCTAACTAATTACACAGAAATCAGAAGGATAGTTACCTTGGGTTGGGGGTGGATACACACTGAAAAGGGAAGGAAGAAACTTCCTGAGATGCTGGAAAAGTTCTGAATCTTTATCTGGGTGCGGATTATATGGATGTTGCAGATGAGAATTATAATCAAGCTGTACACAAGATTAATACATTCAATATACTTAACTGCATTTGTCATCGCTCAATTTAAAAAATAATAATTTTCTGATGTTAATATGTAAGTTCTTATGTCCCACAACTGAAGATTCATTTCCAGAAAATTCTGGAAGTGGGCAAAATTACTTCAATGAAAGGACCTCATTTCGAGAAACCATGGGAAGGGGCCACATAACTCCTTTCCAGGGCTGCTGAGCTGTTAAACGAAGGCCAATGCTTGCCTCAAAATCTAGAACCTAGTACTACTGCTCTTAATGTCAAAGGTCGGTTAAAAGTATGAATCAATGAAATAGAATCTCAGCACTTTTTATGATCTTGTATTGTTATTTTTCTACTGCCTTATATATTTATTTCTGAATAATCCAGACGAGAATCTTCTACATAGGTTATTTTACAAAATGTTCAGAGACTCCATGAGGTAAGCCAAGACACGTTCTGTATTTTCTCGTTTAGGAAAAAAGACCCAGAGGTTCAACAAGTTTAGGGAAGTTGCACAAGATGTCAAAACTAATATAAGGTTAATATCATAATGGAATCCAAGTCTTCTAGCTCCTAATCTAGCATTCTCTCCACCACAGAACATTGACTTTAATTACTTGGGCTGAGAATGTGGAAAGGATCTATAAAGGAGACCTGCCCACACCCACCCTCAGAAACCATGTCCCAATGGAAACTCAATAAAAGATAAATAAGGGAAAAAGAAAAACATGGTCAATGGTTTAAATTTCCCTCTGATTTCCTCTGGCTAGTTGCATGATTTCCTACAAGCTTGCCTAGATTTTCTTTATTTTTATTTTTGTTTTCAGATCTTCCCTTTAGCCTTTTCCTTACTTCAGGGAATTCTGACTACCTACCTCTCCATGCACCTGTTGTTACATAACCACAAAAGTAAGGTTCAAGAACTAAAGACTCTTAATTAAGCAAGTAGTTGGGTGTATATGCCCCAATGGAGCTCTCCTTTTGCCCAGTTCTGGGACTTCCCACATTCTAGAATGTCTATGTTCACCAAGTGAACCTGAGACAATTTTCCTGGTAAAGGACCCAAGCTCATCTGAAGAAACAAAAGTTGTTCTGAGAAATCTGACTCACCAACAAAGTGCTAAGATGTCTCCCATCTCCTCCCCACCTTCCCACCAGGCCAATACTCTCTTTTAAACTGCTCCTTCCTTACACTTTGACCTGTGTGAAAAAGGCCAGGTCATCACTAGGTTAAGAAAAACTGGCCACATCCTAGACTGGAGAACAACACAATGGTTCTAAGAAAGAAGACACCCCTAGGGTTCCTTGGTAACTTTATTCACACCTCTCGTCACATAACCCCTGGACCTATAACCATCCTCACAAACATGTCCTATTCTCCTTCTACTCCCAAGCAGAAATAATGTCCTTGTGCATCTTAGGAAAGCAATGGCTCAGCCATGGCTCATAAAAAACACTACCTGTAAAATGCTGCATGGATACTTGACAGCCTCTTTTAGGTTGAGGCACTTTCTGAGGTGGCCTCCTCCCTCAGCCATGTGTCTCCATGGAATCTCAAAGGTTTAACTGCTCTTAATGGGCTCATGTCCACCAACCAGTTGGTACCCTCCAACCTTCTCCTGCATTCCCACTTGACAAGGAAAAGGCAAGCTCCAGCTAATTATAACAAAGAAATTACCAGAGGCTAGTAGCCCAGCACCTCTGTGGGCATGGAGGGGCCTGAACTGCACATACTGCCCTCAGTTAAGAAAGATCCACCATCTGAAAACTACTGCTCTGTAATGTCTCTATCTTGTTCTTCTCCATTATTAGATTTCATACTTAAGGCTTGCTTTCTTCGTGTAGGGGAAAAAATAATTGGATTGTGAATACTCTGCTTGAATCTTTGGACTGAATCCAAGGTCAAAAGACCTTGGAGGACACTAGTTGATAGAAATGAAGTAAATACCACACCTCAATTCTCCTCATTCACATTTCTGGGGAAGCCAATAGAAACTATCACCATGGTCACTCTCCCCATTTCCACTAGATCTCACTTCTTAGCCCAGGAATTAGAAGCTAGTTGCATGGGAACCCACAGTATTACAACTACCACCGCCAGGGTCACCAGATGTGACCACACATCAGGACTGCACAACTCCAGATGGCATCATTCAAATAAACTAAAATGCACAACCAGACACTGGGGTGTTGCTGCTTCTAGAAAAAAACATATGGTTTATAATGATGGAACACTTTATTATGTCAGGCATTGGGCTACAGATTTATACATGTCTTCTAATTTAATCTCCATGGCAGCATTTTGAGATAGGAACTATCCCTATTTTACTAATGATGAAACTGGACTTCAAATATTTTAAGGAACTTTTCAAGTCATGGTTATTGAACACCAAATCTTTGTTGCATGGCCTTCTGACAAGGATAATGTAAAGTTTTTCATCTATTTACATGGTTTCATTTACATGGTTACATAATCTGCATTTTGGGATGATTCCTTTAGTAGAAAGAGCCCTAATTTGAAGGCAAAAAGATCTATAGTCCTAGTCAGTACCTAGCACAGCATCTAGCATCTCATAACCTCTCAATGCATAAGTGAAAGTTTCTAGGTCTACCATTTTTCACCTTGAAAAAGTGTTATCAAGTAGCTGGATTCCAGTTACTGCATTTATAAAATAAAACAAATACTCGCCCTGCCTACTGTAAGATTGAAAAAAATACATTACATTTGAAAGTTCTTTATAAATTATAAAGTCCCATACAACTGTAACAGGACATTAATAATGATTATAAAGAAAGGGCTAGGCAAATTTCCACAAAATGAGGTTATCAAGTAGTAATCCTAAGAATGGCAGGGGGCTTCAAGTTCTGCTGAAACAGAAGTTTCCTCTCTTCCTCTCCTTTCTGGAGGCCAGTCGTCCTTGTCTTTCAGAAGACAAACTTCCTTATAAAAGCTTTCATTTTTATTAATGATAACACTGTCTTCCCACACCATGCACACAAATCCCTCATGGGCTTTTCTTCTTTTTCTTTTGTAAATTTGTGGAAAGATCAAATGGATTTAGATGAACTTCATCTTTCTAATAGCTGTGTATATATATTCTCAGCATTGCAAAGGGGTTTCAAGTAGCCAGTAGGAGTCCACCAAATCTAGACGTGATCTCATCTTCTCAAGACCCACGTACCTTCTGCCCTGCCCAATGGCTTGATGACACACACACTAGAGATGCATCTTAGATGAATAATGTTCTATGGGTGTGGCTCCTCCCTCATGGATAGACACACAACACCCCACAGAAATACTCTGTGCCAATCTGGGGGCAGAGAAAAACAAACCCAGTACTTTCAAAAGATTTTCTTCTCTAACAGTCTCCTTGTAAGCACATCCCATCCAATTTCAAAGATACACATGCAATTCTTATCTTTTCCTCCTGGAAACATCCAGACCCAAAGTGTCTCAAGAGTTGAATCCTGAAAGATCCTGATTCCTGCTTTTGTTCCCCATCCCAGCTCTCCTGCCTGTTGTGGCTTCTCAACATTTCCAAATATAAAACTGATTAATAATGAATGCTGTGGCTTATCTGACCCACATCTCACCTTACTCTTTGCTCCTCTGGAATTCCATTCCAAAGTCAGAGGAATATCAAGTTCAGAAAATAAGGTTTCCCTGATATCCACCCTGAAGTTTCCTTCTGCAAGTTGCATCCTATTACTTCTTTGGGTGACACTATATAACTCCTCTCCCTCTTCAGAGATTTGTAGATTGTTACCAGGGCTTTCCCTTCATCGCCACTTCGCTCAGCCATATATATTTAATTCTTTTCATCTTTCACCATGAATTGGTCCCCTCAACTCTTAAATCAGCTCTCTGGTCTTCTCTGGACTAGTTCCAACTCCCCAAATTCACCTCAAATAACTGATATTCCTTCTGAGAGTTCCAATTTCCTCTCTATCTTCCTTGGCTCTCTTTGCCTTCTCCAGAAATGAAATAGGAAGGCACTGACAGATATGTGAGGTCAAGGGTCAGGTGTATTGCATTGCATACATCTACTTTAAATTTCTCAGGTCTCTCCATAGCACATGTAAAATCCCCAGTTGCCTATCCCCTTTCCTGGAGTGAGAAGGGGGCTGCTTATAGGGAAACAAGCCCTTCTAGCCCACAAGTCAATATCCTCTAGGCCTCTGCCTGGGGGAAGGCAGAAGCAAGACATCAAAACATCCAAAAAACAGGTTACAAAGTGGGGCTCTGAGCAATGTGACTGCCTCCAGGCAGACATCTTTTCTGAGGTTTGGACTGTCCCAGAATGGTAGACCAAAATTCACACAGTCTCAGCAATGGCCTTTCTACGCTCTTCTCCATGAATGAGTGCTGTGGGGAGCTGCTTCAGACTTCGAAATATTGATCCCATTTATGAATTCAAAGCAAAGCAACGCACAAAGAAAACACATTTGCGTGTCATGCATTCTAAGGCCTCTCAGCTATCCTTTTGTCCTCTCAGATGTCCCAAACCACAAGGAACAGAGTTTTTGCTTCATGCTGACTGGGGGCTTTTCCATTTCTATCACATCCCTAGTCATGGTCCTGTTCAGATTCAGGAAGCTATCTTCAGTCTGAGACAAATGGGTTGCTGCAGGCCACCCACCACTCTCTTCCCTCCTCACAGCCCCATCAGCATGCTTGTGCCCCTCTAGACCAGACCACCAGGCATTTGGGCAGAAACAGGGAGAAATAAACTGAGTTGTGCCTATTTTCCCTTTGTATGCTTGAATATCTTATGTCACAGAAGAGTTAAATGCCTTTTCTACAAAACAGAGCCCATAAAAAGGAATAAATCCATTTCCTCAAACATAATAAATAGTAAAATTAATCCAAGTGTGAGAACCTAAGCTTGAATTTTCATACAAGAAAACGAATGGAAACACCATGATATATGTTGCCTCAAACATGAAACATGATAGAACAGGGTGTGTCCACTCCCTCCAAGGGGAGGTCTGCAGTGGAAACCATATCTGAATGAGGCTGGGGAGGCAGTGGGAAGGCAAGAGGCTAGTCCGGCATGGCCAGCTGCCTAACTGAAAACAGCATATGCCTCAGAGCAGAAGAGCCCAGCCTGTTCCAAGTGTGATCACCACAAGGCCTGAAATGCTTTTCAATAAGCTGTCTGTCTCTCTGGAGGTCATGGGGAGCTCATCCAGTTACACTTAGTGTCTTATTTGATCCCATCAATAATCATTTGATCCCAATGCTGCTGAAAAATGCTTGGCCAAAATTTCTAGCCTTTTAATGACAGAATCCTGGCTCTTTCTGAAAACAGCATTGCTAGATGTGTCAAATGATGCATAAGGCCTTGGTCCAACTGCCAAATGGACTGTGATGCTAAGGGAGGACTTGGGACGCTCACAGAGACTCCCTGCTGTCAGTAGCAAAGCAGTTCTTGAAGCACACTCCTCTCGACATGAAACTCCCCTACTCAGTGGCTTCAACTCCTTACCAGAGGCTTGACTGGAATATATGCTCCACATGCATTAAGCCTGTGACTCTTCAGAAACACCCACTGATAAGTTCATGCTACCTGCCTGTTTATAGTAGGCAAGTTCAGGGCTGCAGAAAGGACCCCTTTAGTCTGTCATCAACATCTCACAATAGCTGATCTAGAGTGTTGGGCCTATGGTCATTTAACAAGAGGTGATAGGAAAGCTCCAGAGATGTTCACAGACATGAAAGTAGAAGACAATCCACATTCCCAGAGAAGTCATTCTTATATCCATTACAAATACATTAGGCGCTAAAAGAGAATGTTGCATGTATAAACCACAGAAGCCATGATGACATTAAAGCACAGCTGTTCTCCACAAAAGTATCTGTGGAGAGACAACAGTATTGGTCTCCTATCTCAGTTCACAGGAGGCTCTATCAAACTCATCAAACCCTGCTTCTTACTACAAATTCTGCCTGTTAATATGAATTCTGACATTGAACACAAAGGGGTCATTTTAGGTGCCAAGGATACCAATGCTAATGCTGAAATATGCATCCAGATTCTGTTTTCCTTGGGAACCACATACAAGTATGTTTTTTGTGCAAGGAGGGAAGAACCTCAGCTTCTAGATATCCCTGCTATGTGACAGTACTGGGCATGCGTGGGAGGATATGTGTGTGCTGGGACAAGCATGGTAGGTACTTGGAGCTCTACAGTGGGCTCTTTTCAGTGCTTTCCATCCAATTAATACTAGTCATTAGTAACCAGTGGAGCATAAAAATTTCATTTATTTCTGATGATGAGAATGATAGAAAAGATGCTGGGTTTGCTCAATGGAATTAGTGTAGGCTTTTAAAAAGGCATGATTTCTTTTCTGTGTCTTCTCATTCATTTACATTGTATATTTTATTCACTGAGCCCTTCCCCAGTGGTATTACGAGAGAAACATCCATTCAAAACCACCTGGTTTTCCAGTCAAAGAATACTATGGGAAGAGTTAGAAGTAAGTGCCTGCACACACACCCCTAACTCAGTGAATATGAGAAGAAAATGAGAGTAAATGAAACAGAAACCTTATTTCAGGAATCTCTAGCAGAGAGATCTGCAGTGAAACAGGCTTGCCAGAGACTGTCATCCAGAGTTGCTGCTATAGACATTCAAGCTAAGAATTAGAGGGAGGGTTGGGGGGGGGGGTGGGGAAAGAAGAACTATTGTCTCTTCTGGCTTCACAGTGACTCTCCCAATGGGAGAGAATCTTAACAACTCTGCTCCCTCTCTTCACACCTCCCTCCTGTCCCATATTTCTTAGTTCCTCTGGGGCTCTTCCAACAACATCTGAGAGGGGGAAAAAAAGAGTCTGAGAGTGGATAGCAGACTGGGGTTGGAGAGAGGGAGCAGACTAAATTAATGAAGAAGAGGCAATCCATACATAAGTCAACATTTGATGAGAACAGCTAGGGGAGATTCAACCATATAAAGAAGAGTTCTACATTCTCCAAGAAAGTGCACCACATTACCCACATCTACGGTGGCCAGGAAGAGGAACAAGGGAAAGGGAAGATGGCAACAGTCATGACATCTAGAACTAAGCTTGGAACGTAGAAGTAATAAGGACATTTCAACTGTCCCAGGGGTCCCCTGTTCAAAGTGCACCCAATTTTGGCTGGGACCCGGTGTAAATCGGTAGAAAGAAGAAGCATTCTGCCAAGAGAGAAAACTTTTCTTCCAACTTGGTTACTGGAGAGGAAGGAAAACCCTGGGAAGTGACTCTTTTCAGCAAGAACATAAAACCGTATTTTATGGTCTAACTGGGAGGAGGTTTACAAAAGGAGGAAAGACCTAAGAACCAGAGGCTGGGGTTTTGAAAATAGGGATTAGTTGACAGTGGTTGCAAATTGATGTGCCTAAAAATACAAATCCCGACACTTTCAGGCGGGAGCTGCTCACCGATCCCCAAGATCTGGAAGAGAAGACGGGGCTGGGAGGCACGGATCGCCGCGGACAGCCTTCCCTCTCTGCCCACTTCCGAAGCCTTCTTCTCTGGCATCAGGCGGATCCTCAACCGCCCTTCGCCGTGGTGAATCCACCAGCTGAACAGCTCGCTGAGGTTGAACTGGAGCAGTCCCGCAATCACCTCCTCTGGGGGCCCGACACAGCCGTCAAGGATCGCCTCCTCTCCCAGCTCCAGTACCAGCTGCTTGGCGCGCCGGAGCTTGCGAACCGAGCCGCCCTTCAGCACCCTGGTCAGCGTCCGTGCCTGGGCAGGGGCTGGCGAGCTGGAGCCTTCTGTCCAGGAGACCCCGGGCGGTTGCCCTACCAGCCTAAGTAGTGGGGCGCAGTCGAGAGCCAAGGAGCCGCGTGCCTCAGGCCGTCTGGCCCTCGGCTCCAAGAAGGACGAAGGCGGCAGCAGCAGGTCCCGAGCATAGACACGGAAGAGCGAGGGCACCACAAAGTCCACCGCCAGGCTCTTCCTCTGCAGACGTGAGTAGCTGAGCGGCTCCCGAGGCTGCAGAGCTGGCCCCACGGCGGGTGAGCCAGCGAGATGGCCGGTGCCAGTCCCGGTCCCGGTTCCGGTTCCGGAGCCCAAGGCTGCCGCTGAAAGCAGCAGTAGCAGCAGCCCTAGGAGCCCTAAGGCTCCCATCCCGCCAGAGAAGAGTTGTTTATACTAGTCTCCCGACTCTCTGGGATCCAGCCTCGCCCTTCACTTCCCCTCAAATGAAAAGGGGCTCCGAATAGTCCTTGGTCCTGAACAGTTCCTTCCACCTGATATCTGGGGGATTAGGCGTCCACTTGATTCTCTAGCTTCCCTCCAACTGCAAGGAGGCAAGCGGGAGTCTCAATAAAATGGGGCTGGAGGCTCAGGGGTGTGTCAAGAGACCCTGAGCACCTCGGGCTCAGCAGCTGGGACCCTGTGCCTCTGGCGCGCCACGACTCGTGCCGCGCCCCCGTCTGTAGCTTACTGCGCTCCGGAACAAGAGAAACTACTATGGTTGAAGGGAGGTGGCGATGGAGTCCTCTCCTGCCCTCCGAGGCTTGAGCTGTGGTCTGTCCGCGCTCTCCAGCAGCCTCCAATACTCCGCAACTTTCCAGCTGGGAACGATGGTTCGGAGCGTTCTGCTGTTCTAGCCCCTTCCCCAGCGCTTCTTTGAGCTTCTGAGCTCCTCTTCCTCAATGTAGGGAAAAACCGGGGGCAGGGGTTGCTTTGTCGGGCACCCTCCTGCAACCCTCCGCAGCGGAAAGTCTGCGGATTGCACTGCCCGCTGAACTTCTGGGCTTGAATCAAGCCCCCGCGATGTGAAGCGGAGGCTCAGGGCGCCGCGGCGCAAGTTTGCAGCGTCCTTGCTCTCCTCCCGCGTTTCGTCTGCTCAGAGTTCTCAGGCACCGAAGCGGCCCCGGCAGCAGCAGCCGAGTGAAAGCATTCTGTGCAAAAGAGCCCGAAATCTTGCTGCCCCCTCCTCACCCATCGGCAGCCCCCTTGGCTTCAGTTGGCTGGGCAGAGGGCGGCCGGAAGGAGCTTCAGTGCTGCGCGACCCTCCGGACAGCGGCGACAGGATGTGCCAGCTGCTACCTCCGCTGCCGCCCCCGGAGCCGCTGGATCGCATCTGCCTGAGCGCCCGCCACTTGCAGCTGGCTGAGGCGCGAGCTCGCGCCGGGAGGGGGCGGGACCGGGGCGGGGGCGGAGCTCGAACGGCCAACTCCGCGCTGCTGCCAGGCTCACGCAGGCCTGCCCCGCCCCGCTCGCACCCGCCAACCAATGGCGTGGCGAGACAGGCCTCTATGCAAATCTGCAGAGGCCTCGGCATTCATTGAGAAAAGCGCAGGGCCCGCCTCGCCCTCCCTCCATCACTCTCCCCTCCTTCCTCCCCTTCCTCCAGATTCCCTGCCCTATTTCTCTGTTATGTGAACAGGAGAGCGTTTTGGATAAATGGGAGGTCTGAAAGAGGCCTTTGCAATCAAGCACTCTCCCTAATTATGCATTTAAAAGATTAAAACGGGTCCGACTTCAGAAAAGCTGGTTCCGGAATAAAACTGGAGGCGAGGGGTAAAGGAGTGGGAGGAGGGGCAGCACGACATTGCCAAAACGGAGAGCAGCTTGTAATAGGCCCCGAGACAGAATCTTCTGTGACCCTTCCATTATTTAAACGCATTCCTGGGAACCTGACAGTTCTGCCATCGATATGAGAAAAGTTAGCAGCGTGGAGGTAGAGAGTAACGGTGATCGCTTAAGAGTTCTTCAGCTACAGCAAATACATTTCAGACTTGTCATTTACCCTGTGTTTTCTCAAAACGGTGCTTGAACATGTGTCACCTCCTTTCGTCTCTGCATGGTAAATATTTTAAATTTCAGCTTTAGAGATGAGAAAACGGAGTCGAAGAGATGGTAATTGATTTTCCTTTGGTCACATAGTCATACGTGCGTCCCAGGCCCTCATTCTTGTACTCTTATTCATGCGGCTTTACCTATCTCTCCATGAATAACAGGCCAAGAAGATCTGAAGGGTGACTTAGCTGGAAGGAATAATGACTGAATACTTGCTCATAGCCTTGGGAGCAAGAGTTCAGAACCAAAGAATATTTTTTATTCATCTGTGAAGGACTGTACCTCTAGTATCTTTTTCCCTTTATCTCTCCAGAGTTTCCAATACAGAACTCAGAGAATAGCTGTATTTATAACAAGTGGTTCACTAGAACCAGAGACAGAACTATAGTCTTCAGTTCACACAAATCCCTCCATTCCTTCTTCTCAAAGGTTGACTGTCATGCCTTGTGCTGTCAAAGCAAAACATAAGGCAAGATCCTCTCTTGAGGAGCTCATAGCCTGACAGCAGAGAAGCTTCCTCATAGAATCAGAGCATAGAGTGGAGTTGAATCTCCCTCGCTGAGCTGCAGAGTGCTGCAGTAATGTGTCCACTAACTCACAGGAGGTGGTAGCCAAACGGGGCCTCTGCTCTCACAGGCTGGGTTCCTTAGAGCCTGTGGCATTGCCTTTGGCAACTGAAAGACCTAATGACAAAAGAAAATTGATCCTTGGAATGATTTGCTTCCTGCTCTATGTGTGGTAACTCACTTAATTTAACAAGGTAACTGGCTTCTCCCTGGAACTCAAACTGGGTACACTGACTTTAAAAGTTTAAGGGCAAAGAATGATTTGGCCCAAGGACTAGAATGGATGCTTGTACCTTGGTGGGAGGGAGGGAGGGAGGGAGGGAGGGAGGGAGGAAGAGAAAGAGAAGAGGAAGGAAAGGGCATGGAAGCTAATATTTGGAAAGGATATGTTGGTTGATACTTTCCTAGTATGTGACCATATATGTTTTCATTTTCATCAGCTTTCACTGGTGTGCACACTGATAGAAGAATAATTTTCTATTTGAAATGTTTAAAAGACTTAAATGTAGGTCCTTTCACTCCCCCACTCCATTCCTTATTCTCTACATAATTCTTGTCCAAAGTCAAATTGACTGGAGTAATTTGTAGAGAACTATGAATCTTCTGCTACAATCAGTGGCCACTAGGGGGCTGCAGAGACTTGAAACTTCAGTAGAGCCGCCAGGGTTTAACCTCCCAGATAACATCAGTTGTCAGTCTGGGACCACTGTCTTTGCACCCAGTGGATGCAGGGCTCAATTAATTCTCATATTTTTATAAATTCTATCAAATTTCCCCTGAAGAAGAAAAAGTGCTTTCCCTGTACATTAAATCACACCAAATCTCAAAACTGTTATTCCCTTAATTTTTTTAATAAAAATTTTTAATGTTTATTTATTTTTGAGAGACAGAGACAGAGTGTGAGCAGGGCAGGGACAGAGACAGAGGGAGCCACAGAATACGAAGGAGGTTCCAGGCTCTGAACTGTCAGCACAGAGCCCGACGCGGGGCTAGAACCCACAAACTGTGAGATCATGACCTGAGCTGAAGTCGGATGCTTAACTGACTGAGCCACCCAGGTGCCACCCCCCACTTTTTGTTAATTTTAAAAAGGAGGCAGGAGTGAATATTGATAGTTCATTAGTCACTATATGCATGCACCTGTAGGAATGTGAGTGCGTGTGTGTGCATGCACGCATGTGTCTGTCACATCATACAGTGGGCTTTTGGAGAAAGATACATATTATTATTTCCATTACAGAGACAAAACAGTTAAGGATCAGAGAGGCAAAATAACTTGCCCAAGGTCAGATAGCAAGTAAATAACAGCAATGGAATTCCAACCAATGATTCTTTTTCTCCAAAATTTACACATCCCTCTGGAACAAATTAGGCCTTTTCCTCATGTCTACAGCTATAATGTTGACACCTCCACCCTATATCATTGCCACCTAAAGGAAGGGAGATGAAAAAGTGCAGTTAAGAGCAAGTAGGGGAAATACAGACAGGGATAAAAAGCATGAGCAAGAGTGATAGCTAACATGTCTCACACACTTATTTTCGGCCAGCATATTTCAAAATAATTCCCATGCTTTATCTCATTTAAGATTCACAGTAAACTATGAGGGGAAGTAATAGTATCTCTTTTCTACAGATCACAAATGGAAGCTCAGAGAGAGTGACTTCCCAAGAAGACTACACAGGGAACAAGATTTGTTAAAGGAGTTGAACTTTGGTATCAGACAAAGAAGTCCATGGCTTGAAATCCTGGGCAATCTTACAAGAGGGAAAATGGAGTGGGATGGAATAGATTGAGGTGGGCAGAGGTGAACGGAGAAAGAAACTAAAAGCCCAACTGAAAAAGAGAGAAGAAGGGAGTGGGGTTGGTGAGAAGGGGGGCAGATAGGGGATACTGGAAGCTCTGAAGACAGTTAATGAGGTGAGCTGTTGTGAGTCACCTTGCCAGTGACTTGAGCATATAAGGTGGAGAGAGAGAAAAGTGAGTAGTCCATGTAGCAAGAGAGGAAAGGCCCAAGTTGCACAGTGAGAGCACTGAGACCCTCTTCAGTAAACTCCCAATTTCTGAAAACAGAGAAGTAAACATCTCAGGGAGGAGTCTGAATTCTCTATAAGAGAAGCAGTGATAAAAACATATCTCAAATCCAAGCAGTGTGACTTAAGGCAAAACACATCTCACAATTGCAAAACCTGACTGAGACCTACAGGGTTAACTAAGTCAGGCATCTAGTTGGTAGAGGAGGAGGCGGAGGAGGAATAGGAGGGAGCAAAAGGAGGAAAACAGGAAGAGGAGCAGGAGAAATAAGAAGGAGAAGGAGAAAAAAGGCAAAAGCAAAATCAGGAAGTCAAGCTGAAACTAGGCCTTACTAGATACTCTGGGCTAAGATATTTGGGAACCCACAATTGGAAGAGCTTACCCTGGCCCAAGAACAGGAATTGGGACCCAGAAGAAACATTCAAAGGAACTCTGGATTTGTGTTCAGGAAACTGGCTTTCAATTAAAGCCTTGCTTGAGAGGCTCTATGACCTTAGGAAAACCCTTGCTTTCTCTGGGCTCAAGTATCAAATTAGAAGAAGGACCAAGTATCGTCTTTAAGACACACATCTGTTCTGAAATTCTGTGTGAGATTCTCCAAGTGGCCAAAAGGTCTCACCCAAGACTGGGAACCAGAGTTGACAAGTACTAGAAGGAGGCTATGAACTTTCAGGGGAACCAGGGAAAGAGCTTGGACCTAATGCTAGCCAGAGAAAAGTGAAAATAAAACCAAAACTTCTTTTAAAAAATGTCTCTGCCACTAGACAAACCTGAGCTTTGAATCTATAGCCTACGATTGCTGACCAGTCATACATAAGGCATTTTCTAATGATCTTCATGCTAAGAGGAAAGTAAAGTTATTAATTTAACTATCATTTATTAAGTACCTACTGTGTGCTTGGTTTTACATGAGGTGCTAAGGAGAGAGATTGTGGTAAATAAAACAGTCAGGGCTCCTACCATCATGAAGCCATGATAAGATTAAATTTAAAAAAACCCAAAATACAAAATTGAATTTATGCCTATGTTACATATAAGCAAAAATCACAAATACAAAAAAAACTGAAGGAAAACATTGAAAAATAGACTTATGGGGTGGCAGAATTGGGAGTCGTTTTGTTTCTCTTTACAGATGACTTTTAATAGTTTTGTACGACAAATAATAATAACATTGGCTTTCATGAATAAGGTATATCAGTCAGGGTGTCCAGGTTATGTTATAACAACAATCAAGACTCTCAGTAACTTAAAAATAATGAAATCTATCCCTCTCATTTATGTCCATTTCAGGTAAGCAGAGGGCTCTGATCATCATAATCATTTAGGGATCCAGGCTGATGGAGCCATCACTATTGTGAGCTTGTAGGGTCCTTCACCAACAACTAAAATACTCCAACGTGGAAATGGAACTCACACCTGTGGCTGGAAATATCCATATGGTTCTACCCTATCATGAGAGACTCCACAAGATAGAAAGTCAGAAATATCTAGAAACCAGCCTTATTGGAAAAAGGAAAAGAAGGAAGCCTCATTGGAAGAAGGAAAAAACCTGCAGGTGCTGCATTATTTGATTTAAACCAGGATGGGTCTAGAGGACTGGAGTTATGCAGAAGGCGGGGAAAAGATCACTTAATTCCCTGGGGATCCACAGCCAACTGGGTAGCCCCGCTGCCATTCAGAGAGCACAGTCTCTCAGTCTGTACATATGTCATTGCAGAAACAATGAAAGAGCTCAGCCTGGTATTCTCCATCCCAAGGCATGATATGCAAGGCCACAGAAAAAGCCCCTCTCAACCACCCGAGAGTAACAGCTCTCTCCTGGAAACAATAAACAATCTCACATTTACTGAAGAGAGGAGTGAGAACAAGAGAGATGAAAGCAAACAGTTCACTACTATGTACTTCAATCCCCGTGGTTGCTGAAGCATGGTACATTAGGGAGAAAGGGTGTGAGCTATTACTGTAACTAACATGTGTTGGTCTGATCACCTGCTGCTATCCTAATATTTTCTCATCTTTAAGCATCCTTTTTGGCAAAGGAAGTTGAAAATAAAATTTGAAGGGTAACTTGGTTTATCAATATGGTCTTCTTGAAAAGCCTTTTAAAGAGCTCCAAACCAATGCAGTCAGTTCTTTCTGATTTTTAGCCAACACAGGTTAGTGCTCTGGCCTGTGACTTTTAGTGGCATCAAGAAGACCTTGGTATCTTAGAGCTTAGTCACATCTATGTGATAGATCAAATGGACCGTAGGCAAGTCAATCTCTGAGCAATGAGTTACATCTAACTGAATGATCACAACAACAATTCCCACTGGATGATCTGATCCATCATTTCACATCTACATTGTCCTGCCTGGGCCTGTATCCCTGCCTTCCTTTCTTATCCAGATCCAGGGCTGACTGAATCCCTTAGACTAAGCTCTACTCAGTTCAGTGATCATGGTTCTACCTAGGAAGAATTAAGATCAGAAGGCTCAGCATCAATTGACATTCATGATAATCCCCCTCTCACTTTGAATCCTATTTCAAATAAATGCTTTTTTCCCCCTTCTTCCTATGACCAAGCCCCACCTTACCTCTAATTTCTTAAAGGGCTGTACTTAGCCCTGTTCTTGCAGGACCTTCCTTCTAGGCAATACCCTTTCTCTGAAGTCTGCTTTCTGTTTGGCCTCCCCAGTGCCCCAGTCCTGTGCTGACCAAGCTATGCCCAGTCCTCTCTCCCAGGGATATGAACTAGGGATTCCCACCTTTCCCCACTTTTCCACCTTTTTCTGATTGAGCCCACAGCCCAGATGGAGCATCATTGACTATCATGGTTTGCAAACCAACTGACTCTAGAGAGGTCAATCCCCAGGTTAGATTAAGCCAATCAGCTTCCCTCTCCAAAATCTGAACTAGGAAGCAAAGCCTGTGTGAAACTGACATTTGAGTCATGTTATTAGTGGGGCACCAGAATGCCCTCTTTCTTCAGGACTGATGGTTTCCATCAGATCTGTGGCCTTACAGTAAACACCTTACTTTTGGAGCAAATTTGGAATGGGCTTTGCTCCTGGCAAACCCAACTAAAACAAGGTGGGATGCTTGCCCTTCCCCTCTCACTAGTCCTTCCTGGCACTGACTCCCTGCCCAGGTTCTATGTAGATACTGTTTTCTAAGCCTCCCAGGAGCACTGACCCCCAGCACTGCTCACCCTACTATCCAGGACTGGCCTGGTATATCCCATTAACACTAAGCCCCAGAGTCCTCTGTTTTCACTTCTGTGCTGACTGTGAACTGAGTATCCAGGTGGATTTCACCAGCACTGGAACAACCTAAGATAATATTTTCAAAGCCACAAATGTAAACATGTGATCTGATATGACCTATATCTACAGCAGGTTTCCACATACAGCAGGCAATTTGGATATTGCAATGTTCATATTCTGCAGATATATCTAGACTCTATAGAAAATAAAGTTACATCATGCTGATCTAAAGCACCCAGGATGCAAGTTTATAACACCAATAACCAATACCTAGGCACCAGTAACCAATACCTAGGCCCCCATAACTTGAAAGCAGTCCTGTAAACAGGGAGAGCTATCTAATTACATGCATAATTGCTTGTTTGTACCTCCTTTCCCTTTCCAAGTTCTTCCAAACCCTGCCTAAAGGCTCCTGGTGACTTGGCAGCCTCAGGATGGCCCAGCTAATCAGTTCCTATTCTGCAAAAGAGACCCTCAAACCTCCCACCTATCCAGGATACTTGGCCATGGGAAGTTAGCCAAGACTGAGGGGCTTGCTCATTACTTTGAACAGCAAGTGTCCACCAGTGGTAACCAGCCTCAAAGACTGTCCCATCTCCTTATATTTGCACCCTTGTGCATTGCCCTCCCACACTAAATAGGCTGACCAGTGTCACCAATGGGATATGCAAAAATGATACTGTAGGACTTCTAAGTTCGGTCATAAGAGACATTGTGGCTTTCTTGGAGGACTTTCTCTGGAGGAAGCCAGATTCCATGTTGTACAGATATTCAAGAGCCATATGGAGAGGTCCATGTGGCAAGGGACAAAAGATTCCTGCCAACAGCCAGCCCTCACATTCCAGGCATGTGAAGAAGTCACCTTAGAAGTGGATCCTGCAGCCTTAGTCAAGCCTTCAGATGCCTGTGGCCTCAGCTGCTATCTTGCCTGTAACCTCATAAGAGATTCAGAGCCAGAACCACTTAGCTAAGTCAAACCTTGACTCACATGAACCTGTGAGATGATAATATTTATTGTTATTTTAGGTTGCTAAGTTTTGGATTAATTTGTTGTGCAAGTTACAATTATACCACCCCTTCCAATTCATTTGGTTCCTCTGTCTCCCCTTTTACCTGCTTCCCCAGCTAAGCCATGCCCTTGCAGGCCAGCCCTTCAGAGCTGGTGCTGCATGTGCCCAAACATCCACCAAGATGGAATACATCCACTAAGGCACAGTTCATCTAGCAGCCACAGGCAAGGTACCCCTCAGAAATACTTCACCGTCCTATCAGCACTACAAGAGAAGCTACGCATCCCTCCACAGTCCTGGGAATGAATCCTTTCCATTTCTTTCTTTTATAGCATTTTCTTTCTGTTCATAAAAGTGATACACATTAATTATAGGAAATGTGGGAAAGTCAGAAGTTTAAATAACCCATAGTCTCACCACTCAAAAATAATGACTCAAAATTTGGGTGTATTTCCTCCCAGTATTGTTTTAAATTACAACAATTTGGCTCAAGCAAAGTTACATCCTGCACTACTTTTTTTAACTTAACATTATATTGTAAGCATTTTCCCATATCACAGAACATTCTAGGGATTTATGATTTTTAATGACTGCATAGAATTACAATGTGTAGATGTACCATAATTTGTTTAACCAATCTCTATCTTTGAACTTGTGGGGTTTTTCCAAGTCTCTACTGTTATAAATAATACTGTGACAAATATTTATATATATCCATCTCAGCCCATGTCTCCGATTAATTCTATAGCTCATAAATCTGTTTGCATATCAATTCATTTCTTTATATCCTCTAAATTTCTTTGTAAAAAAAAAAGTAACCATTAACACATGCATAGAATTTAAAAGTTACGAAAAGTTATACAGTGAAAGTTCATCTTTTTCCCACCAGGATTCCCTGGTCTTCCCAGTGTCCTTTCTCCAGAGGAGACAGTTTTTTACCCATTCTGGATATTCATGTAGAATTCATCTACACATATACAATCACATATGTGTAGATAAGTGGTTCTCAAAGTGTGATCCATGGACCCCTAGGGGTCCTCAAGACCCTCTCAGGAAGCCCCTATGATCAAAACTATTCTCATAATAATACCAATGTATTATTCACCTACCTCACTTTTATTCTTTCACAAGTATACAGTGGAGTTTTCCAGAGGCTGCATGACATGTGATTATATCATCACTTTGACAGCTAATGAAATGTGTGCTGTGTATTCCTGGGTTTTCTAAGATTTTCTATGACAACGGAGGATGCTTGATTAGGGTACCTGATAATTTTTAAGAGCACAGAGGCCTCTGGGGACCAAAATATTTGATATTTGTTTATGTATATATTATGTTTATAATATATAATATATATAGTAGCTTTTCTAAAAATATGACAATATATCTTCAAGATTATTTCATCTTAGCACCTATAAAACAGCCTTAGTGTTTCTAAATGACTGTATTTCATTCTATTTTATGGTTGTTCCACATGTATTCAACCAGTTATTATTGATGGAATTTGGTGTTTTTTTCCCCAAGCCGTTGTTTCATGATTACTATTATATAACAATAAATATTGCACAGAATAACTCTGTATGCCCCTCACTTTGTACAAATGCAAGTATATCTCTATAGTAAATCCACAGTGGTGGAATTGCTGGCTCGGAGGGTATGCACATTTAAAATATGTACCGCCAAATTGCCTTCCAGAAAGAATATATGAATTTTTATACCTCAAATAGTTGAGAGTGATTGTTTCCTCACAGTGTCACCATCATATTGTGTTATCAAACTTTTGATCACTAAAATCAGATAATTACAAATATAGTATCCCACTGTACTTTTAAACTCTATTTCTCCCATTCTGAGTAGATCAAGTATATTTTCCTATTTTGAAAAGTCTTCTGTATCATCTTTTCTGGAAACTCTCTGCTTATGCAGCTTTCCCATTTGTCTTTTGATTTATTAGTTCTTTCTTATTGATTAGTGGGATGTCTTTATATATTAAGGATATTATCACATTTGTGTCTTTTGGCCCTCTGATTATTTTCTTTTACCATGAAAAATTTTGCAACTATCAAGTTAGTAATATTTTTTCATACCTTCTGGGTTATAAGCTCCCCTCACCCAACACACACATGTATTTATTATTTTTTGAGAGAGAGAAAGCACACATGCATGCATGGGTGAGTGCGCATGAGTGGGGAAGGGGCAGAGGGAGAAAGCGAGAATCTTAAGCGGGCTCCACACTCAGCACAGGGCTCAACATGGGGCTTGATCTCACAACCATGAGAACATGACCTGAGCTGAAATCAAGTGTCTAACGCTTAACCAACTGAGACACCTAGGAGCCACACACACACACACGTATTTTAAAAATTTATCCTATATTTTATCGTAGTATTTTTATATGAGTTTTTATGGCTTTATCTTTTTAAACTATTTGATTTTTTGGTAAATTATTAAAGTCCAACTTTATTTTTTAAATTTTCTTCCTACATGGGACTCATTGAATTAGCTCAATATTCATTCCATGAAGAAGATGGTGGAGCAGCATGGAGACCCTGAGCTTGTCTCATCCCTGAAATGCAGCTAGATCAGAACCAAACCATTTTGCACATGTAGGAAATCGATCTGAGGATTAACACAACTATCTGCATAACTTGAGCCACAAAACTTGGCAGATATGTGGTGCAGAGAGGTGAAGTGGAGGAGAAAAAGTCATGGAGCATAGGGAGCCATTTTCACAGAAAGAGAACAGAGAAACAGAGAAGGAAGGAGAGTGCAGCTCATCAGGATCAATCAAGAAAGCACTCCCATTAAAAGTAGCTGGAGAGAAAGAGAGAAAGAGTGAAAACACTCACATGGGACTGAACAAGAAATTTTTTCCCCAAAACCACAGACAGGGAGAAAGCAGAGGGTTTCAGTACCACAAGGATTCTATAAACAGTGGAGTGCAGAGTCTAAAGTTCCAGAGCTCAGTGCCTGCTGGTGCTCTGGTGAGAAAGTAGGACGAATCCCCAGGAGCAGACAGCAAGGTCTGAGGGGTCCATGTGTCACACAGGGAGAAGAAGTTCCCCTGCTTAGAATGCATTTGATAGATGCCATATGGCTTTCCCACAAGCAATGGTTCCAGTGGACCGCAGAGAGCAGCCACATTTGCTGGTATTGGGACAAAGATACCAGAGTACAGTGAAACCTGGTGCTATGTGTTGTGATTTGCCATAATCTCTGAACCTCTGCCACTGCATGACCACATGAATGTTTTCTGGGATAAGCCAGAACCTGACCATTACTCAGTGAGACCATCCCCCAGAGAGTAGGAGTGGGTCCTAGCCACCTAGGTCTCTGAAGTATTTTGTAACACAACCCCATGTGAGATAAAATTCTGGAGGGAGGTGCCTTCTGGCAGGCAGACAGCTTGGACATGGACAGGGTAGAGAGGTGCAGTGCACAGAGACCTGAGACAAACGGGGGATGCTTGAAGGCAGGTCAGTGAGAGCAAGAAGTTCCTGCACCAGAGACTTAGGGAGCTGGGAGAAACCATTTCAACCCCTCTCAGCACGAACATGGCCATGCACACAGGTCCACCCCAGTAAGCTAAGCAGCACAACTTAGTGGACAACAGAACTACCTAGTGGACAACACTAAGCCCAATCTGACTGTGCCCTCCAAGCACATTCCCCAGAGGACCAGCACAAGTCACTCCACCTGCTTAGTGTATCGACCATAGAAGGCTTCATAGTTTCAGTTCTAGGGGAAACTGGATGTAACTTCATTCAGGCTTCATTCTGTTTGATGGTTCATTCATCTGTTTGTTTTATTTGCTTCTGTTTTTGCTTAAACTGTTTTCTTTTTATCTTTCTTCCCCCCCCCCTTCTTGGGTACAGAAAGAGAAAATTTTATTTTATTTTATTTTTTACTTTATTTTTTATTTTTTAAAAATTTTTATTCTATTTCATTTTCTTTATTTTATTCTATTTTATTATATAATTTTTCTAATTTTAAAATTTTTTCTTAACTTTTTTTTCTTTCCTTTCCCTTCTTTATCTATTCTATCAAGATTCTTTCAATAAGCAGACCAAAACACACCTAGGATCTAGTTTTTTTATTTGATTTGATTTTTTTGTTTTATTTTTAATTTTTTATTTTATTAATTTTTTTCTTCCTCCAAAATGACAAAACAAGGGAATTCACCCCAAAAGAAAGAATAGGAAGAAATGACAGCCAGGGATTTAATCAACACAGATGTAAGTAAGATGTCTGAACTAGAATTTAGAACCATGATAATAAGAATACTAGCTAGAGTTGAAAAAAGCATAGAACACACCAGAGAATCCCTTTCTGTGGAGATAAAAGAATTAAAATGTAGTCAGGCCAAAATTTAAAATGCTATAACCAAGATGCAATCTCCAATGGATGCCACGATGGCAAGGATGGATTAAACAGAGCAGTGAATCAGTTATATAGAAGATAAAATTATAGAGAATAATGAAGCAGAAATAAAGAGGGAAACAAAGGCAAAAGATCACGATATACAACTTAGAGAATTCAGTGACCTATTAAAAAGGAAGAACATCCAGAAGTGCCCGAGTGGCTCAGTTGGTTGAGCATCTGACTTCAGCTTGGATCAGGATCTCACAAGTTCAAGCCCACATCAGGCTCGTTGCTATTAGCCTGTCAGCCCAGAGCCTGCGTTGGATCTTCAGTCCCCCTCTCTCTGCCCCTCCCCTGCTTGTGCTCTCCCTCTCAAAAAATGAATAAACATTTAAAAAATAGTAAATAAATAAATTAATAACATCTGAATCATAGAAGTTCCAGAAGATGAAGAGAGAGAAAAAGGGGCAGAAGGTTTGTAAGCAAATTATAACAGAAAACTTTCCAAACTGGGGAAGGACACAGACATCAAAATCCAAGAAGCATGGAGAACTCCATTAGATTCAACAAAAACTGCCCATCACAAGGCATATCACAGTCAAACTCACAAAATACACAGACAGGGAAAGAATTATGAAAACAGCAAGAGAAAAAAAAGTCCTTAATCCATAAGGGAAGACAGATAAATTTCACAGCAGACCTATCCACAGAAACTTGGCAGGACAGAAAGGAGTGTCAGAATATATTCAATGTGCTAAACTGGGAAAACATGACGTCAAGAATTCTTTATCCAGCAAGGCTGTCATTCAAAATAAAAGGAGAGATAAAGAGTTTCACAGACAAACAAAAACTAAAGGAGTTTGTGACCACTAAGCCAGCCATGCAAGAAATTTTAAGGGGGACTCTTTGAGTGGAGAAAAGACAAAACAAAAAAGAAACAAAGACTAAAAAGGACCAGAGAGCATCACCAGAAACACCAACTCCACAGGCAACATAATGGCACTAAATTCATATTTTTGACTACCCACTCTAAATGTAAATGGACTAAGTGCTTCAATCAAAAGACACAAAGTATCAGAATGGATAAGAAAACAAGACCCATCTATATGCTGCTACAAGAGACTCCTTTTAGACCCAAAGACACCTGCAGATTGAAAGTAAGGGGATGGAGAACCATCTATCATACTAATGGTTGTCATAAGAAAGCTGGAGTAGCCATACTTATATTAGACAACTTCATTTTTAAAATAAAGCCTGTAATAAGAGAGGAAGAAGGGCATTACATCATAATTAAGGGGTCTATCCACCAAGAAGATCTAACAAATTGTAAATATTTATGCCCCCTATATAGTAGCACCCAAATATATGAATCAATTAATTACAAATGTAAAGAAACTCATTGATAATAATACCATAACAGTAGGGGACATCAACACCTAACTTACAGGAAAGGACAGATTATGTAAGCAGAAAATCAACAAGGAAACAATGATTTTGAATGACCAGATAGACTTAAGAGATATATTCAGAACATTTCATCCTAAAGCAACAGAATATACATTCTTCTTGAGTACACATGGAACATTCTCCAGAATAGATCACGTATATCAGCTGTCAACAAGTACAAAAAGATCGAGATCATACCTCACATATTTTCAGACTACAATGCTATGAAACTAAAATCAACCACAAGACAAAATTTGCAAAGACCATGAATACTTGGAGATTAAAGAACATACTACTAAAGAATGAACGGGTTAACCAAGAAAGTAAAGAAAAAATTAAAAGTACATGGAAGCCAATGAAACTGAAATCACAATAGTACAAAACCTCTGGGAATGCAGCAAAGGTAATCATAAAAAGGAAGTATATAGTAATCCTGGCCTTCCTAAAGAAGGAAAAAAAGTCTCAAATACACAACCTACCCTTATACCTAAAAGAGCTGGAAAACAATAGCAAATAAGGCCCAAAAAAAGCAGAAGAAGGTAAATAATAAAGATTAGAGCAGAAATCAATGATATTGAAATCAAAAAAACAGTAGAACAGATCAGTGTAACCAGGAGCTGGTTCCTTGAAAGAATGAACAAAATTGATAAATCCTAGAAATATTGATCAAAAAGAAAAAGGACCCAAATAAATAAAATCACAAGTGAAAGAGGAGAGATCACAACTAACACCACAAAATTACAAACAATAAGAGAATATTATGAGCAATTATATGCCAACAAATAGGGCAATCTGGAAGTACTGGACAAATTCCTAGAAACATATAAACTACCAAAACTGAAACAGGAAAAGATAGAAAAATTTTTAAGTTTATTTATTTTGAGAGAGAGAGGGTGAGTGAGTGAGTGAGTGAGTCAGTGAGGGGCAGAGAGAGGGATGGAGAGAGGGAATCCCAAGAGGGTTCCTCAACATCAGCTCAGAGCCTGATGTGGGGCTCGAACCCATAAGCTATGGGTAGGAACAGAAGGAACAATAAAGTAGGAACAGAAGGAACATACCTCAAGATCATAAAGGCCATATACCAAAGACCCACAGCTAATATCGTCCTCAATGGAGAAAAGCTGAGAGCTTTCCCCCTAGGGCCAGGAGCACCAGGGGGATGTCCACTCTCACCACTGCTATTCATCATAATGTTGGAAGTCCTAGCTTCAGCAGTCAGACAACAAAAAGAAATAAAAGGCATCCAAATCAGCAAGGAGGAAGTCAAACTTTCACTCTTTGCAGACAACATGTTGCTCTGTGTAGAAAACCCAAAAGATTCCATCAGAAAACAGCAAGAACTGGGGCACCTGGGTGGCTCAGTTGGTTAAGTATCCACCTTTAGCTCAGGTCATGATCTCACATTTCATGAGTTCAAGCCCCGCATCGGGCTCTGTGCTAACAGCTCAGAGCCTGGATCCTGCTTTGGATTCTGTGTCTCCCTCTCTCTTTGCCCCACTCACACACTCTCTCTCAAAATTAAATAAACATTTAAAAATTTTAAAAAACACATACCTTAAAAAAAACAGCAAGAACTGATATGTGAATTCAGCAAAGTCACAGAATATAAAATCAATGTACGGAAATCAGTTGCATTTCATACACTAATAGTGAAGCACCAGAAAGAGAAATCAAGGAATCGATCCCATTTATAATTGCACCAAAAACCATGAAATACTTAAGAATAAACCAAACCAAAGTGGTGAAAACTCTATACATTGAAAATTGTAGAAAGCCTATGAAAGAAATTGAAGACACAATGAAATAGAAAAAGATTCCATGCTCATGGATTGGAAGAACAAATATTGTTAAAATGTCGATATTACCCATAGCAACCTACATATTCAATATAATCCCTATCAAAATAACACCAGCATTCTTCACAGTGGTAAAACAAACTATTCTAAAATGTGTATGGAACCGGGGCGCCTGGGTGGCGCAGTCGGTTAAGCGTCCGACTTCAGCCAGGTCACGATCTCGCAGTCCGTGAGTTCGAGCCCCGCGTCGGGCTCTGGGCTGATGGCTCGGAGCCTGGAGCCTGTTTCCGATTCTGTGTCTCCCTCTCTCTGCACCTCCCCCGTTCATGCTCTGTCTCTCTCTGTCCCAAAAATAAATAAAAAACGTTGGGAAAAAAAAAATTAAAAAAAAAAAAATAAAATGTGTATGGAACCTAAAAAGACTCCAAATAGCCAAAGTAATGTTGAAAAAGAAAACCAAAGCTAGAGACATCACAATTTCAAGCTGTATTACAAAGCTATAATCATGAAGACAGTATGGTACTGGCACAAAAACAGACACTCAGGTCAATGGAACAGAATAGAGAACCCAGAAATGGACCCATAAACATATGGCCAACTAATCTTTGACAAAGCAGGAAAGAATATCCAGTGGAATAAAGACAGTCTCTTCAGCAAATGGTGTTGGGAAAACTGGACAGCAACATACAAAAGAATGAACCTGGACCACTTTCTTACACCATACACAAAAACTCAAAATGGGTGAAAGACCTAAATGTAAGACAGGAAGCCATCAAAATCCTAGAGGGGAAAACAGGCAACAACCTCTTTGCCCTTGGCCACAGCAACTTCTTACTTGACATGTCTCTGGAGGCAAGGAAAACAAAAGCAAAAATCAACTATTGGGATTTAATCAAGATAAAAAGCTTCCGTGCAGTGAAGGAAACAGCAAAACTAAAAGGCAACCTATGGAATAGGAGAAGAGATTTTCAAATGACATATCAGATAAAGAATTAGTATCCAAAATCTATAAAGAACTTATCAAACTCAACACCGAAAAAACAAATAATCCCATGAAGAAATGGGCAAAAGACATGAATAGACACTTTTCCAAAGAAGACATCCAAATGGCTAACAGACACATGAAAAGATGCTCAACATCACTCATTGTCAGGGAAATACAAACAAAAACCACAATGAGATATCACCTCACACCTGTCAGAATGGCTAAAATTAACAATTCAGACAACAACAGATGTTGACAAGGATGCAGAGAAAGAGGAACCCTTGTGCACCACTGGTACGAATGCAAACTGTACAGCCACTCCGGAAAACAGTATGGAGGTTCCTCAAAAAATTAAAAATAGAACTACCCTGCAACCCAGCAATTGTACTACTAGGTATTTATCCAAAGGATACAAGAGTGCTGATTCAAAGGGGCACGTGTAACCCAATGTTTATAGCAGCACTATCGACAAAAGCCAACGCATGTAAAGAGCCCAAGTGTCCAGTGACTGACGAATAAACAAAGATGTGGTATGTGTGTGTATGTATGTATGTATATAATGGAATACTACTTGGCGATCAAAAAAATGAAATCTTGTCATTTGCAACAACGTGGATGGAACTAGAGTGTATTATGCTAAGTGAAATAAGTCATAGAAAGACAAATATGATTTCACTCATATGTGGAATTTAAGAAACAAAACAGATAAACATAGGTGAAGGGAAGCAAAAATAAGATAAGAACAGAGAAGACAAACCATAAGAGATGCTTAAATACTGAGAACAAACTGAGGATTGCTGGCAGAGTATTGGATGGGGGATGGGCTAAATGGGCAATGGGCATTAAGGAGGGTACTTGTTACGATGAGCGCTAGGTATTATATGCAAGTGATGAATCACTAAATTCTATTCCTGAAATCATTATTAAACTATACGTTAAATAACTTAGATTTAAATTTTTAAAAAAATGTATTTATTTCATGGACAAGATTTTCTTCCACTGATAAGAAATGCCAACTTTATTATAAAATATTTTTTTGCCTGAATTTGGGTCTCTTTCTGATTCCCCATTCTGTTCATGGATACATTTGCCTACCCCTCCCTTAAAGTATAATAGGTAGACAGCTGTATCCTTCTTGAAATTATTCTTTCTTTATAGAATTTACCTATCCTTGCTCCTTTATTTTGCAATATGAATTTTAGAACTGACTCAACTAGTTTTTAAAATTCCTGTTATTTTATTTATTGAGATCACTTAAAATTTACAGATTAACATAGGGAGATCATGTGTCTTTATAATGTTGAGCCTTTTGATCACTTCTTGGCCTTTTGGCCAAGATCAAGTATATAATGTTGAGTCTTTCTATCAATAACACAGGAGCTCTTTTTTTTTTTTTCCATGTTCTTAATAACATTTAAAAATGTCTTCACACAGTTCTTACATATTCCTTGTAATATTTATTATCATTTCTTTTGTTATTGCAAATGGGGACTTTTTTTCTTTCAGATATAATTTCTAACCAGTTATTATGACATATGTTGGGATGCTATTGATTTTTCTATGTTCATTTTGTATCTAGCCTTCTTAGCAGATACACTTATTGCTTATAACAGTTTTTCAGTTGATCTTTGTCGATTTTCCAAGAATACAACTATATCACCTGCAAACAATAATAATTTTGCTTCTTTCTCTCCAATTTTGAGACCATCTTTCCTTCCTTTATCAAATTTTACTGTCAATCTCTTCAAAAAACAAAATTAAATCATGAAGTTGGTGTAGAGCTATGTATCTATTGTTCTCACTGCATGAAAAGGATTCTAATCTCACCATTAAGCCTGATGCTGGGATTTGCCTTGAAAAATCCACCTTTTATTGAATTGTAATTCTTATATTTCCAAACTCCATGGTCCCATAAAAATTTCAGATCCCCCCAAACAATCTTTGTGGTCCCCCTCCTGCACTTGTCAGACAATGTGCATGTACATCTCAAGCTGGAGGAATGAGTTTGTAGTTTAGAATCAGGTGGTAATCTCTACCTTGAGAACCATGATTAGAAAATTTTAAACATTTTTTTTCTAAAATGGATTACAAAAAGGAGGTACTACACAAGTTTCATTTTAGGGTGCTGAGTGAGAAGTTACTATCAGGGCCTTACTAGTTTTCAAGGAACATTTAAGGAAAGGAGACTATGCTACAAAACCCTCAAACCCAAACCTATTCATACACTATTGACCTTTCTGAACCCTCCCCCCTGGGTTACCTAAGTCCTTGCCTGTTTCTAACATTTTATTTATTTATTTATTTATTTTTGAGAGACAGAGTGCAAGTGGGGGAGGGGCAGAGAGAGAGAGACACACACAGAATCCAAAGATGGTTCCAGGCTCTGAGCTGTCAGCAGAGAACCAGATGTGGGGCTCGAACTCATGAACAGTGAGATCATGACCTCAGCCGAAGTCAGACACTTAACCAACTGAATCCACCCAGGTGCCCTAATCCTTGCCTGTTTCTGATTCACAAAGCACACCCCAGCCCTGGCCTCGGAGTCATTTCAGAAACACTCCCTATCCTGACCCAAGCCAGCTAATGTCACCGTTGTAAAGTTTACAAACCCAAATTTCACATCAGTGTTTCTCAATGAGCATGAGAATAGCCCAAGATGCTTGATTAAAACTTTAGAATCCTGGGGAGTGCCTAGGTGGCTCAGTCAGTTAAGTGTCCAACTCTCGATTTCAGCTAAGGTCATGATCTCACGGTTCCTGAGTTGGAGCCTCACAACAAGCTCTGTGCTGACAGCATGGAGCCTGCTTGGGTTTCTGTCTGCATCTCTCTCTGCCCCTCCCCCTCTTGCTATCTCCCTCTTGAAATAAATACAAAATAAAAGAAAAAAAAAAACCTTTAGAATCCAGGTTCCACTGAAGACCTGCTAATATTTATGTATACCAAAATCTGAGAAGAAACACTGCCTTACAGTTCCATTGCTATTACAAGAGCTGATGAAATTCCTATGGCCCAAAAGGCCCAGCTCTTTTTCTTCAACTCTTCCAGGTCCAAATGAAATCATCAGGCTGTCCCTAGAATTATCTAAGTATGTTCCAACCACTCTAGAGGGAACAAACGCTATTTCTGAACTATCTCAACCCAGAGTTTCCAAAGGTTCTATGAATTTATGGGAAGATGGAAACCCATGCAAATCATCCCTGGGTAGATTCTAATGGACATTCTGAAAGAAGGAAGTAAGGCATATTGGTTAAACCAGAACCAGACGAGGTAACTTGAAACTTTCTTTAGAAAAATCAGCCTTTACTGGGATGGGCCATGAGAGTCTATGACAAGGAGATCTTTCCAGCCATAGTGAGCATGTGCCCTAAACTGCTCTGTAACCCCATATTCATGGAGCAAGCTTGTGTCTAACTTTCTCAGTGTCTCAGAACACATGTTTGCTCCTGAGTTGCCTTAGATATTAAGGCTAGCAAGATCCAAGACGGTATGTGCAGCCCCCCCGGTTGCCACATGGCTGATCCGCTGGCTTCTAATTTTGTGGGAGAGGGTTGATTGCCCTGTACACATCTCTGCCCTCTTCCTGCCTCCTCCTTTTCCCCACAGCCTGCTGATGCTATACAGGTCTTAGCCAATCCACCTGATTTATGGCCACAGGTAAGTACAAGAATTCCTGGAGATAGCCAGCCATATTTACAAAGTATCTACCACTCACATGCACGGAGTCAGGGCTGCTTTGGAAAGTAGCCTTAGAACACTAAGGAGACCCACAGGCAGCTCCTGTGGTTAGAGTCAAGGGTGGTGAGAAGTGGCAGAACTTCTGCTTTTAAATTGGTCTTTAAGTGAAAAAAGTAAATTGGTCTTTTAGCAAAAGAGTGAAGCAGCTCAGCCCATTAAGGAACCCTTACTCAGAACAGTCCTCCTGACATGCCTCCTGGGGCTTCGAGGACTCTGCTAATGAACCTCCAACATCACCAGCAGTTACTTCCCCGAAAGTCACACCACATCAAGGCAAGTTTGCAGGGACATGAATGCACACCTGGTCCATCGAAAGAGCCCATCTGGTGAGTTTAGCTTCTATCTCCAGCAGCATGACATAATGAGGGAAGCTCCTTTGAGGGAAGCAAAGCATTTTTCCATCCTCCCTCTCCTCCTTTACAGCAGCAATTTTCAAAGCCTGCTGAATATAAGAGTTGTCCCTTTCTTCCAGGGGATGATGAGCTGTTCTCTAGAATTTCATCAGGACATGGGACCATGGGCTACTTAGTAACAACTTAAATTGAGTTATCGAGGTCAATAAATGTTGGGATTCATAAGCTAAAAGTAGCTCACTGTTAGCATTTGCAGAGGAGTTTAATTCAGCATCCACTAAAACGTGAGGATGCCTCACAAAGCTTGGCCACGTTTCCCAACTCTTACTTCCTGTTCATGCAATGTCTTAGAGATAGCCGTACTCCAACAATTTTGAGCAAGCTGATTTTCTGTATCACTGGGTCCTCACTGCTATTGTGACTTGCACTCACAAGGTGAATAATATTCCATATGATTTCTTACTAGCAACAAGATTACCACAACTGTTGTGAGTTGGTGAGGTTTTTAAGAGCTGCTACTTTTGATTTTTTTAAGTATAAACTGCTGTTTATTTAGCCTCATTATTATCAGTTTAGGGTATTATCAATTATTGGGTTAACCCCATGGTGTGTCATGATATACAGTTGCATTAACAGTATTTCAGGCCTACCGTTTTTTCAATAATTGCAGTTTAATAGTAATCATCTATATCCCTGTGCTTTTATAAGGACACTTACCTTGTAATGTGCTGCCTGTGAATGTGTGCCATTGGAATAACTTGAGCCTTCTACCAAAGAAAGCATAATTAAATCACTGGGCTGTTTTAAGACCATGAGGTGCTGCTTTAGCACATATACACTTGCCTGTGCTTGCTTTCCTCGTTTACGATGTGAAAAGTGCAATATGTATTTCTTACTAGCAGCACACTTTATCACAATTTGTTGATTTTGTTTTTCTTCAACTCTTTTTTATCTTCACCATTCCTATTGATCACCGAAAGAAGGAATGGGTGGGCCTTGGAACTTTTGCCTCATGCAAGCGGACTACGGTAAAAAAACATGTACAAGGACTATGAAGGCTGGGAAGCGCTCTGCAGGGGAGGCCCATGACCAGGACTCAGGACCCCCATCACCACTTCATTAAAGCTCAAATCTGAGCACACGCTGAGTTTCTATGTTTGCAGAAAGAATCCTGCTGCCAAAAAAATGTTTGAAATCTCTGCACTATGTTTTTTCTATTTATTCAAATACCACAGTCATTTAAAACAATGCTAGGAAAATCCAGAAAGAAAACACTACCTTGGGGCGCCTGGGTGGCGCAGTCGGTTAAGCGTCCGACTTCAGCCAGGTCACGATCTCGCGGTCTGTGAGTTCGAGCCCCGCGTCAGGCTCTGGGCTGATGGCTCGGAGCCTGGAGCCTGTTTCCGGTTCTGTGTCTCTCTCTCTCTCTGCCCCTCCCCCGTTCATGCTATGTCTCTCTCTGTCCCAAAAATAAATAAAAAACGTTGAAAAAAAAAATTTTAAAAAAATAAAAAAAAATAAAAAAAAGAAAACACTACCTTGTTAGTTATGGGAGCTGCTTTATTTTAAGAAAAGGAACATGGAAATGAATAGTCAAAGCAGTGAAAAAACAAAAGTAGAACCAGGTATAGGAGGTTTAATTCCATTCAATTTAACCTAGCAAACCACCTGGCTGGGTGCTGGGAGGGAACGATGCCAAGATGAATGAGATAAGATCCTAGACTTTTTGGTCCAAGAGAACAGTGAGAGAAGTTCAAAACTGGTGGTGATGCATAAAAGAGAGACGCAAAGGGCACTGAGGGGGCCAGGGAAGAGGAAGAGAGGGGAGTCCAAAGGAGAGGGGAGTCACTTTGTGAGGGACTAGGGAGGACACGTCTCCCCATCTCTTGGGTTGGCACAACTTATTCAGTCATCCAGCAGAAATTTACCACTGATAAGACACTGGGCAAGACCAAGGAAAGGATATCAAGAGCCAGAGATTCCCTTGTTCATCTTGATGCCAAAGAAAGTGAGTGAAGACAGGCTTCTCAAACTTGATTGTGCATACAAATTACCTGACTGTGAGGGGTTGTTAAAAACAAATCCTGATTCAACAGGTGTGGGGCTGGCCTGATAACCTGAATTTCTAACAAGTTCCCAGATGACACCAATGCTGCCAGTCAATACTTTGAGTACCATGGATCTAATAAGCCCATGCCACACTCGGCTATTAGCAATACGTTATAAGGCAACAACTCCTGTGAGAAACACTGCTCCTTGCCTAATCCAGTATTCATTCTCCTTTTATTTAACAATGAGGGCCCCCGTTTTGTTTGGCAGGGTAATATGCTCAGTTAAAAGTGTTCAGTTCCCCAGTATCCACTGTAATGCGAGTGTGGGGTGACATAATTCTAACAAAAGAGGTACAGGCAGAACACCACAGAGAAGACATCCCTTCTTGTTTAAAATAAAACCTCTGATGGAAAAGGTTTAGTCTTTGTCTTGGCTTTTAGTGTTTTCTCCTTTTTCCTGCCTGAAACATAGACCCAATGCCTTCAGGGGCTGTTACCATGACATTGAAAATCATAGACTGCAGATGTGAAGTGGAAGAAGCAACCTGGGTCCTTCATGCCTCATGGAATGTGCCTACCTGCTGCTACCTGGTGTCTAGGTCTGGGTTTCCCCAGAAGTGGTCCTCAGACAAAAAATCAACTGCAGTGTATTTGGGAAGTAATCCCAGGAAACACCAGTAGGGGGATGGAAAGTGACACAGGGAAGGGAAGGAAGCCAAGAATGGTGTGTCATCCAACCAACTTCCACAGTGAGAAACTGGAGGTTAGTCCCACTGGGGAAATCTGAGAGACAGGGTAAAACACAAAAGAATTAGGACACTAAGGGTTGAGGAGCTGGGGTTTGCATGCATGAAATCCCAACCCAGCTTGGGAGAGGCCAGCTTCTGTAGGGCATGAATTCTCCAACACACTGACCCACCCTGTGCACAAGCCAAGCATGCTCCCACAGCCTAAAAAAAACAAACAAAAAACAAAACAAACAAACAAAAAAAACCCACACACACAAAAAAACCCAGGACCAAGAATGGGGTATTTGCAAAATCAGTGAGAACATTGTAGACAGGCATGTGTAGGGTACTAACAGCATCTGCCTGTACCTGTAAAACTCAACCCAGACTCTGTTACTAGAGGCAAACACAATTCCAGCTGAAAACCACCTTAGGAGCATTCTGATTTTAAAAGAGGTTCTCACCCCTATCTCACAAACATAGAGGACAATATTTAATGCTAAGCTATGTATCTGTAATGGCAGAATCCAAGGCAATATGTTTAGAGGCAGGAAGCTTTCTCTAGCAAACTTTAAAACACACTATATAGGCAACTGCTTACTCTGCCAATGGGACCAGCCAGCAGGCTTCTCCACAATGTGGGGATTTTGATATAACACCCAGAGCTTATAAATATGTTATTCACACAGAATATTTTCCCACTTAGTCTAGATTTTATTTTCTTAGTTCTTGGGCAAATCAAAGAGACTTTCAATGAGTTCAGAAAAAAGCATTCTCCAGGTAGGGGAAGCTCCCATCCTTCTAAATGATTAACATCCTTATGAATGACCTAGAAGATGAAATAAGAAGAAAGTTACTCAGAAGGGCACATGGTACCAAGCTGAGACAAGACAGAAATGTGAAGAAAGATTAAAAGAATGAGTTCATAAAGTTCTTGAATGTATAAACTGGAAGCAAGCATACTGAGATCATCTTTATTCTTGTCTGGGCCCTCTGGCTGACCTTGGGGAAAATGAAGGGCCCCAGTGTTGGACTCCACTCCACTGCCCATGGCCCCACTCTGCACAGTGCCTGGGTTAAGAGTTGGCTGCAGCCAAGGCAACACAGACTGGAGATTAAGTGAGCCTAGAATTTCAAAGGTCAATGATTTCAAAGAAAAAATTGGCAGAAAAAGCAGCCATCACTGAGGGGCACAGAGCGGCAGTAGCTGACCCAAGAAAGAGCTCTACCACCAGGACAGAAAAACAGTAAGCTCAGGATCATGGAGAAGGGGAACCACGTTCTTTTTTAAAGAACTTTGGGAAGTTTTCACATGGCAAATATTTCCAAATCTGGTTTCAACATAGCCAAGGACATGCAAGTGAGTAAATGCTTTATCCACATAAGAGTAAACACTCTATCTTCTTTGTGCTGCACAAGTCACAGTGATAGAACTGCCCTCGAATCCCCAGTGCAGGCTCCCTGAAGTGATCTCCAACAGTTCTTTCTTAGGTGCCCTGCTATCTAACCTTTGTGGGTCTCTACTTCCTTATCCATAACATAAGACATAGCCAGGCTTCCCATGCTGTAGGACTGTTGCAAAGTCAAAACAGAAAAGGGGTCACAGATGAGCAGTGGCTTCCGGACTGGGAGAAATATAAAGCAGGTATGGGTTTGTTGTTCTTATGATATCATTGTTGATACATCCCTGTGACTTAGGTTAACACAATGTGGCTCTGAGGATTCAATGAAATGGTATCTATGGAGACTTCGCACCAGTGCTAGCACATAATATGTATCTCTGTATGTGCTGGCTGTGGTCATCATCATCATCATGATCACCCTCCCTCCATCACCATCACCACCAATAGAACCACCATCACCACCACCACTGTCTCACCACGACCATCAGCACCAGCATCACCCTCCTCACCACCACCACCCCACTACCACAGTCCTCTTTGTAATTGCCATGCATTGCTCATTTTAAATTACAAATGTCCCTAAATGGTGAACATTCTCTTCCCTTGGTTCATGGGCTTTAGGCTGTTCGTGTTTTCTTTTTGAGTCAACGTCTGAGCCACCAAGAAATATTAGAAAAGTGAGCAGTAAGCCTTTCTCTGACACCCTGAGAGGTTCTTCTCCTCTAAGAGAAAAGTACTGACTGATGTGAGATGACTCTGAAACCCATGCACCCTCTGTCTTGTTTTTGTTTTTGCCCCATCTTCATTCTTGTCAGCAGCACTCACACAGGTGCTGTCACCATCAGCCTGCAGCTTTGTAGGTGGAAATCTTCAACCAAACAGTCACAGAGCAGATTTTCATTAGCCCTGCAGCTATTCAAAGGTGGTTTACCCACCTGTGGACAAATGAGAAGCATCCCCCCCATCTTCCTTCCAAGGATTCACAGTGTCAGAGAATGTGCATGCTGAAAAAGCACTCTACAATCTACATGTCCTGCAGTGTATACACTGGGGAACCGGGACACAGAAAAATAAAGGGCTCCTACAAGAATACCCAGGTAACAAGAGGTGGACACAGGGCCACAACCCATGTCTGCTTTGTTCTCAACCCAGTGTTCTTTCACTACTTGGTGCCCCCTCTTCTTGGAGTCATATGGTACTGTCAGAGCCTTGGCAGGAGGGGTGACAGGAAGGCAGTGCACGCAGTTGGGAGAAGCCAGGAGCAGCTGGAAATTAGCTGGCTACAGTCAAGATGAAACAAACATAGAAACAAGCCCCTGGACCAGAGAGATGCAGACATGAGAAAAGGCAGAAACAGAGTGGGCATGTGCAAGGGGTAGGAAGAACTGATGGAAGCCCAAACCCAGCTGGCAGGGACATCCAGCCAAGCTGCTCAGAGGAAGGTACCTGGGACGCAGACTCCTGAGACTCACTGCATTGCGGTTCCACATCTCTAAGAAGTCCAGCCCTGACCTGGAGTGACCAAGGATGGGGGAGGGACTATCATTCTGAAACATAAAGAGCTGCCTTTGATTTCAGATGTTATTTTAGTGATTGCTATTCCAACCTTACCATCCTGAAAGGTCTCATGAGATGAAAGCTTAGGTCAGGGGTAGAAACCACAGGCTGGGAATGAGGGTTCCCCAAATCTTGAGCATAAAAGTCTGGAAAAATGAAGCAGGAATTTCACCCCAAGTCCTGATCCTGACAGCATTCATCAGGGACTGAGTTTCTGCAAGAACTGATGATTAGGAGAGTCAGAATAAAGTAGTCTTTAACGAAAAGACACCTTCATGTGTTTCACGTGTGCCTTAAAAAATAAATCTTAGAAGTCAAACCTTTTTATTCTGAGCCAAATATACAGATTGTGTGCAAGAACAGGTTTCCTACCTACTGGCATCCCTTGAGCTCAATAGTTTATCTTTGTGCAAATAAAGAGGGCATTCTAAGCAGAAAATAGTGTGTGTAATGGCACAGAAGCAAGAAACAGCATTTCTTTTCCTGCCCAGAGAACAGCAAGGATAGCAGGAAAATGGGGTGTGTGTCAGGTGGCAGCCACAGAAAAGTTTGGAAAGCAGGGACAGGATAGATCTTGGAGGGCTTTGCACACTACATGGGGTCCCTTGGATTTTATCACAATAGACCCTCATGATGACCCTCACAGACAGTCAATCCTCATTTTTGACACATTTGGTATGTGCAAATTCTCCTACTCATCAAAATTTACTTGTAACCCCAAAATTAATTCTTGCAGTGCTGTTGTGGTCATTCACACGCATGTGCAGAGCAGCAAAAAGTGTGCATGATCCTAGCTCAGGTCAGACAAGATGATGCTCTTTCTGTTACAGTTCTCATACTATATAAACAAGGGCCTTTTTAAATTTAATGCCACATTTTACACATTTTGTGCTTTGTGTTGGTGATTTCACTGTTTCCAGTAGTCCCCAAGCATAGTGCTAGAGTGCTGCAGGGCAAGAAGGTAGAGGAAATGCGTGTGTTAGATAGGCTTCATTCAGGCACAGGTTACAGTGCTATTGGCCATGAGTTCAGTGTTAACCAATCAACGATATATATAAAATGTCTTTAAACACAAACACACATACAACAGGGTTATATGCTGGCATATTAATTAAACCATTGTGACCAGAGGCTCACAGGAGCCTAATTCTGTATTTCCCCTAGGAGCACTGGTTCAGTGTTTGCTAATGCAGCGTTCTCAGCGACTTTATAGAACAGGACAACCACAAATAAAAAAAATCCACTGTACCTAGATGGCTTTTATTTCACTTTTAAACTTCCTTCTCACAGAAGTCCTAAGTCTCACAATGTCAAGTCTTTCCAAAAGCACCGTTATGTACTAAGTGATGGAGCCAGGACTTGAACCCAAATGGTCTGACACCTGCTCCCTTCATATTTCTACCTGAAATGCTGCAGATGCAAACCTAGCAGAAATGCCAGTGTCCTGGAGGCCTCAGAAGTCTACAGGCAGCCAGGCCATGAAGGTGAAAGATAATTCAGTGCATCTGCAGAGATTCCTAGTTGGCTCTTGACTGGATGGAATGACAAAGTAAAGAGGTAGAATCTTGCCTGGCTCCACTGAGCTGGGCTTCATGAGGACTCGACTGACCAGTGGCCTGTGACAGGATCCACAGTGAGCTGCCAGCAGCCGCCCGAGGGGCCCAGCGTCTTAACACTCCACGTGCAGCAGTGCCGGGCAGCCTGGAGTCATATAACAGCAGTCTGGTGTGAGTATGCTGAACATTCCCTCCGGCAACCCTGAAGCCCTCCTTCCACTTCCAAGTCCTGCCGTATTTTTGAGGAAGGCTGAACAGATTATAAAGGAAATCCAAAAAGGAGATGATGTTCTGGGGAGTAAACCATGAAGAAGAAGGTGTGGGGTGAGACAGAGCTGCAGTTTCCTACCTAGGCTGTGTTTCTTTTAAGTTCTTAGATGACTGCTCTGTATTCAGCTGGTGTGCATGAAAATATAAACACCACTAGTGAGCAGTGAAGTGTGTGTGTGTGTGTGTGTGTCTCTGTGTGTGTGTGTGTGTGTGTGTGTGTGTGTGTGTGTGTGTGTTGGGCAAACAGCATGTGGCAGTGGGGCGGGGAATAACAGAAAAAAGAAAGAAAAATTTTTCCCATCTGATATATTAAGTAACTGACCATCTCTATGAGATCCCCCTTCAAATCTGCCAAAACTGGAAGAGCAGAAAGTCCCTCCCAGACCATGTTCCTCTGCAGAGAATGGAACAAAGTTGAAAAGTGCCGACTAGATTGCAGAAGCCTCAGATTACTTGTGGAGTTTGTCTTATGATCCCAATTCTCTTTCCAAGGGCTTCTGCCCCTGCACAGTCACTTAGAGCCCCATGGTCTTGCCCTATGTCCACCTTCTAAGAAGTGTGGGAATTAGTGCTGAAACAAACCCCACAGGCCAGTCCTACCTAAGAGAGAGCCCTGACGCTAGTAAGAGGATCTTCTAACGTCTACTGAAACACTGCTCCTCCTGAGATGTTGGGAGGCAGTATTGACTACATACCTCCAACAGCCACTCAAGTCTACACATGCTCTTCTCACGCCAGAGTCAGCAAACTACGGCCCTCGGGCCAAATCTGGCCTGCTACTTACTTGTGTAAATAATTTTTTACTGTCACACAGCCATGCTTACTATGTATTGTCTGTGGCTGCCTTCACACTACATGGCAGAGCTGAGTAACTATGACAAAGACTGTATGGCCCACAAAGCCTAGATATCTGCTATCTGTCCCTTTACAGAAAAAGTTTCTGAACCCGTTTCAATAAAACGGATGAGTTTTCTTACATTACATTGAAATGTGCAATCTGTCCTGTTGGTCATAATTCTCCCCTGGAGGGCCCTGGGAGGCTATGCCCTCCTCCATCAGGCAACCTTGCAGTTTTATATGATTGATCATTGTGGTCTGTTCTTGGTCCTCCCTTCGCTGAGATGGAAACCCCTGCCTTAGTCACTGCTTGTATTTCAGAGGAGGACCCATGTGCACCCAAGCCTGGTCATGTTCTGCATTCAGAGGAAGCTTTGTATTTCCTATGCCACTCCCACCCCACCCCCACCTCCACCTCACAAATCTCTGGGTTCTTAAACTTAGGTTCTTAAACATATAGTGTTAGATATAACTTGTATTTATTCAGGCATCAATTCCCTTTACAAAGACCCTGTCTGGTGATGTTTGCTTCACCTATTAATCAATGTACAGCCCCAGCCAAGTGGGTAGGGTAGCAGGCAATTGTAGACAAGCGGGGGGGAAAAATGTTTCAACTCAGTTTGGTTGGATATTAAAATCAGTGATTGTTTAGACAAAAAAAAAAAAAAAAGAGCTTATAGGCCAATTCCTTTATTTGACAGATGAGTGAGCAGAGGCCAGAGAGCTTATGGAACGTGCTCCAGGTCACAAAACTGAGCAGTGGTGGGAGTTAGACCAGCACTCGGGTGTCTTGACTCCAGGATCATTCTTTCCACTGTTGTTTTTATTTTTCTCCCTCCATATTTCTAATTCCTTTAAAGCCACGGTAAAAATGTTTTGAGTATCTCGGTGAACAAAAACTGGGAGAGGAGGAGATCTTTACTAGGCCACATTATCCTATATGCAAGGATTCCCCTTCATCCCACATTCCCACAGCTCTCCGAGACTCTGGAATCAGACCCAGGATATTCAGAAACATCATTAACATTTATATAATTGATATAATTTAATGAGCACTGACTATGTTCCAGGCACTCTGATAACTGCTTCTATACTCATCATCTTATTTAGTCCTTATGACAACAACAAAATAGATATTGTTATCCATACTGTATGACTTTAAAGAGCCAGCTCGAGGCCATTCGGTGCAACTGGGATCCCAAAGAGACAATCTAACTCCAGAGCTGGAGTCCATGGCTCCCACACTCACCTCCTCCTGCTGTTGAAACCTCACTGCGTGGCCCAGAGCCAGGCCTTCCCACAGAGGCAGCAGGAATGGGTCTATGAGGCATTATTTGCTTGTCCTCTCCCTAATACTTTTCTCTTTCTCTTCTGTTATTTTCATGCTCAAACAATTATTTTTTTGCTCAACCATCAAAGATCTATAATGGACCCATTCACGCTTTTGTTTCCTTTTCCTGCTTGTTTTTCTCTTCTCTCAGTTTTCCTCTCCTTTTAATGGCTTACATCTGCCTAAAGTCCCCAGAGTATTCCCAGCTCAGACAAGGAATGCAGGAATAAGAATTTGCTCCCCTCTGGATCCTGTCCTATTTTTTTTTTTTTAACGTTTATTTATTTTTGAGACAGAGAGAGACAGAGCATGAACGGGGGAGGGTCAGAGAGAGGGAGACACAGAATCTGAAACAGGCTCCAGGCTCCGAGCTGTCAGCACAGAGCCCGACGCGGGGCTCGAACTCACGGACCGTGAGATCATGACCTGAGCTGAAGTCGGCCGCTTAACCGACTGAGCCACCCAGGCGCCCCTGGATCCTGTCCTATTAAAGACGTGATCGAAGCTATCAACCCAACCTCTTCCAGCAAGCACCTGGCCTTGATCTATAGAAAGGGATAACCTTGGACCCCGAATTCAGTTTTTCTCATATTGAACCTTTCTACACCACATACTATGAGTGATACTGGATTAAAAGAAGAAAATATCGTCCCTGCCCTCCTGGAGTTTACTGTCTAAAGGGACAGAGAAAACACATGCACAGATCATTACCCAAACAATATGGGATATGAGGCAAATTATGAAGCCCAGAGCAGGGGCATTTGACTCAGCCTGGTCGGGGGTCAGGGAAAGTTCAAGACAGAGAAAAACACTTAAGCTGAGTAGTTTTGTATCAGTAAAACCCATCCAAACCCAAGAAGGGGAAGAAAGTGTGGGTTCATGCAGAGGGCTTAACATACATGGACCCTCAGTCTGGGGCCCATTGAGGATGAAGGAGTAAGGGCACTTTACTCCCGTAATGGCCTCCACTCAGTGAGCACTTGCACCATATCTTGTGCCCCTTAAATGTTATCTCATTAAATCTTCATACAAATTAGGTAGGCAGCACTAGCCCCATTGCACAGATCACCGGGGCTTAGAGACACCAAGTCCCTTGCCCAGGCTCGTACAAATACAAAGTGGCAGGGGTGGAGGGGGACAAGTGCTTGTTCTCACCTTCAGACCCATGCTCCTAACCTCTACATACAGGTCTGCTCTCCCTGGAGCTGTGTGAGCTTTTCTGTTCCAGCGAAACATACTCACTGTTGTTCACTCAGAGCGTTCATAAGAGGTGAAGGAAGGGACTGAATGTGCTCAAGAGGGTTCCATGAACCCTGAGGGCAAACACTCAGGAAGGGCATGGGCAGCTGCCCTCTCCCAGCAGCATCCCTGCTCCGAGGAGCTCACCAGCACAGCAAGGAAGGCAAGTGGTGCCAAGGTCGACGAAATGTGTTTGTGCCCACTCTCAGCCACACTGTGCTATGGCTGCCATCTGTGCAGGTCCCCTTAGAATGGCACCTGGGGCCTGTGTCTCCCTTCCCATCACTGCTAGCCCCCCCGCCTTATCCCTGGATAAGGTATCTGGATGCCTGCTGACCAGCAGGTGGCTGTGCAGTCCCTCAGGGTACAGTCCCTCAGGGTCCCTCTCATCCTGCATGTGTCTCCATTTTCCTCTGTCCGGGAACCAGGCTGCACTGCAGATTGGCTCCGGCACAACCCTGGCCTGGAAATTGCCAGCTATTTTTGGTAATGACATCACCAATGATAGATAAATGTTTTACTCCCTCTTCCAGGCCCCTTGCTGAACTTAGTACTTGAAACAAAAACAAAGCACTAATGAAAACAGCAACAGAGTCCACAGGTTTATGACAATTAAAGGAAGCCCTGCAGCCGGGCTGCAAAGCCCAGGGCCAGAGCAGCTGGAGAAGCTGCAGCGTGGAGCCTGTGTCTGCACCTCCCTCTGGGCCCAGCAGCTGGGCCCGGCCACACTGGCCTGAGGGCCAGGTGCGAGACGGCAACACCAGGCCTCCTTGAAACACAAGCCAGCTGCTGAGGCTTAAAGAGTCTTGCGAGGCCAATAAACAGTGGGTTTGTTTTTGCCTAAAGGCCCCAAGGGTTTTAGTTATAGTCAGAACAATCTTCTTAAATCAGACCCTGTGTTTCCTGGCCACAAATCCTGGGTCTGAGCAGTCTGCAACTCTGCGGCACTTACCTGTGGCAGGTACCCAACGCTCCAGAGAGCAGCGGCTTTCAAGTCACAAGAGCCTGGTGGAGTCCTGCCTCAGTCACTTGCTGGCTGTGGGACCCAGGGCTCTGCCTCAAACTCCCAAGGCCTGTTTCTTCACCTATAAGATGAACAAAGGGTTTATTATACAGAGCACAAAAGCCTTACTCTGAGAATCACCTCACTGAATCTATGCAGAGGACAGACACATAGTAGGAGCTTAATCTCTCCTCCCTTTTGGTGAAGAATTCCTTGTTCCTATATTGGATTTACTTTCAGAGAGCTATCAAAACACATTTCCTGTGTTATAATAATTATAAACTCTCTCTTTCCCATCTGATTGAGAACACCTTAAGAAGAAAGGTTGTATCTTCTCTGTCTTTGTATATCTAACACTTAATACACAGCAAATGTGCCCCCAAAAAATTCTTATTAAATGAATTCATACATCGATGTGCTTAGTGGAATAAATAATACCTAGAAATTCCCATGTGTATTTACTAAAATCCTTTTCTCCACTGCTCTCTCCTTTTCTTGCATCGTTTCATTCACAGATTCAGCAAACATTTGGTGACCAGTCCTTATGTGCCATCCCCACTTCAAGCACATGGGAGGACATAACGGTGCACAAAGCATGGTCCTCAAACTCTTCTAACCCTGCAGGACTAATAGCACAGGTCTAAAAGCCAACACGGGGCATGGGCCGTGTCCTGTAAGGAATATCTATAGTGTTCAAAGTGCTCTGTGAGTTTAGAAGAAGAAGCAATCCCTGGGTGGCAGTGGTAGCTTCATGGAGCATATGGCCTTTGAACAGCACCTCTGGGTTTGTTTCATTCTGACCCCAGTCCTAAAACTTTTTTACAGCACTCCCAAGCAAAAAGAAGCTAATGGTTTGAATGCAGACAAGATGAAGGGAAAAAGACTCTTAGCCATTGGCCAGACCTCACTGTAATCAAGAAAAGTTTTCCAGCCAAACTTCATATGAAGAACAGCTCCATGGCTTAACCCTGCTAATAGAGTCTGAGGCCAGAAGAAGGCCACTTGGGGCCCATGATAGTGCCAGTGACTGCCTTATCCTGTTTTGTCACTCGTCAATGCCCAACCATTAATGTGACTCAGTGTGCTTCTGTATTTGCTTCACTGCATGTGCTGCAGACTCTGCACACGCTCAGCATCACCAAACAGCTAACAGGGTCTTGGATACAATTTAGTCTCCATCAGTCTGACGAGGTAAAACAAGGCAAAATCACCTGACAGGCTGCTGTCATCATCTATAGATTGGTTTTCCTTGGGGCATGGCCAAGTCTCATATAGCCACCCGTGATGGGGAAGCTGGAGGGATCCCATGGTACAACAACCTCCAAGAACCACCTCCCTCAGCAGGGCTCTGGGCAGACTCTGTTAGAAGGAGGATATTGGACTGCAGGTTTAGGAGGAAGATGGCGGCGTCAGAGGACACTGGCTCACTTCGTCCTGCTGACCGCTTAGATTCCACCCAATCTGCCTAAATAACCCAGAAAACTGCCAGAAGACTAGCAGAACAGACTCTCTGGAGCCAAGCGTAGACAAGAGGCCCACAGAAGAGGGCAGGAAGGGCAGAGAGGTGGTGCGTGCTACACGGACAGGTGGGAGGGAGCCGGGGCAGTGGAGGGGCAGCCCTCCCAGCAAGGTGGAATCCCCAAGTCTGGCTTGCAAAAGCTGAGGGGCCGGGCTGCATGAGTTCTGACAGCCAATGGGACTTAACATCTGGAATATTAAAAGTCAACAGCTCTGCTCTTGGAGAGCAGGGAGGGCTAGACGATGAAGGGAGGGAAAGTTGTTGAGCCCTGAAAGACAGAGCTCAGCTCAGAGGGGGAACAAAGGGGCTGGCAATCCCATCTCCCTCTCCATCCCCCAGCCAAAATCCCAAAGGGAACCAGTTCCCATCACTGAACTTGCTTGTACGGTGCAAACACCCAACACTGTGCTTCTGTGGATCCATCCCTCCGACCGGCCTGCCTCCCTCCTGGTGCTGCAGGGCCCCTCCTGAAGCGGACCACAAAGTGGACCACAAAGTGGACCACAAAGCGGACCGAAGCGGACAGCAAAGTGAGCTAAGCCTGCCTCTCCTGCCCCTGTGCACCTCGCAGATGCACCCCAGCTAATATGCCCGATCCCATTGGAGCAGCACAAGCCTGGCCATGTGCAAGTAGCCCAGACAGGGGCCCCATCACTCCACAGTGAGTCTTGCCCCTGGGAGAGGGGAAGGTAAGGTACACCACCAGTCTGACTGTGGCCCCAGCGGTGGGCTAGGGGCAGACATCAGGTCTGACTGCGGCCCCGCCCACCAACACAAGATACTCTGGACAGCACAGGGGAAGTGCCCTGCAGTTAGGAGCTACCGCAGGGACTACCCAAAATGACGAAATGGAAGAATTCTCCTCAAAAGAAACTCTAGGAAATAGCAACAGCTAACGAATTGATCAAAAACGATTTAAGCAATATAACGGAACAAGAATTTAGAATAAGTCATAAAATTAATCGCTGGGCTTGAAAAAAAGCATAGAGAACAGTAGAGAATCTATTGCTACAGAGATCAAGTGACTAAGAAACTGTCATGAGGAGCTTAAAAAATGCTATAAATGAGGCGCAAAATAAAATGGAGGTGGCCATAGCATGGATTGAAGAGGTGGAGGAGAGAATAGGTAAATTAGAAGATAAAATTATGGAAAAAGAGGAAGCTGAGAAAAAGATTAAAAAATCCAGGAGTATGAGGGGAGAATTAGAGAACCAAGTAATGCAATCAAACAGAACAATATCCATATCATACGAATTCCAGAAGAAGACGAGAGAGAGAAAGGGGCTGAAGGTATACTTGAACAAATCATAGCTGAGAACTTCCCTGACCTGGGGAAGGAAAGAGGCATTGAAATCCAAGAGGCACAGAGAACTCCCTTCAGACGTAACTTGAATCGATCTTCTGCATGACATATCATAGTGAAACTGGCAAAATACAAGGATAAAGAGAAAATTCTGAAAGCAGCTAGGGATAAACACCCTCTAACTTACAAAGGTAGACCCATAAGAGTAGTGGCAGACCTATCTACTGAAACTTGGCAGGCCAGAAAGGAAAGGCAGGAAATCTTCAACGTGATGAACAGAAAAAAAACATGCAGCCAAGAATCCTCTATCCAGCAAGTATGTCATTCAGAATAGGAGAGATAAAGGTTTTCCCAAACAAAAACTGAAGGAATTCATCACCACTAAACCATCCCTACAGGAGATCCTAAGGGGGATCCTGTGAGACAAAGTACCAGAGACATAGCTATAAGCATGAAATCTACAGACATCACAATGACTCTAAACCCATATCTTTCTATAATAACACTGAATGTAAATGGACTAAATGCTCCAACCAAAAGACATAGGGTATCAGACTGGATAAAAAAACAAGACCCATCTATTTGCTGTTTACAAGAGACTTGTTTTAGACCTGAGGACACCTTCAGATTAAAAGTGAGGATATGGAGAACTATCTATCATGCTACTGGAAGTCAAAAGAAAGCTGGAGTAGCCATACTTACATCAGACAATCTAGACTTCAAATTAAAGGTGGTAACAAGAGATGAAGACGGGCATTATATAATAATTACAGGGTCTATCCATTAGGAAGAGCTAACAATTATAAATGTCTATGCGCCAAATACGGGAGCCCCTAAATATATAAAACAATCACAAACATAAGCAACCTTATTGATAAGAATGTGGTAATTGCAGGGGACTTTAACACTCTACTTACAGAAATGGATAGATTATCTAGACACGCGGTCAATAAAGAAACAAGGGCCCTGAATGATACATTGGATCAGATGGACTTGACAGATATATTTAGAACTCTGCATCCCAAAGCAACAGAATATACTTTCTTCTTGAGTGTACATGGAACCTTCTCCAAGATAGATCATATACTGGGTCACAAAACAGTATACAAGAATTGAGATCATACCATGCATACTTTCAGACCACAATGCTATGAAGCTTGAAATCAACCACAGGAAAAAGTCTGGAAAACCTCCAAAAGCATGGAGGTTAAAGAACACCCTACTAAAGAATGAATGGGTCAAAGAGGTAATTAGAGAAGAAATTAAAAAATATATGGAAACAAATGAAAATGAAAATACAACAATTCAAATGCTTTGGGATGCAGCGAAGGCAGTCCTGAGAGGAAAATACATTGTAATCCAGGCCTATCTCAAGAAACAAGAAAAATCCCAAATACGAAATCTAACACCACACCTAAAGGAAATAGAAGCAGAACAGCAAAGACACCCCAAACCCAGCAGAAGAAGAGAAATAATAAAGATCAGAGCAGAAATAAACAATATAGAATCTAAAAAAACTGTAGAGCAGATCAATGAAACCAAGAGTTGGTTTTTTGAAAAAAGAAACAAAATTGATAAACCTCTAGCCAGGCTTCTCAAAAAGAAAAGGGAGATGACCCAAATAGATAAAATCATGAATGAAAATGGAATTATTACAACCAATCACTCAGAAATACCAGCAATTATCAGGGAATACTATGAAAAATTATATGCCAACAAACTGGACAACCTGGAAGAAATGGATAAATTCCTAAGCACGCACACACTTCCAAAACTCAAACAGGAAGAAATAGAAAACTTGAACAGACCTATAACCAGCGAAGAAATTGAATCAGTTATCAAAAATCTCCCAACAAATAAGAGTCCAGGACCAGATGGCTTCCCAGGGGAATTCTACCAGACATTTAAAGCAGAGATAATACTTATCCTTCTCAAGCTATTCCAAAAAATATAAAGGGAAGGAAAACTTCCAGACTCATTCTGTGAAGCCAGCATTACTTTGATTCCTAAACCAGACAGAGACCCAGTAAAAAAAGAGAACTACAGGCCAATATCCCTGATTAATATGGATGCAAAAGTTCTCAATAAGATACTAGCAAATCGAATTCAACAGCATATAAAAAGAATTATTCACCATGATCAAGTGGGATTCATTCCTGGGATGCAGGGCTGGTTCAACATTCGCAAATCAATGTGATACATCACATTTATAAAGGAAAAGATAAGAACCATATGATCCTGTCAATCAATGCAGAAAAAGCATTTCACAAAATTCAGCATCCTTTCTTAATAAAAACCCTCGAGAAAGTCGGAATAGAAGGAACATGCTTAAACATCATAAAAGCCATTTATGAAAAGCCCACAGCTAATATCATCCTCAATGGGGAAAAACTGAGAGCGTTCCCCCTGAGATCAGGAACACAACAGGGATGCCCACTCTCACTGCTGTTGTTTAACATAGTGTTGGAAGTGCTAGCATCAGCAATCAGACAACAAAAGGAAATCAAAGGCATCAAAAGTGGCAAAGATGAAGTCAAGCTTTCGCTTTTTGCAGATGACATGATATTATACATGGAAAACCTGATAGACTACACCAAAAGTCTGCTAGAACTGATACATGAATTCAGCAAAGTCACAGGATACAAAATCAGTGTACAGAAATCAGCTGCATTCTTATACACTAACAATGAAGCAACAGAAAGACAAATAAAGAAACTGATCCCATTCACAATTGCACCAAGAAGCATAAAATACCTAGGGATAAACCTAACTAAAGATGTAAAAGATCTGTATACTGAAAACTAAAGAAAGCTTATGAAGGAAATTGAAGAAGATATAAAGAAATGGAAAAACATTCTGTGCTCATGGATTGGAAGAATAAATATTGTTAAAATGCTAATACTACCCAAAGCTATCTAGACATTCAATGCAATCCCAATCAAATTGCACCAGCATTCTTCTCGAAGCTAGAACAAGCAATCCTAACATTTGTATGGAACCACAAAAGGCCCCGAATAGCCAAAGTAATTTTGAAGAAGAAGACCAAAGCAGGAGGCATCACAATCCCAGACTTTAGCCTCTACTACAAAGCTGTCATCATCAAGACAGCATGGTATTGGCACAAAAACAGACACATAGACCAATGGAATAGAATAGAAACCCCAGAATTAGACCCACACAAGTATGGCCAACTCATCTTTGACAAAGCAGGAAAGAATATCCAATGGAAAAAAAGACAGTCTCTTTAACAAATGGTGCTTGGAGAGCTGGACAGCAACATGCAGAAGGTTGAAACTAGACCACTTTCTCACACCATTCACAAAAATAAACTCAAAATGGATGAAGGACCTGAATGTGAGACAGGAAACCATCAAAACCCTAGAGAAGAAAGCAGGGAAAAATCTCTCTGACCTCAGCCGCAGCAATTTCATAATTGACACATCCCCAAAGGCAAGGGAATTAAAAGCAAAAATGAACTATTGGGACCTCATGAAGATAAAAAGCTTCTGCACAGCAAAGGAAACAATCAACAAAACTAAAAGGCAACCAACGTAATGGGAGAAGATATTTGCAAATGACATATCAGACAAAGGGCTAGTATCCAAAATCTATAAAGAGCTCACCAAATTCCACACCTGAAAAACAAATAACCCAGGGAAGAAATGGGCAGAAAACATGAATAGACACTTCTCTAAAGAAGACATCCGGATGGCCAACAGGCACATGAAAAGATGCTCAACGTCGCTCCTTATCAGGGAAATACAAATCAAAACCACACTGAGATACCACCTCCCATGAGTCAGAGTGGCTAAAATGAAGAAAACAGGAGACTATAGATGCTGGAGACGATGTGGAGAAACAGGAACCCTCTTGCACTGTTGGTGGGAATGCAAACTGGTGCAGCCACTCTGGAAAACAGTGTGGAGGTTCCTCAAAAAATTAAAAATAGACCTACCCTATGACCCAGCAATAGCACTGCTAGGAATTTACCCAAGGGATACAGGAGTCGTGATGTATAGGGGCACTTGTACCCCAATGTTTATAGCAGCACTCTCAACAATAGCCAAATTATGGAAGGAGCCTAAATGTCCATCAACTGATGAATGGGTAAAGAAATTGTCATTTATATACACAATGGAATACTATGTGGCAATGAGAAAGAATGAAATATGGCCTTTTGTAGCAACGTAGATGGAACTAGAGAGTGTGATGCTAAGGGAAATAAGTCATACAGAGAAGAACAGATTCCATATGTTTTCACTCCTATGTGGATCCTGAGAAACTTAACAGAAGACCATGGGGGAGGGGAAGGAAAAAAAATGGTTAGAGAGGGAGGGAGCCAAAACATAAGAGACTCTTAAAAACTGAGAACAAACTGAGGGTTTATAGGAGGAGGAGGGAGGAGTGGGTGGGTGATGGGTATTGAGGAGGGCACCTGTTGGGATGAGGTCTGGGTGTTGTATGGAAACCAATTTTACAATAAATTTCATATTAAAAAAAAAAAGAAAAAGCAAAGAGGCATCTAAGGAATCTAAGAAATAATGGATACAACAAGGATAGCAATACAAAAAATGCCCTAGTGTGAGAGCCCAGTGAAGAGTGAAACAGGGAGGCTCAGCCCTCTCAGAAGGAAGTTCTAAGTGAAGGGGAAAAAACCCAAAAAAAACAAATAGACACAGAGAAAACAGGAGTGGGAGGAGGAAGGGAGAAAGGACTCAACAGAATGGAGTGTGAACTCACATTTGGGATGATCAAAGCCCAGAAACACCTGGAAGTAAATAGGGGAAGGCACTTAGATACTCCAAGAAAAACTAAAAGCTCTCAAGAAAGCTAGAGTCCAAATATGAAGCAGCTGACTCAACAAAGGACAGAACAGGAGATCATTATCCTTGAAGAAGAAATGAAATGGATTCTGAACAACAGAGAGACTGAGCAGTAAAAGGAATGAGCTGAAAAGTGATACATTTCTCCCCTAAACAAGCAAAGTGTAAAGCAATCTGTAATTTCAGGATGGAGTTTGAAAAATGGGTAAGTACAAGAAAGGCAAAGTCCAAATATGAAATAACCTTAGATATGGCATGAGTCTGACCAATTGGAGGAGTGCAAGAAAAAAAAAATCAATTTGAGGATTTCTCCTTTGAGTGGCACAGGAGTGAAGACATTGCAGCCAAGGAGGAAGAAAGGTAATCAGAGCACAGTACTTGGCTATGCAATCAACAGCACCTCCTCGCAGTAACCTGAAAGTTTTGTGTGGGTTTCCACTTTTAGAATCAAGTAAAGACAAAGAAAATTTAATTATAATTCCAAAATATAATGTATATACTCTCAACTTTAGCAATCTAAAGGTTTAGTTCACAGAAATTAAGAGTTAAAAGAAGTAAAGGGAAGGACAGGGTCTTAATGCTTTCATTTTACAAAGTGCAAGTCAAGAGATACGGTCTTTACTTTCTATCTATGATGAGATGCACTGGTTTAAGTACAATATTTAAAATTTTAAAGCTAGGAACTAGAGGAGAATGGTTGCAAGGGTGTGGGGGAGGGGGGTGGGCAGGGAGGGTGGAATGGGGAGATGTTGATAAAAAATACAAACTTCAATCATCCTCAATGGGGAAAAACTGAGAGCTTTTTCCCTGAGATCAGGAACACGACAGGGATGCCCACTCTCACTGCTGTTGTTTAACATAGTGTTGGAAGTGCTAGCATCAGCAATCAGACAACAAAAGGAAATCAAAGGCATCAAAAGTGGCAAAGATGAAGTCAAGCTTTCGCTTTTTGCAGATGACATGATATTATACATGGAAAACCTGATAGACTACACCAAAAGTCTGCTAGAACTGATACATGAATTCAGCAAAGTTGCAGGATACAAAATCAATGTACAGAAATCAGCTGCATTCTTATACACTAACAATGAAGCAACAAAAGACAAATAAAGAAACTGATCCCATTCACAATTGCACCAAGAAGCATAAAATACCTAGGAATAAATCTAACCAAAGATGTAAAAGATCTGTATGCTGAAAACTATAGAAAGCTTATGAAGGATATTGAAGAAGATATAAAGAAATGGAAAGACATTCCCTGCTCATGGACTGGAAGAATAAATATTGTCAAAATGTCAATACTACCCAAAGCTATCTAGACATTCAATGCAATCCCAATCAAAATTGCACCAGCATTCTTCTCGAAACTAGAACAAGCAATTCTAAAATTCATATGGAATCACAAAAGGCCCCGAATAGCCAAAGTAATTTTGAAGAAGAAGACCAAAGCAGGAGGCATCACAATCCCAGACTTTAGCCTCTACTACAAAGCTGTCATCATCAAGACAGCATGGTATTGGCACAAAAACAGACACATAGACCAATGGAATAGAATAGAAACCCCAGAATTAGACCCACAAACATATGGCCAACTAATCTTTGACAAAGCAGGAAAGAACATCCAATGGAAAAAAGACAGTCTCTTTAACAAATGGTGCTGGGAGAACTGGACAGCAACATGCAGAAGGTTGAAACTAGACCACTTTCTCACACCATTCACAAAAATAAACTCAAAATGGATGAAGGACCTGAATGGGAGACAGGAAACCATCAAAACCCTAGAGGAGAAAGCAGGAAACGACCTCTATGACCTCAGCCGTAGCAATCTCTTACTCGACACATCCCCAAAGGCAAGGGAATTAAAAGCAAAAATGAACTACTGGGACCTTATGAAGATAAAAAGCTTCTGCACAGCAAAGGAAACAACCAACAAAACTAAAAGGCAACCAACGTAATGGGAAAAGATATTTGCAAATGACATATAGGACAAAGGTCTAGTATCCAAAATCTATAAAGAGCTCACCAAATCCACACCTGAAAAACAAATAACCCAGTGAAGAAATGGGCAGAAAACATGAATAGACACTTCTCTAAAGAAGACATCCGGATGGCCAACAGGCACATGAAAAGATGCTCAACGTCGCTCCTTATCAGGGAAATACAAATCAAAACCACACTCAGATATCACCTCACGCCAGTCAGAGTGGCCAATTTGAATAAATCTGGAGACTATAGACGCTGGAGAGGATGTGGAGAAACGGGAACCCTCTTGCACTGGTGGTGGGAATTCAAATTGGTGCAGCCACTCTGGAAAGCAGTGTGGAGGTTCCTCAGAAAATTAAAAATAGACCTACCCTATGACCCGGCAATAGCACTGCTAGGAATTTACCCAAGAGATACAGGAGTACTGATGCATAGGGGCACTTGTACCCCAATGTTTATAGCAGCACTCTCAGCAATAGCCAAATTATGGAAAGAGCCTAAATGTCCATCAACTGATGAATGGATAAAGAAATTGTGGTTTATATACACAATGGAGTACTACATGGCAATGAGAAAGAATGAAATATGGCCCTTTGTAGCAACGTGGATGGAACTGGAGAGTGTGATGCTAAGGGAAATAAGCCATACGGAGAAAGACAGATACCATATGTTTTCACTCTTATGTGGATCCTGAGAAACTTAACAGAAACCCATGGGGGAGGGGAAGAAAAAAACAAAACAAAAGAGGTTAGAGTGGGAGACAGCCAAAGCATAAGAGACTCTTAAAATCTGAGAACATACTGAGGGTTGATGGGGGGTGGGAGGGAGGGGAGGGTGGGTGATGGGTATTGAGGAGGGCACCTTTTGGGTCGAGCACTGGGTGTTGTATGGAAACCAATTTGACAATAAATTTCATATATTGAAAAAAAAATACAAACTTCAAGTTATAAGAAGAAAACATTCTAGGGATCTAATGTACAGCATGGTGACTATAGTTAATCAATACTGTATCATATACTTAAATGTTGCTAAGGGAGTAGATCTTAAATGTCCTAAACACACACACACACACACACACACACACGTAATTATGTGACGTGATGGATGTGCTAACCAACCTTATTGTGGCAATCATTTCACACATGTATCAAATCATCATGTTGTACAATTTAAATTTACACAATGTTCGGGGCGCCTGGGTGGCTCAGTTGGTTGAGCGCCAACTTCGGCTCAGGTCACGATCTCGCGGTCCGTGAGTTCGAGCCCCGCATCGGGCCCCTGTGCTGACAGCTCAGAGCCCGGAGCCCGTTTCAGATTCTGTGTCTCCCTCTCTCTGACCCTCCCCCATTCATGCTCTGTCTCTCTCTGTCTCAAAAATAAATAAACGTTAAAAAAAAATTAAAAAAAATAAAATAAAATAAATTTACACAATGTTCTATGTCAGTTATATCCTAATAAAGCTGGTGGGGAAAAAAAGCCAAAGGAACTTAAAATAGTGACATCATTCTTCTAGAAGAACAGAAAGGGGAGGATGAGAGTATAAACAAGCTATATCTTCCTTCACTGTAGGCGGAAGTCAACTGACACTCTCTCAAGTTGGGAGTGGGATCAGTGTACTGCATAACATATACAGTGGGATCCAGACTCAATCCAGGAAGGGTTCAAAGATAAAGCTGTGAAACAGCCAAGGTTGAGGATGGGAAGGGCAGGGAGTGGGCTGGGGGGAAACGGTTTTATTATAAATTATATGTGTATATTAGTTTTGCTGCTGCTTTATTTAAAAAAAAAAGATTATTTCAAAAGGGTTATTAAAAATCTTAAAAATCCAGGGGCGCCTGGGTGGCTCAGTCGGTTGGGCAGCCGACTTCGACTCAGGTCATGATCTCAAGGTCCATGAGTTCGAGCCCCCGCGTCGGGCTCTGTGCTGACAGCTCAGAGCCTGGAGCCTGTTTCAGATTCTGTGTCTCCCTCTCTCTGACCCTCCCCCGTTCATGCTCTCTCTCTGTCTCAAAAATAAATCAACGTTAAAAAAAATTTTTTTTTTAAAATCTTAAAATCCAGAACCCACAAAAAATGTGGTGTATCCCTGACTTTTTTCCTAAAGAGAAATCTAATTCTCTAATCCATACATAATATAGTACAGGTCTTACAGCGTTTTGGATATTTTTTTTAGCCACGTTAATTTTGTTCTTAAGTTTATATTTCCAAATGACTTCAGGCTTACAGAAATCTTGCTGTTGCAAGTACAGCACAAAACTTTTCATACAACCTTTACCCATATTTTTAATATCATCCTATATTTGTTTTATCATCTTCTTTCTCTATTTTTATAATACATGCATTATTAAAGTATTACAATTAATGCCTTATAAATATTACATATTTCATAGATATAATAATTTTTCTGAATGACTTGAGAGTGGGTTATATATATCATATTCCTTTACACTTAATATTTCAATGTATTTTTCCTAAGAACAGAGACATCCTCTTATAAACCATAACACACTTATCAAGTCCAGGAAATTTAACATTAACATGTTTTTGTTGTTGTTGTCTTTATGTAGGATTCATGCCCAGTGCAGAGCCCAACGCAGGGCTTGAACCTGAGATCAAGACCTGAGCTGAACCAAGAGCCAGATGCTTAACTGACTGAGCCACCAAGGTACCCCTAACATTAGTATGTTTTTAACTACAGATTCTCTAATTTCATCAATTGTCCTAATAATACCCTTTGCAGTAGCTTCCCCCACCTCCCAGAAAGGATTCAGTCCAGGATTACATTGCATTAAGTTGTCCTGTTTCCTTAGAATTCTTTAACCTGAAACAGTTCCTCAGTTTTTCTTTGTCATTCACTACACTGAAATTTTTGGAGATTACAGGTTGGTTATTTTACAAAATTTATCTCAACTTGGGTTTTCTTGATGTTTCTTAATTATTAGACTGTTATGTATATACAGGTAGTTTTGTTAGATATTACCAAATTCCCTCTACAGAGATTATACCACTCCACATTCCTATGGCAATAAACGGCAGTTCTTATTTTCCAATCCTATTTCTGAAGGTAAGAAACAGTATTTCGGTATGATTTTAATTTCTTATTATGGGTAAAGCTGCATGTGGTTTTTTTTTTCTTGTTTATGATTGAAAACTTTCTTTTTTATGTTGAGGTAGTAAAAATTATCAATCTTTTCTTCTGGTACATTTGGATTTTACAAAGTTCAAAACAGAATTCATAAGGATATACTAAATTCAATCATGTTTTATTTCAGCACTTATGTGGTTTTATCATTCACACTCAAGTCTCTGATCCATTTGGATTCCTGTGTGGATTCCTGTGTACAAATCCTGTGTGGTCACTGTGCATAATCCTGTTTACACGTTACTGGATTCAGTTTAGGGATGTTTGCCTTTATTTTCATGAGGAATAACGCTCTTGCCTTGTGATGTCATTGTCTGCTTTTGCTGTCAGGGTAGGAGTGGCCTCAAAGAATGAGTTGGGAAGTGTTCCCTTCTCCTTTATTTTCTGAAAGAGTTTGTGTAAGATTGGCATATATTTGACTAAATTCAGCTAGGCCTGGATTTTTCTTTGTGGGAGGATTTGTAATTATGAATTCAACTTTTTTTACTCTTCGTACGCCTATTCAAATTTTCTACTTATTCTTGAGTTAGTCTGAGTAATTTGTATCCCTCTAGGAATTTGATTACCTCATCTAATTGCCAAATTTGTGAATTTGTTGACCTGAAGTTTATAATATTCCTTTATAAGTCCTTTAACTTCTTGATGTTTGGTAATTTGTCTTTCCTTTCCTTTATTTTATTTTATTTTATTTATTTGTCAGTCTAGCTAAAGATTAATCTTTATTTAAAAAAATATTTTCAAGAAAAGAACTTTTGGGTTCATTGATTCTCTATTGTTTTTCTGTTTTCTATTTCATTGAAAATATATTATTTCTTTCCTTATACTTACTTTGAACTGATTGGTTCTATTTCTAACTTCCTTAAGTGGAGATTTAGATTTTTGATTTAGGATCTTTCTTCCTTTCTCATATAAGCATTTTAAAGCTATAAATTTTCCTCTAAGCATTGCTTTGTCTGCATCTTAAATTTTTGATATGTTGTATTTTATTTTCATTCTCTTCAAGGTATTTCCGAATTTGTCCTGTGATTTTTTTCTTCAATCTATTAATTACTCAGAAATGTGCTTAATTTTCAAAACTGAAGGATTTAAAATTTTTCTTTTCTTTTTTAATGTGAAATTTATTGTCAAATTGGTTTCCATACAACACCCAGTGCTCATCCCAACAGGTGCCCTCCTCAATACCCATCACCCACCCTCCCCTCCTACCCTATGGTCCAGCAATAGCACTGCTAGGTATTTACCCAAGGGATACAGGAGTGCTGATGCATAGGGGCACTTATACCCCAATGTTTATAGCATCACTTTCAACAATAGCCAAATTATGGAAAGAGCCTAAATGTCCATCAACTGATGAATGGATAAATTTTTCTGTTATAGATTTCTAATTTATTTCTGTTGTGATTGAACAACATATTTTGTATGATTTCAATCCTTGTAAATTTATCAAGACTTGTTTTATGGCCTAGTATAAAATCTATCCTAGAAAATATTCTATATGCACTTTAAAATAATGTGTATTCTGCTGTTGCTGGGTGGCATGCTCTATAAATATCTGGCTAGGTCTTCTATATAAGTATTAATATTCCTTCTAGTTCTATTTGTTATTGATATGAGGTTTTGAAATCTGCAACTATTATTATTGAATTATCTTTTTTCCATTCATTTCTGCCACCTTTGCTTTGTGTATTTTGGAGCTCTATTGTTAAGTCTTCATAGTTGTACTATCTTCTTGATATATTCACTCTTGTATAATTATGAAATTTCCCTCATTATCTCAGTTATAGTT